>NC_088887.1:110706489-111009520 GCF_037157495.1 Lathamus discolor | reverse complement strand
TCTTCCCATGTGAGATTTTCTAAATTACTGCTGCAGACTTGAACTGTATCTACAGTAATTGAGAGATTTTTGTTCTCACATTGTTTTGCATTTGGTGCAATGGCTAGGAAGGGGACCTTGCAGTTACAAGGGGTTTTACTTGCTCTGGGCTTCTCTTGTGCAGAACTTTCTGACTGTTGCTTGTGTGATGGTAGATATCAAATATATCTAGCTGACCCTTTAGACTAATGAGAGGTCACCAAGTGTCCTTCTGTTTGTGACATGGGAGAAAAAAAATGGTTCCATAGTTTAAAAAATTGGTTACTGCACTTTCACAGTACATTGACAATGATCTTCCTCTTGCTCTGTGGAGAATACTTACAAATAAGTAAAATTGCCATGTAAGCAGTTGTGCAAAGCAAAGTTCCTGCTGATAGAAAGGTAGGTTAAGCATTTGTCAGTAAGGAGGAAAATCTCAATGAAAAGCTAAAAAGCATTTCTAATCCTGTTTTCTACTTGATTCTTTTATATGTAGTTATGTGAATAGCAACATAGCAGTTTTATGAAGTACTCTGTTAATGTATGGTCTTTAGTTTACTGTGGGAGGGTATTTCAGTACATTATATCAAAAGTCAGTTTTTCAAATGGATGTTCATAAGAATGAATTGATTTAAAAAATCAGCAGCATGTAATAGGATTAGGCTTAATTTATACTTGGCTTATACAAGTATATCACTCTCCTCTGTTCATTCTTGTTGGACTATCTGCCAAAGCTTTCAAAGAGAGAAATTGTGGGTGGACAGGGGATGGTGATTGATTAATTACAGTCACAGTCAACTTAGGTTTACATGATTTACATGAGTGGCTATTTGAGCTGAAAGCTCATAAAGATCATTAGGCTTCATTTTAAATCACAATCCGAATAGTCCATTTTCTTTGATTTGATAATTCATGAGCTGTTAAAAATGCCAAAGGTCATTAGCATTTTTTATTTCTCATCACCTAATATTTTAGCAAATCACATATCTACAAAAGTAGTACTTAGGGAATTATTACTGCTCAAGGTGATGCATAGAGTTTATGAAATTCATCCTTCGCAGCCACTTGTGTGGCAAAATTCTGTGAATAATACAAAAGGTAACTCACTTCTTTGCTTAATACTGTATTATTCTAGTTAAATTTTTAGAATTATTCATGTGCTATTATTGTCATATTTAACTTAGAAGAACTCTCAGGTTCACTGGTACTATTCTTCTGAAACCTGGTTAAAACTTGCCACAGTTTCTGTGGTGCTGTTATCCCTAGGAAGTTTTAACTGGAATGAAGTCTAGTTTGCCTTGATGAGAAGTGCACATGGAATCATTATCATGGAATCATGATCTGGTTTGGCCAGTGAGGTATTAAACAGGGATTGTGGTCTGAGCCCACAGGCCTGGGAAGTGGGTTTTCTCAAAGCAGAGGCTGTAGGTGAATGCATCTTTCCTAAAATTGTAATTTGTCACTTTGGTCAGAAGATACTTTATACTCCTAGAGCTTAGTTTTCAGTTCCCTATGCAACAGCAAGAAAAAAGTGAACAAGGAGATTGAATGATTACATGAATAACACATCTGTAGATGCTGATTAGTCTTAGCTGTACCTATTGCCTGCTTCTGTACAGCACTGGAAAATTGTGCTCAGGGCTTGGAATAACTGTTTTTGTTCTCTGTTACGGCTGCAATGAAGATAGTTTGTATAGAAGCAAAGATATCCTAAGAATTAATTTTGGTCTGTGCTTTCAGAGACGAGGTACTGTGGTAGGTGCTTAGTGCTACATAAGTGGTTGATTTAGCATTACCCTCAATTATTCTGTTCAGTTACTCTGTAAAAAAGCCCCGTAAGTTTTGGGTTCTTTCCAGATGAATTCTGTCCCCTCTGAGGTACGAACGTTTTATTGAATTGCTTTGCTTTGGAGTTTCAGTTAGGCGGTCAATCATGTGTTCATTGTGTCTGTTTTGGACAAATACACAATACTAGGTTCCCAGGTCAAGTCTGCTTTTCCTTCTTATTTATGGTAAAATATGAGCATGTTAACTATCAGTTTGCAGTATCTGAAAACATTTGCCAGCATGCTATCTTAGAAGGTTCTTTTGTATGGTTTTGCTGTAAGGAACACTTCTATTTACATATTAGGATTTCAGTAACATTAAATACTTTTGTTACTGACCATATCACTGAACAGTTGCCAAATACAAAGTTTATGTAGTGGTTCTGGCTATATCTTGGACCCACAAAGATTATTAGGAGCTTGCTAGTCACAGTTATGCAGATACTTCAGTATCTGCTTGCAGCATTCCTTCCTGAGCAGCACAGTGGCAAAGTTACTGTAATATTATTGTAGCATGCAGAAGTAAAGAGCAACATAGAGAAGTATGCTGTGGGGTTAGAGGTGAAACAAGTATTGGAAACTGGCTTCACTGAATTTAGGAACAATAAAAAAGAACCTTGTTGAACATTTTGGCACTTGTGCACCCTCCATTAACTTCCATCAGGACCTCATTAAAACCAAAATCTGGGTATGATGTGGACTGCCATGATAACAAGCATCATAAAAGTTCAAGTTGCATGTATGAGTAAAATAATATGGTATTGGTTATTGCAAGGGAACAACTTAAAAATTAAAATAGTAATTTTTCCTTCTTCTGTCTCCCTCCCTATAAACCATTATCAGTCTTGTAGACCTTGGAGAGACTCTAAATGTAATGGCTATTCAAGTGGAACTATCCACAAAGGAATTAGGAAACCACAACAGCAAAATTATAAGCAAGTTTAACAGAAATTCAGGAGCTTCACATGGTGGAACCAGAACTTTACAGTTTGGGACTCATTCTCTTGGCTGCAAGTTGATCAAACTGAGATATATGTTAGAGTTGACCTGATGTACGTTTTGGTGATTTCTGTAGAGCATCACTATTAATTTCTGCCTTTGAGAGCGATATGCAAGAGCAGAAGAAAGAAACTTTTCTTTCCAAACAAGAGAAGTAGTAAATGGAGGTTGTTTTGATATTTGCTGTTTTGTTTTGTCTTCACCCCCGTAGCTGGAGCAGGAAAAAATGGAATGCCCATTCTCCTTCTTTGTTGGGAAAGGGTAAAGGATCTGGACTTGTTCACTGTGGTGAAGAGCAGGCTCAGGGACAGTCTAATAGCATGCTTAAAGGGCAGTTACAGAGATAATGGAGTTAAGCTTTTTTTGCTAGCAGCAAATGATGTAAATTTGCCAAGAACTGTGACTTGAAAGTTTCAGAGTGGATGCTGGGGAAAATCGTGTTTACAGGTGAGGGGGTAATGCTGATCTGAAGTAGACTACCCGAGATGTTGAACATCCCTGCTTGCAGGTTTTTGAGACTTAGATGGACAAAACCTCAGCTGACCTGATCTAGTGTTTGTGATAGTACCACTCTGGGTGCAAAATTAGCCTGTGATCTCCAGGTATCTCTTTCCACCTACCTTTTCATCTTTTCCCTTAACAGCATACATGCTTTTTGTTCCTTCCTCCAATCGTTCTACTTCCAGAGTTAGACCTCGGAGATTTCAGTCAGTAGGAGGTGAGCAGATAGCAAGCAGTAGCTAAATCTGGCACTGAAAAAATGACGGTGCCACCTGCACTGTTCCTGCAGAGCGCATGTCTTTAGCACTGTCCTACTACATATGATATTTTCTTACTTTAAATAGTTGCATTTACCCCAGTGAAATTATACAAAACTTACATAAAAGTCTGTGGTGAGTTGACTGTAGCTGGATGTCAGGTGCCCATCAGAACCGCTCTTTCACTGCCCTCCTCAGATGGACAGGGGAGAGAAAATACAACTAAAGGCTTGTGGGTCGAGATAAGGACAGGGAGAGATCATTCAGCAATTACCATCACGGGCAATATAGACTCAACTTGGAAAAATTAGTTTAACTTATTACCAATCAAGTCATAGTAGGGTGATGAGAAAATAAAACCAATCTTAAAACACCTTCCTCCTATCCCTCCTTTCGTTCCAGCGTCAACTTCACAATGAAATTCTCTACCTCCTCTGCCAAAGGTGCAAGGGGACAGGGAATGGGGGTTGAGGTCAGTTCATCACATGTTGTTTCTGCCACTCCTTCCTCCTCGGGGGAGGGCTCCTCACACTCTTCCTCTGCTCCAGTGTAGGGTCCCTCACATAGAAGACAGTCCTGCATGAACTTCTCCAGCGTGAGTCCTTCCCATGGGCTGCAGTTCTTCACAAACTGCTCCAATGTGAGTCCCTTCCATGGCGTGCAGTCCTTCAGGATCAGACTGCTCCAACGTGGGCTCCTATCTCCACTGGTTCACAAGTTCTGCAGCAAACCTGCTCCAGCGTAGGCTTCTCTCTCTGTGGGACACAGGTCCTGTCATGAGCCTGCTCCAGCGAGGGCTTCACATAGGGGTCACAGCCTTCTTTGGGCATCCCCATGCTCTGGTGTTGGGTCCTCCCTAGGCTTCAGGGGCACACCCTGCCTCACCATGGGCTGGACCATGGGCTACAGAGCACCTCCTCCCCTCCTTCTGCACTGACTTCAATGTCTGCATGGTTGTTGCTGTCACATTTTTAGATACATTACCCCAGAGGTGCTGCCACCATTGCTGATGTGCTCAGCCTTGACCAGCATTGAGTCTGTCTTGGAACTGGCTGGCATTGGCTCTATTGCACATGGGGAAGGTTATGGCAGCTTCTCACAGAAGCCACTGCTGTAGCCCCCAGCTACCAAAACCTTGTCACACAAACCCAATGCAAGGTCCTAGTTGACAGACGTAAAGTAAGGAAACAGCTAAAATTAGAAGAGGTAAAAAATAGAGACAGGGAAGCTCTTTGAATGACGTTAAAAGCAGCAAATTTATCCTCGATTCTGCCAGTTCGCTCTGCTCTGCTTAGTAGGGCAGACTGTAGCTCAGAGTTCATCAAAATGAAAAAAGTGTCATGCTGAAAAACATGCATTTAACAGTTTATTGAAGTCTATAAAAAGTCATTGTCTTTAAAGTTGGTCGATATGGCCAGGGTGTCTTTAAAGTTGGTTGATATGGCCAGGGTGTTTGGGTCTGGCCCTTGGCAGAAGGGCCAGATCCATTGTGAGAGCCTCAAGAGAGAAAAATTATTTATGAACTTCAAAGATAATTTAGTTGGAAGCTTATCAGAAGCATGTAACTGTGTGATGCACTGAGTAACTGGTGAAGGGACTTTTGATGTCATAGCGTTACATCACAAAAAGGAATTTTCCAGCAAGTCTGGGGGGGAATTCTGTCGCATTCCCTCTTTTGCAGGTGAATGCAGAGTTCGTCAGAACTATGGCAGAAAAAACAGGTCCATGTATTTCATTTCTCTTTTACGGAGTTGATTATGGACACAGACCATGAATAAGCTTAGGGTCATACTTTGCAACGTGCTGCCTTCTCTGGGAATGTGTTTGTTCTTAAAAAAGGCTAAATAGCCATTGCTTTTTTCTGAGAGTGGTCTGTTTTAATTCCTATGGGATTAAAAGGTAGTCGGTGAGGAGTCTTTGCAAGTTCATGCTCTAATTTACTCTGTAGTGTATTTTAGTGTCTTCAGCCTCATAATTGGTAATGCCAGTGATACTGAAAACATTCAGAAAACATGTAAATGTTGAGAAAGAGAGATTTGTGCAGATAATATTAGTGACTTCTGATCAACCAACTAAAAAACCAATTCTGTTAATTAGCTCTGTTTAAAAAGGAGTTGACATAGTTTATTACTATAAAACCATGAGGTTTCCAGGTGCTGAAGAAAATCTGCTCTATTGTTTTTTCTGAGAGGCATTTGAAAGACAATTCCCTGTACAATTCATTAGGCATTGCATTTCAGAAACAGCCTTTGGTTGAAACTGCTCAGATTTTTACAGATTTGTGGTTTTACAGATTGCTAATTGCATTTGACTGTCAGACACTGAGTGAATTCAACTCCTAGGAAAAAAATGCGGTACTCGACCTCCATAACAGAGTCTCATTTGAAGAGTTAAATTGCAAAGATGAAGAAAATGCTGCTGCAAAGCTCATAGCAAATAGTCTGGAGGCTCTGGATATGGAGTGGCAGCTTCTGTAGTAACATATGAAGGAGAGGATAGAGGGTGGTGGGCTGTAACTTGATTGTTTTGCATGGAACTGGACTCTTCTGGACTCTTCCTTTGGAAGATGGTTCTTTGAAATTCTTCAATAATTCATAGCATTTGAAACAGTGGTACTTTATTATTGTTTGTGAAGCATCCTTATGAGTCATCTTTTCAAAGAATGCTTTCTAAAAGGCAGTGGGACAGATTACATAGCAGTATTCTTCATTATGACCAGGCAATATCAAACAGTTTGAGAAACAACTGGCTTTTTTTTTGTTTTTGTTTTTTTCTTTTTGGCTATTGCATATTGAATTTGCAAGTTTATTCATCTTCTGGTTACCTCCCTTCTTGTAGCTTACAGTGTTCTTTAAAATGAAAAATGCTGTCCTAACGTTCCATTGGAGTGAAGGTTCTGATACTATAGAAGCTCTTTAAATGCATTTTTGAAAAGAAAGAATATAGATTTTATTCTTTTTGTATATCTCATGGTAGACTTGAATTTTACAGAAACCAATAGTTAAGTAGTTGGACAGTAGCAGGCTGGGGTTTTGTTGGGTTTCGCATTGTGTTTGTTTTTTGTTGTTCTTTTTTTAATAAAAACTTTTTGTACAAATAATATTTTGGCTAGCTTAATACTAGTAGCACAGCTGGCACTGAACAAAAATGTTGGTTTCTTAGGTGAAAACGGTGTTAAAAAGTAATTGAAATAATTCATACCAATGACATCTGTTTCCATGGTCAAGGGTCAAGTGGTTAGGGAGGCTATCAAAAACTATCAGTAAAGTGCATTTTATGGAATCATGATGAGATACACAGGTTTGGCTTCTGTGATCAGGTCATTAAATTAGGGCTAAAATTTAAAGTTGTTTGTGTGTCTTTTATGTGAATAGATTTTAATATAATAATTATACAATTTAATGTTAATTTTGTTTGTGACTTCTTTCTGCTTTCTCTGGAAGCTGAAGTTGGAATATATTGCTGGTTACAGTTTAAAGTCTGTTTGATGTCTCTTGGGTCCATTTTGCTTTTGGGCTCAGGGTTTAACCAGTCATCAGATCTTTTATTTATTTGCTTTTTCCCTATGGTTCATTAGGGTTGAGAGTTTCTTTTTGTTTTGCTCTGTAATTAGAGGAACAGCATCCTCTGAAAAGATCCTTCTACAAATCTCTAGCTTTCACAGTAACTAGGGAAAATTTGCTTTCTGAAGCATTTTAAAATGTAACCAGTTGCCTCAGATTTTCTATACACTGTAATCTCAATTACTTGAAACCATACTCAGAGTAGCTGTTTTAATGTCTTGCTTTCTCCATTATATCTATTATCAGATGAGAAAAAAAGCTGAAATGATTAATCCCATGATTGGTTTTGTGTGTTGGTAGGTGATTTCCTGTTGATGTTGAAAACGTGAGCACTCTGGAAAGCACTCTGCAAACCCATCAGGTCTATGGAATAGCACTTTGTGGAAATAAAGAGAAAACATAGAAACATAGAATAGTTAGGGTTGGAAAGGACCTTAAGATCATCTAGTTCCAACCCCCCTGCCATGGGCAGGGACACCTCACACTAAACCATGTCACCCAAGGCTCTGTCCAACCCAGCCTTGAACACCACCAGGGATGGAGCATTCACAACCTCCCTGGGCAACCCATTCCAGTGTCTCACCACCCTAACAGGAAAGAACTTCTTCCTTATATCCAATCTAAACTTCCCCTGTTTAAGTTTTAGCCCATTACCCCTTGTCCTGTCACTACAGTCCCTAATGAAGAATCCATCCCCAGCATCGCTATAGGCCCCCTTCAGGTACTGGAAGGCTGCTATGAGGTCTCCACGCAGCCTTCTCTTCTCCAGGTTGAACAGCCCCAACTTCCTCAGCCTGTCTTCATATGGGAAGTGCTCCAGTCCCCTGGAGCATAATTGTAAAGCAAACGGCTTGATGCAAATGCATTTAGTTGGAGGTGTTGCTGTAGCCTCCAGTCATCCAAATGTTGTCCTGAGTATTTTTTTAATAAATTAGTCTTCTATTTGCATATGTCCTTATGGCAGCTCTAGTAATCAGAACTATACTGAAACAGTTGCATGCTGGCAATAGTTTTTCATGTATTTTTCTTGAATGGGAAATTCATAAAAACCCTACTTTATAGTGTACTTAGGGTACTGCAACATTATAAATGAAATGATATATCAACTGATTCTTGTGGCTACCTCTTCAGTGAGACACAGTGGACTTTTTATAATAGAAGTAGTAAAATATCTCAATTTATAGCCTTAAATCACAGGCGTATTAATAGGGGTGACTTAGAGTGTGATTTCAAACAAAAAGACCTTGGAAGCACAGGCTCTGTCAGATATTCCAGATGATTTAAGTAATTTGATTTTATAGTTTTCTTCTTATCAATCAGTAATGAAACTGAAATGAAGAAAGTGACCTTCTGATTTATTTTTTTGTTTTGTAAATTCAACACATTTGCAAATGCCCATCATTTGTCACATTGTTTATTTATTTCTAGGAATAGAACTGTTTTCTTTAAACAGGTCAGTGTAAATATTGCTTGCATCAAAGTTTCATTATGTTATGAAAATGGCCTATGTGTTTAGAAAGAAGGTGCTAAACTGGAACAGCTTGTGACAAAGCCATGAGAAATTTGTTCGATTCTAAAGATGCCTGAAAGTAACTGTGAAAAACTGCATACTCTACTAATTAGCATTTATAATTAGGATTTATTTTCAAAGCCTATACTTATTCAGGTAGTTAGCTAAGAACAATTGAGCTTAGTCTTCTTTTGAGCATCATCTAAGTTGGGATGAAAGGTAGGGCACTATAGTTAACCATTTTTTAAAAATCTAAGAGGCAAAACGGCACTGCTTGAATAGGCACAGATCAACTGGAGTTAAATTATTGGCTTCTCTGTGAGTTGTAACCTGGTGAGTGTGGTACATGCTGGAATACAAGTGCTTTGCCTTGACTAGATTTTGGAAGTTGTTTGAACATCTGATCAGCTGTGTTGTAATATCTGATCCTTGATATGTCCAGTTTAGCACTGAAAAATATCTTTGAGATCCTGAATCGCTGCAAGAAGCTACTCGTGTAACAAGTTAACAGCATTTAGATGTGTACAATCAGGATTAGCTTCATCTAGGAGAATATGGACTCATGACAGTCAGATTTTTTAACACGACTGTGCTTTATGCTCGTACTTAGAACAGATTAAAGGAAATACGCCTGTTTCCCCTGATCTAATCCTAGCTGGAAATTGGCTGCTTTCTGCTCGTAACTTATCTTGTGAATGTTGATTACTGATGGAGAGATGTCAGTTCATTTAAGAATGAGTTGGTAGATATTGAACTAATCTTGTGACGTAAAATTGCTGCTGACCCATCTCCAGAGGAGTGCTTGACTGTGCAGTGGTTTGAAGAAAGCTCACCTGTTGACTGAAGGTAACTGAAGCAGTTGCATATTCTTTATCATTGGACCACAGGCGATCACACCTTACTGTGGTTTTGGGCAACTTCAAATAGGGTTTGAGCATTCTATGAAAAGATAATTTGTTGAAAATGATGTTTGCATCCATTTGGAACAACTCCTGGAGAAATAAGCATGCCTGATTTAAATTAGAATGGATAATAAAGTTTTGTTTCTTATGCGTGAATTCATTGACATAATCAGTGTTTCAGCCCTTCCGGTGTAGTCTACTGTTCTTTCTTTTGTATACTTCTATTAAATATTATAGTTTCCTGACTACAGGAAAACATCGATTTGGTGTACCTATGCAAATGCTGTCTAAGTACTGATATATGACAGAGTAAGTCCCTGCTTTTATTAACAGACTAAACAGCAATTAGTTGAAATGAAAAGAATAGTACAACAGGTCATTAAAGCAACAAATAAATCTTGAAAATGTCATATACCAACATGCATTAATTTTGTTAAATGGACAAGAAAATAGTAAGGATAATTTTGTAGAGGTTAGTGGAATATTTGTTACACTGCAAAAGCATGAAAGGGCTCAGTATGTGTGCAGCTTGCTTTTTGTTAGCCAGTTATTTTTCATTGACATCTAAAAAATTCCTCTGGTCAATGTGCAGAGGAGGAGGGACTGTCAGGCTTCTGCATGGCATCTGGTGGGGGGCCAGTGTGCTGTTTATAGGCTATGATTTTTCAGACAGTTTGCATCTCACATGGCCTTCTCTCTCTCCAATGCTTGGTCTTATTCGTAGCAATCCCAGCCTGTGTGTGCATACCAACTTTGAGTAACTCCTGTTTAATGCTTTGTTTGTAAAAGTGAGAAAAAATAATGAGTGCTAAGTCTCTCTCAGAAATGTGTATGACCTGCTGGAAAACACTTTTGTAATATTCTTCTTTATGAATGGTATTGTAAATATATGTATTTGAATCACAATATCAGTAAGGTACAGCGAGCTGAACATTCACACAGGCTGATGCTGTTGCTGCACTCAGATCACCATTCGGTTAAAAAAAAGTCACCATCCTCTCAGTGCTGGAAAGGTTCCGGAATTAACTGCTTTCAACTATGTTTTGTACAAATGTGCCATGATGACTCTTATTTATTCCTCTAAGATGCCAGTTTTATCTACCTGTAGAAGTATTCTGTTCAGGCCATTTGTTTAGCTCTTACACCTTTTGAAGAAACCAGGGATTTAAGACTGATAAGATGAAATGTCTTTAGACTTATTACAGCATATGCAATATGGTGGTTCTGGCCATTCTACCTACATTGGAAAGAAAATAAAGTTCATAAATAAGGTACCTGTGTGTTTCTTATTTGTAATTGTAGGAAGTTACAAAAATTCTTTAAATGTGATATATCACGTGGCAAAATACAGAGAGATTAAGACTTCATCTGCTTAGTAGGGAGGGATCCTTGGTATCAAAGGACAGAAACTGTGTAATCCCAGGGTTAGTCTGATGCATCAGAGATGTCCAAGAATCTCTTTGCTTTAATTTTTGGTAATATACTTCCTGATGGAAAAGTAATCTATGAACTCTATCACCCAACAACCTCATTTATCAGCCTATTGTTACAGGAACCAGTATTTGGAAAGCTGAAAGATTGCCAGCAAGGTGGCTGAAGCCTTCAAAGAGGTTGAACATGTTCAGCAGTGGTGCCTCTTGATCACAACTATGAAGAGAAGTTGTGGAGCTTCGACTTGAATTTTGAAGTCCCTTTAAGAAAAGGCATTTACAAATAGCTATTTTATCTTTTTAGTTATGCATAATCTATAAAACACGCTTCTGTGCCTATGTAATAAAAATAGACTTAATACAAAAAGCAAGTTTAATTAAAACTCGTAACTGGAGATGTCAGCATCCTGATTGCAGGTCTGATTATACTTCTGTCTAAATTTAGTTCTATATTCTGAATTTCATGATGGATATTATGTAGTCAGTGCTTTGGGAAGTCATGCATAATGTAACAAGGATTTTCACTTAACAGTACCTTTAGCAAATGTTCTCTGTGCTAATACTGTATGCCAAGTAGAATGTGCTATAAGAAATGATTTATTTTCCATAGGTGTGGTGGGTTGGTCTCGGCTGCTGCCAGGTGCCCACCAAGCTGCTCTTTCACTGCCCTCCTCTGCAGGATGGAGGGGAGGTGGTAGTGGTGCAAAGAAAATAAGATGGAAAAAGCCTTGTGTCAGGTCAGGATAAAGGCGGTTTGATAAAACAAAATCAAAGGTTGTGCGCTGAAGCAAGGGAAAACAAAAGATTTCTTCTTACTACTTCCTGTCAGCAGGCAATGCCCAGCCACTTCCAAGGAAGCAGGGCTTCAGGATGCATAGTGGTTGCTCTGGAAGACAAACACTGCAGTAACAAATGCCCCCTTTCTTTCTCTTAGCTTTTATTGCTGAGCAGATGTCATATTGTGTGGAATATCCCTTTGGTCAGTTTGGGTCAGCTGTCTTGCCTGCATCCCCTCCCAAGATCTCACCCACCCCCAGCCTGCTGGTGCGGGGAATGCTGGAGGGACAGTCTTGATGCTGTGTGAGCACTGCTCAGCTGTAGCCAAAGCACTGGTGGGGTACCAACACCTTTCTAGCTACCAGTACAAAGCACAGTGCTATGAGGGCTGCTGTGGGGAAGTGAAAATTAACTCCATCTCAGCCAGACCCAGTACAATCTGTTGTTGAATTTTAGCCTCAAAATTTTGAAACTTCAAGAACTTAAAAAGGAATCATAACCCTTTTAAGTTACATGTGTGAAAAGATAGGTTTATGGATGCAATCAAATCACAACTGTATTTATTGATCAGGTGGCACTACTGAAGCAGAAATAATTTTAGTGGCTCCATGAAGCTGAAATCCTAAAATTGTCAGTTTGCAAGGAGTCCCAAAAAAAGCAAAAATAATCTTTTCAAAATAAAATGTTACCTTGCAAAGATATGTGACTTATGTTAAGAGGACCAGGCACTTTGGGCCCACAGTTTCTCAGATGAAGCAATACTACTATGTCTCTAAAATTATAATCATGTTTAAGATTGTTTCAGAGTCACAATTCTTTTTTATTTGTCTTTGTTTAACCTAACAGATTAGAAAAGGTTTCTAAACAAACAAGACAGGCTGAGAAAGTTGGGGCTGTTCAGCCTGGAGAAGGCTGCGTGGAAACGTCATAGCAGCCTTCCAGTATCTGAAGGGGGCCTATAGGGATGCTGGCGAGGGACTCTTCATTAGGGGCTGTAGTGACAGGACAAGAGGCAATGGGTTAAAACTTAAACAGGGGAAGTTTAGATTGGATATAAGGAAGAAGTTCTTTCCTGTTAGGGTGGTGAGGCACTGGAATGGGTTGCCCAGGGAGGTTGTGAATGCTCCATCCCTGGCAGTGTTCAAGGCCAGTCTGGACAAAGCCTTGGATGAGATGGTTTAGTGTGAGTTGTCTCTGCCCATGGCAGGGGGTTGGAACTGTATGATCTTAAGGTCCTTTCCAACCCTAACTATTCTATGATTCTATGAAACAGGATTGGTTTTCGTCTATAATTTTAAGTATTAGACAGGTCAAGAACTGAAGAATTATGTAAATCTAAATATGTAAATGTAAATCATTGAATGGAAGCTAGTGGAGAAAGCAGCAATTGAGTATGATTTCTGTGAATGGGGTATGTTATAGTTGCTGCCTTTCCATTTTTGTTAAGACTGAAATTGTAAACACCAGTAACTGCTAATTGGTCCTTTATTTAGCTTTGTAGGTTCTAAGACCCAAATAAATCTTGAGGATTAGTCTCCAGGAGGTCGTAATGTGGCCATAGGAAATCCTGTATTGTCCCTTCAGAAGTTTCGGTAATATTTTTAAATGTTTGCCTGTGGTAAAGCACTTTTATCAATCTGAGTTTGGCTGGGATATTTTTTTCCTTAAGAAGTAGTGATTTGCCCCAAAACCAGAATCTGTGGGCTGAAGTGTCATCCTGCAGTCTCATGCATTGAGTGGATTATTGTTGGAATCCCATAGGGACCTCAGGGATGCAGTAAAAAGCATGTGTGCTTCAGCAGCTTGCTAGAAGTGCATTGCTTAGCACACTAAAGCATGTACCTGTGAGTTTGGTGTTCCAGTGGTGGGATATTGCCAGGACCACAAGAACCTTGAGGTAGCCTGAATTGTAGGTCTGCTTCACAAAGACCAGATGGGATAAACAATGCTGCATCAAGCAGGGGAGCCCGACGTAGACCTCTGTGTGGTCACTGCTTGGTGGCATTTCTCCTCTCCCACTCTGCTCTTGCAGTTTCCTTGGCTCCCTTCCAGTCGCTATGTTTCTCCGCATACATGAGAACATGAACATTTCTTGTTGTACTGATCAGGCTGTCTTTGTCCTTGGTTGGGTGCCAGACCAGCTGACAGATGGGGTTTGTTTTTTTTTTACCTAGTGTTTTCTTCAGAAAGTGGGCTTACAGAGTCTTTGTGTCCTTGAGCAGGACAAGCAATAGCTCTGCATCTCAGTTTTCAGCAGGCCAAAAAAGTGGTTTTCGAACCTGTATCCTGGCTGGGAAGCTCTATGATAGTTGGCATGGTCTAGGGAGAACTTGAAGTAGGTCAAATGCTTAAAAAGTAAATGAACAATCTGTTCATTTAGTTCTCAGACTGTTCTCAGACTGGTGCAACAAGTCACAGGTTTGTAACAGGGAAATTCAGTGTAGATGACTCTAGAAATATGTTTCAGTGGTGAGATAGTCTAAATACTGGAATAAGCCTGTGAGGAGCCTGTGGGATCCTCATTACTGAAGCGTTCAAAACCAAAGTCAGGAATGATGGAATTGCACCTTCCTCACTGGGGAGGGCAGTGAAGTTGGTGGCCACCAGCCCTAATTGTTCTAGAAGTGTTTGTTTTCTGTTGACACAGTTGCCCTGCAGCATGTATCAGAGAGGCTTCTGTGTCAGGATTGGAGATGTCGCAGCTAGGAAGGTGAGAGAGACAGTTTTGGGATTTTTGGAGCACGGTCATTCAGAGGGTTTTTCCTCTGCCAGAGAGCACTTAAAGAGATTTGACTGTACTGAAATTATCAGAGTAATGGGACTAACCAGTCATTCAGTTGCTGGAAGTTATTGTTACAGCATTTCAGCTAGTTCATGTTTTTGAGCTCCTTCCAGCAATCTGAAATCCAGAATGAATTAAGTTTATTAATTTAAAACAAGCAAAGGTTCTGGAGGATGATGGTATAATGCAGAGTTAGAACCTCAGCTTTACAGGGTAATACTCATGAATATTACATAGTGTCAGGCTTATGTTTTATTTGATGTGTTTACTTTTATTTGTTGTGAAGATAATGCTTCTCATTAATGTGACCTATAGAAAAAGCATATCATAGAGCTCTACTAAATTCTGTTGCTGCTGGAGGTCTATTAGGATAATAAAAGCTTATGCCTTTGTATTGATTGTGGCGAGGGAATTAATGAGAACTGGCAATATGTCTACATTCAAGCTAGTAGACCCTGTTTTCAGTTTGCTATTTCTGTTTACAGTATTTACTAATGTATGACAAATCATAATTGCAAGCAGACTGTGTAATGCCAAAAAGTCATGAGAGCAAATGAGCTGTTTGTACTGGAGTTCATAAGGAGCAGAAAAGTTAGGCTAAAATTGCTTTTTCTGACAACTTTCTAAGCATGCTATGATTTATTTTTAAATCAATGAGATTAACATTTATCCTTCTTGTTTCCTTGTTCCTTCCCTTGACATTCTCTATGTATGTTGCAAGTATCTGGGGGAATGGAGGGAATGGTTGGCTGTCTTACGAATAACATAATAGATAAAAATCAACAGCTCAGTACAAAGACAAAAAAGTGGTTTAAATACATGTTTTAATTTGTTAGATCCATTATTTTCTTTTTGACAAAAATGATAGGTAAAATGAAGGTATTAAGAAATGATCTATGAGAAAAAAATACTAGCATAATCTAAAAATAAAGAATTCAAGAAATAAAGTTTCAGGTAACACTGATTTAGATAACACTCATTAACTGGAAAACTTAACTGTGTTTTCATAACTCTCCTGGTTCTGAAATATTTTCTTCATTTAGATACATTCAATTCAATGTGCAGTTAAAGGTTGAAAAACATACTAGGATTTGAGGAACTGATTATTTTTGTTTACTCTTACTGTTCCCTTTCAGTCTGTGAATATAAATTAGGTTTGAGACTGTTAGCTGTACCAAAATCTCAAAAGACAGAGTGCTCCGTAGTAAATTTTGTTAGCAACAGAGAATGTGTACCTTCATAAATGTTAAATTTACAGTACAGCACTTGCTTGGATGAACTTGATCTTTCTTCCATGTATTTGCTGTATTTAAGATGTTTCTATTTAAACTATTAGTAATTTTCAAAAAATATGCATAATATATATATTTTAGAAAATAATTAAAGTTCTGGTTTTAATTGTTTCAATTTCAAATGGAATAGGAGTAAACTAGACATTAACCATTATTAGAAAATGAATAGTAATCACTTGGCAAATAAATTATTTCTTTTTTATCACTCGCTAGAGTCATTATGGAAAAGAAAAATGGGAAAGGAGAAATTGAGACTAGCATGAAATACTATGAAATTTTGTGCAAAGTCCAGTGTAGAACAGCTGTGCCTTAGAATACTGAAATAAAACCAAAGTAGCAGTGGCTACTTGGGTAAACCACTGTGTGAATAGAAAGTTTCCTGATTTTAATCAGGCTTATGATTAGTGATTCAAATCACTGTTTTAAATTGAACCACCCTGACTCTGCTATGTGATCCCTTGAGTGACAAACATAAAATAGCACTGCTTTGGTACAGTATGAAAAGTTCAAGTTTGTACCTGCCTCTGCAATGTTAATAACATTATGTCTAGCCCTACCTAAGTTTAATTGTTCAGACAATTTTACCAAAATGTAATTTTCAGGGAGTCCAGCAGAGCCATATTTCACAAAAGCTGTTCCCACAAGAGCTAAATGCCAAGATAATCAATCATACAGTGTACTGTATCCTGTTGTTATGGATATAATACATTATTTATGCAGTATAAAGATTTTTCAGGCGTTGTTGAAATGAACAGGCAAGCAAATTAACACCTGTAAGGTAGAATGTGTCCTTAGCTGAAAGCTGCAATTTCCTAGGTTAAAATTTGTAAAGATGCTTTCAGTGCTTATGTCTGAGACTGATTTGCTGGAAGTATGGGAGTAGCAAGGGAAGTAGCGAGAAATCAGTTGGAAGTCTATAATATGCTAATTATACCTACAGATGAGTATTTGTATACCACTTATATTTCAATTATTAAACCTGAAAGTTGTTACTCAGTTACTGGAAATAGGGTGAGACATTTTGGCAGCAGAACGAAACCCAAGGACAGTTTGAGGTAGCGTGGTGTGCGCTCTGCAGTTGACCCATTACGTATCATCACCACTGGTACATTTAATGAATATACTTACGCACAGACTTATGCTTTTGATGCAAAGTTGTCTCAACTTTCAATTTTCCCCTCATTGCATTATTTCACATTCTGTTCTTGGGCTGAGAATGAGACGATAATCTTCTTCACCAGATTCATTTAATAAACTGTGATATTTATAAAAGAAGCCCTAAAAGACTGATTGAAAACAGTATAACAGTGGGGGAAAAAATTGCTTCACATGAAAAAAATAGCTGCCTACTGAAATAGGGTTGACTGTCTTCCTTTCTCCCTGTCAGATCTGGAAGTTCTTTCTATCTGGTTTTCAGAAAATCTGCAGTCGTACTTTCAGAGTAGTTTTCAAACTGTGATGTTGTTATGTTGCCTGGCTGAAGAGATCAGCAGCTCAGGGGCTGGGGCAGAGGCACACCACTGCTGTGCTTACTGCCTCTTGGTAGATTTTTGTTACTGTTACCCACCTAGTTTTTGAGCCCATGTAAACTTTTAACACCCTCTATATTCTTTTGAGGCTTTGCCATTTGCCAGGTGAAGAGGAGCCTTTGGCTGTTTAACCACACGTTTGCTAGTTCTGTTTGCTATTGTTGATTTAATTCCTATAGCTGCTGCTACCTGTTCTCAGGTACATCAGCCTTGTTTTTCTACCTCAGTCAGCTCCAGTGCCATTCTCATGCCTTCTTACTCTTCCCCTTTCCTATTTTTTCCCATTTTTTAAATAGCTTCAGTCAGCTCTTCTCTCCACCATGGTTCCCTTTGTCATCACTGTCATATCCATCAGGTGTTCTCAATAGTCTTCCTCTCTTTGGCAGTCTCACTTTTGCCTTTTGGTTCTTCCCTGTTCATCTTTGATTCCCACTTCCACACTGGCCTTTTGTACTTTTCAAGCTGCCACATTTCTTTGTGCTCTTCTATTCATTTGCAGTGTAGACATGTTTCAGTTCTGCTCAGCAGACAACATCCATCCTGTTCTTTAGCAATTTCTCACTGATTTCCATCTTACAGAGTTACTTTTCTATGAGACCCCTGACATTAACCAGGCTTCCTCTCGTTCTGTTGGTCATTCACTTGGCCTTTCCATATCTACTCTAAGTTTTAGGGGGGTTGCGGAAGTGACCACCCTCTTCTGGTGTCTGTCTTCTCTAGTAGCTCCTTCTTCCAGGAACCTCATAGTCTTGTCTCCTAGGGCAGTATTTCACACAGCTCTGCCTTTTGCTTTTTTCTTCCTCTTATCTGTGGAGAAATCCTGTCCGTGAATACAAATCCATGTCTGTACTAATGAGTCTTATCTCAGGCTCTCTCCTCCAGTTCTACATTTCTGTCCAAATTAAAATCTTAGCTGATGTTTTATGGATTAGGCAATTTTCAAGAGAAGAGTCCAACCCTCCTTGCTATCTTCTTTCACAGTCACTGTGGGTATCAGCACTGGCTCTCACTTTAGCCTGTGCCTTAATACTGCTGTGGTCACTTTCTAGTGCTTATCTGAATCCTTCTTAATCCTCCTTTTGTCCCTTCTTTTTCCACAGATGACAAATTATGTGCTATCTCTTTCCTGAGGAGAGCCCATCTGTGGGGTTCCCTGTACTAGCATTCTCCAGCCCTATTGTGCACATGATGCTACATTTCCCTGAGTAACTCTCAGCAATTATTCTTAATTTATGGGGTTTTTTTCTTTGACTTTGCTGTACATTTTTAGACCTGAAAATTGTGTTTCTTTCAGTTAGTTGGTCTAAAAGATCTTGCCTCATATAAATCTTGTTCTTCCTACTTGGCATTTCTAAGACGTATCTTTTTGGTTTGTTCATGTAGATAAAACCATTACCAAGGGATATTAGGATTTTCTATCTGCTGGTGGCTGTCTGCCAGTCTACCTTAGAAGCTTTTTCAGTTCCTTCATCCAGGATCCTCCTTTTGCCTGTGGAAAAACAAAGAGGGCAGGTCTCCTGCTGTGTCATGCCCATTGCTCATAATCTTCCCGAGGCAGCTTGCTTCCTTGTCCTTCTTCAGGCTGTATTCATCTGTTCTCTCATGTCCTCTACTTAACCCTGATGCTCTTTGAGCCAGCAACTCTCTTTTGCAAAATTTCGTAGAAAGGGATTCATGGATTGGGAAGGTGGATTTGACAACAACAAATGATTAATAGTTAATGACCCTGTAAGTGTGCAGCATGAGTCAGATGCTTTCTGATTTACTGGTTATTTGTTTACATGTTTGAACAAATGTGAATCTATTGCTGCAGCTGAATAGATCCTGAATGAAAGCAGTTCTCATAGCAAGCAGTTGAGTTGGTGCTGTGAGCAACACTGCTACTTCTGGGCTTCTTTTCCTCAGTTCCGTACGTAGAAGCAACAATAGCAGTTAAAATAACTTTCACTGTGAGGAACTAATTTGATTCATAGCTTTCTCCCTGTAAATTTGCTGGTTTACATAGGTATTTTGTATGAGCATTTAGAGTATGTGGCTTAAGCATTACCAGCAAAACATGAAAGTCTTGTCATACAAGTGCTTAATGCCAGTGTTGCTGTTCCTTGTGTACGGAACACAAATCAGTTCTTTTTTCAAGAAAAGAGGTAACCAGTTTACAAATTACATTACTTACAAGGTTTCCCTTCTGATTATTCCATGTCACTGCTGCTGTTGATCCGTTCATTCTTGAAGAATATGCGCTGCTAAGCCAAGGGTGGTCTCTGCTCCCAGTTTCCGCTAATAGTGGTGGTGGGACAGCTCTGCTGCATCATGGCACAGGCTGCAGTTCCTTCAGGCAGCATCAAAAGTGCCAGAAAGCAATACAGAGAAAATTCTCTTGTGTAGGCACTGTCTCTGTGGATGTATGCTGAGGTTCCCTGGAGAAGACTGGTGTGTTGAAATGTTGGAACACAGAGACTACTTTAGAGAATTGCTTTCTGTATTTGAGCTGACAGCCATGACTGCTGTGAACCTAAAAGTGGAGAGAAAGAGGGAATGTAAAGAGACAGTCCAGGGATTGTACTTGAAGAATGTAAGTCTAAAACGAATGTTCTGCACTGTGGTTTTCTCTGTTTTTTTGAGAGGGCCTTAGTCTTTTGGACACATCTGTTGGTATGTTTAATTCTCCCAGAATCCTTTACTCATTTCTTTTTAAAAGGCACAGCAAATAACACCCTTTCCCCCCCCCCCGTACTACTTGCCCACTTGCAAGCAAAATAATCCCTGACAACCTAGCATTAGAAAGATTTCAAAATGAAAATTGTTTAGACTTTTCTGGTTTGAAGCCTTTCCATTATTAAATGCTTTAAATCAATTTTGTTTCAGACAGGGCTTTAATGTGCATGGTAGCATCTCTGTCTAGCTGCTGGCATGAGAGGCACAGGAAACTTTGTACTTTGCCAAAGATAAAGCTACTACTCTGTTAACTCAAGTGCTGGAGGCTTTATGCTACTGAAGATCCCAGGATTGATCTGTTATGGCAAATAAACCGTTTGCTCATGCCCATATTTCATTACACTGGTACTATTAGCTTCCATTCCTGTGAAATCTGTGTACCAGTAATCTGAAACCAAGAGTATATGCGGGAAGTTAAACCCTTCTGCTTGTCTAAATTTCATCTATTCCAGTGTATATTTTGCTTCCAGTGCTACTCACCTAGCAGCTTAGTTTCTTTTAAGTTGTATTTTCATGTCCATAACATGAATTACATCTAAGTTAACAGTATAGTTGTTTTATCCTGACCTTTCCACCAGAATTATATTAGTGTGCCCTCTTGCTAAAATCACATTGATAGTTGTGGCTGGTAACAACTTGAAGAAACCTTGTGTATTCCACAAGTCTTTTTAAAGCAACTAAAAAAAAAATTAAAAGCATGAGATGTAAGATGTACCCATTGCAATTCAAATACAGATAAGAGCAAATGCATTAAAAAAAAAAAAGTCTCTAAGTAGATTTAGAAGTTCTCAGAATTCTGTTTGAGATAGATGAGTTTCTAATTGTATATTTAGTAAATTATATTCTCTTTCTCTATATACATTCATTATCCTGCTGTTAATTCTTGTATGGACTGTAAGTAGTTTGTAGTGATCGAGTCTACAGATAAAACATATACTTACTAGTGTGAAAATGACAGAAGCTTTACCAATATAAAAAATCCAGAAGTGAATGTTTGGAAATTTCTGTGATTTTTGTGTTTTCAGTGGTTCTGAACTGTGCTTGTGGCAGGAGCCATTTCCAGCAGAAATTGCTTTGCTGTAGTTTCAGAACAAAGATTTGGATGTCAGTATATACACCTCAGTGTGAGCTAGCACGGAACACAAGCGTACCCATTCACTGACCATAAAATGTGGAGCATTTAGTAATGCCAAGAAAGAAAACAAGGTATTTTCATGTACATTATTGGAGACCATTGGTAAAAGCAACATTCTGCTGGCTAAAATAGGCTAATTGTATTATTCAAGACATTAGATTGCTTGGAAAAGAAATAATCACTGGATGAAATTGAACTGTGGCTGCTCATGATTGGAACTGTGAATGATTTGAAGATGAAGCTGAGAGTTATCTGTCCTTTCTTCTGAAAACCAAGAATGATCTCCTACAAAGTGAGGTGAAAACTAGGAGCTGTGGCTAATTCCTTCCAAAGCCTGAGGATCAGTTAGATCAATCATAGTGCAAAGAATATGTCTGTCTGACTAACCGGCAACCTCGGTTTCTCTAGATTTCGGCTGCTGGCCTTTCTGGTCAGGCGCATGGAATTTGGCTAGTCCTTCTGAAACAGTTGACCCTGTTCATGTCTACATCATCTCCTTTGTGTGGTTTGCCTCGAGTGCACCTGTGTGCTGTAGACCAAGGGAACGGACAGTCCTGCAGCAACAACTTGTTCTCTCCTCTTCCCACTCATTTGTGTACCACTTCTTACTTATTCGTAAGAAGAAACAAGCCTAGGAGGAGTGGCAAAACCAATTGTGGAATCAACGTGTATGTCACCTAGAAGAATTAATGTTCAATGTTAACGTAGAAGACAAAGAGTAGAAGACAACAGGAAGAATACTCACATGAGTTGGTCACAGTTCATGAAGGTTAAACGTAGACACCACTGCACACTTAGAAATATGGTCAAAAGGTGCCCTTTCCTTCTTGGTTTGCAAGTTCCTTTGCTCAATGGAAATTATACTTTCTGAGTTTGGATTTGAAGGCTATTGATGAGTTACATGACATGGAATGTAGTTGTCCAATTTCAGCATGATTTAGGCAGTCCTTTAAGTGTCAGCTCAGCACTTGGTTCACTCCACTGGCACCTATTCAGTTTTCAGTATTGTCTAAGGCTTTGGATTTGATCTTCAAAGCAACTGTTGGATCAAACACCCTAGCTACAGCAAAGGCTGTATTTCTATTTGTGCCAGAAGAGCTGTATTCCTTTGGGGTGCTGTAGATGATGAAATATCAGAGCAACCATACATCAACTGGGGACACTGTGTTGTGTATTGGGGGTACAGGCTATGAAAAAAACGCAACCCTGTGAGGCAATCAGGTGAATCCAGAGTAAGATGTTTTAAAGGACAAAACCTCTCTTTATGCATTCCATCATAAACATGAGGCAGAAACAAGTCCCATTTTTATCTGAAAAATAATTGTCAAAAAGAAGAAAATAAAATCTGAAATGCTGACAGATCATTAAAGGGATTGTATTTGTAAATGTCTTCTTATATGAGTGGTAATATGCTAAATCTTTAGAAGTTGTGTACTTGTATGGGGTAACCTCCTAGCAGTATTTAAATCTTACATTTTCTTAGCATTAAAATCACAAACACCACTTACTGGGAGGCCATGTTATTAGCAAAAGCTAAAGAGTGGCAGATCTCAAAAGGAACTGAATCTTGTATGACTGTTGATGGACTCAAGTCTAATCAACTTCTAAACAAACCTGAAATGCTTTGGTTTTAGCTGACTAGAAGTATTCTCCAACTATGCTTTACAAAGTACTGTTGACAGAACTGATAGTGCCTAAACAGTTATTTCTTTCCGTTCAACCTGGTTGCTAGAAACTGATAGATTACTCAGAGGATTATGTTAAATTGCAACATAAAAGACAATGTAATTGGATAAAAAAATTAAACACCTGTTAAATTAGATGTAAATTAAATACTATAATAGGTATGTATTCTATAAATTAAATCTTGGAAAATAGAACATTTTTTGTGCAGGTTTTCATCATTTGTTTTTTTTAGTTCTCCCTTTTTATCTGATTGTAACAGATAGTTTGTACCGGAGTGCCCAATACCTGTTAGAAATGAGACATAATTTTGCTATTTTGAACTTTTGAGTCCCTTGAGTATCTGTTTTCTTAAAAAGGAGCATCAATTTCTTCATTTATCACATCTCTTAGCCTGCCTTCTTTACAAAGAGAGGAAGTTAGAATCATAGAATAGTTAGGGTTGGAAAGGACCTCAAGATCATCTAGTTCCAACCCCCCTGCCATGGGCAGGGACACCTCACACTAAACCATCTCACCCAAGGCTTCATCCAACCTGGCCTTGAACACCGCCAGGGATGGAGCACTCACAACCCCCCTGGGCAACCGATTCCAGTGCCTCACCACCCTAACAGGAAAGAATTTCCTCCTTATATCCAATCTAAACTTCGCCTGTTTAAGTTTGAACCCGTTACCCCTTGTCCTGTTGTCATTATCTGTTGTAATAAAGACAATAAAAAGCTGCATTGGAAATACTCTGTCGAGAAGCAGGGCAAAATCTCTAGGGGACTCTGCCCTGATTGCCTCATGTAGCATGTGTTTTCAAAATGACTACAGTAAGGTGTAGAGTGTGTTCATTCTTGTCTACTTGGTACAGTGTGGAAAGCTGAAGGCAACAAGGTTTCCAAAACCTCCAGCACTGAAATTTTGTCGATTTTTTCTGAAATGTTGAGTTTGCGTAGGAAGAATCTCCGTGTGCCTCAGAGGGAGATTATGTGAATGCAGAAATGCCATGTTCAAACTGAAAGTTTTGTGCAAAGTTTCTGTGCAAAATGCATGGGACAATCTGGTATTAAAAAAGGAAAGAGAGAGCTTGTCACTCGTGAGCAGGTGATTGCCACTGAATCCTGTTCTCCTGACCAGCCTGAGCTGATGTCTGAATAGGTTTCCTTCCACAGCTGAACTTTGTAATAGATACACACTCCAAAGCACATTGTCACTGACCTTTGACAAAAAGCACAGGTGGTCAAAACCTGTTCTTCAGTTAATCTCTTCTTTGATAGTGATTACTTAAAGAAAGCTCTAATCCTGATTCTGTAAATTGCATCCTTATCTGAAGAAGTTCTATGATAGTTACCTTGAACTGTGATTTTACTGTTGGCTTTTTTTTTTCTCCAGCTCTTGTGGTACATAATATGAAAATAAGTCACAAGATTTCTTCTTCCTGAATGGCTGATACAAATTTCAAGCAAGAGGGGGGAAAATAATGAGTTTCTCTTGTTCAGCTGTGCATGATAAATGCTCATGTTCAAGTTCTTGACAGTTTCAGGGTATTATGAATATATAGAGGTGATCCTTAAAAGAAATATGACCTCATGATTCTTGATGGATTTAAAGAGGCATCTTTGCCAGTTATTTCTTTTGTTATAGTAAGCATTGCCTTGAACACACCTCTGCAAATTTTTGCTGGAAAGAATAAATATCGATGTGACTTAAAAGTGAAGGTTTGATCTGTGAATGTGAATTGTCTCATGTGAGCATATATAAATTACAAAACTTAGGAAGCAGTGCAGTCTCAACATCTTACTGTCATAACTGAGAATATGCATGAACAGCTCAAAAGATGACTGCCAATAAATGTTAGTATTGCAAAAATACTTCGTTCCCTACGGCTTTGAATACTCCCTATCCCCATATGTAATTGGTATTCACCACTTGTACTGAAAGAATAGATGCAATGGAAGGGACAAGTAAAGAGCAAATATTTAATGTTTAAAGAAATCCAAATAAACTATAATTTAATGCAGCATATTTTCAGATATGAAAATTCATTAACAGAAAGGTGATGTTCAGAATAGTTTTCTGTTGAGTTATTAGCACTTTGTAATATTGTACTAAATGAGGAGCTCGAAGATACCTTTTGTAAGCAAAAGAGTACTTAGACAAACAAAACCCCCACAAAACCAAAACCACCTTTGTTACGAAGTAGCATCTGAAGTTCCTGGTAATCAACATGCTTTTCAATCACTGGTTGTGTTACCTTAGGCAGTGTATGGTGCTACTGAGTGTGACAACGCTCTTGGTGATTTTATATATCCAGCTATACAATTACCTTTATTTGTATTTCAAAATAGTAAAGAAAAAAAAAGATATGTTTTTCTTCTGCCTTCTGATTGCAAATCTGGCTTTTATCCCCTTTTTCTGCTTCTTTCAGTGCACTGCAGAAGTGTCACTGGATAAATAATAAGGGACTCTTGCATTGGTCCCTAATCTTCCCCTTCACCTGCTCATTTCCTTTCACATTCTTTATATGCAGATATGAAAGGGACACTTAGTATGACTTTTGTTTTGTTTTTAGTTTATTTTTATTGTGGTGGGGTGTGTGCACATAAGGATAGTGTTCTTTTAAAACCTAGTGATAGATTGAACTGGTGAAAAATCAGACAAAAATGAACTTTAAATATTTAAGGATGTGAAGTTATTTATAGAAGGAAGGATCATTTAAATGAGTACTGTTTTGGGACCTCAGCTGTGTGCATGTTGATTAGATCTGTAAACAAAATCTAGCAGTGCCTTTAATTAGAGTTTCTTTGCATTTGTTTTTACTTTTCAGCATAAATATGCATGGATCTAGGGTTCACATTTTTGGAATGCCTCTAAGCTTTTTGTTGGCGCTTGACTGTGCGTATACAAATGTATATGCCCTCTAGTCCATCTGCTTTCTTTGTGCCTGTTAGCAAATACTCACAGAAGTTGTGCCATCGGTTCAGGACTGCATGGACCAGAATCTGTATCTGCAGAAGCAGTCAGATTTATTATGTTATCCAAGACTTCTAGGGAACAACATCTTCTGTGCCCTCTTTGTTAAGGAATTAGTGAGGTGTTCCCACAACCTAGGGAAACTTGCCAAAGCCAGCAGCCCATCCTGAGGAGATGGAGGGAAGCTGAGCCCCAGGGAGGAGGGATGGGGGGAAGCCTGAAGCACATATAGCACTTGTGGTGAATGGCTGAGACTCCCTTAGAGCAGTTAACTCAGCTTAAGCAGCTTTTAGGTTTTTAACTGCAGGGACACCCAGATGAGTTTTAAATCAGAGTATTTGGTGAAATACAGCTTACAGCAGTGATTAATATGTCCACAAGTTCATATCTCTTTGCCAGTGTGTTTCTGAGAGACAGTAAAGCGCTGTATTACTTAAACACTTGCTCTCAGATGACTGTCAATTAGTTCCTGCTCAAATCTCTCTTAAATTTGGTAGATTTAAGATGACAATATTGTGAAGGTATAATTTGACTGCAAATCCTTGTGCTTTTTGAATAATATTTCTTTAACCTTTAACAAACAGCCTTAGGGGAGGGTACTGATAATGACAGAAATTACTCTGTTTTCCTGGCTATAATAATAGTGGCCTTTGACGGCGGTTGAGGACAGTGGTTTTTATTTCAGCATCCCTATTAAATGTGCTTGTAGCAAGTAACATGGACTTGTTTGCATGCCTTGTAACTCTCCATTTGTCACCTGGTAGGCTGAAGAGGAAACAGTGGCTTTTCTTGCTCACAGTGGAAGTGAAGAAGAGTTTGATCCAAGTACTCTTCCAGATCCTGATAAATACAAAGATTCTGATGAGGAGCAGAATTCAGAAAGCGAAGACAGCTATAGGTATGTACCCATCTTCTATGTTCATTTTGAAGTGCTCAGGGGTTAGAAACTGTTTCATTTAGATGTGAGGATCTCATGTTACAGTCACCGTCTTGCTCCCCAGACTTAGTGTTTTAAGTTGGCTTGTGAGGCGGGTGCTGAAATGAAATCTGTAGTGAAGGCTGTTAATTTTCTTTGATGATGTATGAGAAAGATTTTTGAGTAATCTCAGTCAGACTGTTCCATATGCAAAAATCTTAACTAATTCTCTGGAGGTGTTATATGTTTCTGTGTTGGGTTGACCCTGTTTGGACACCAGGTGCCCGCCAAATCTGCTCTGTCACTGTCCTCAGACAGACAGGGGAGAGAAAATACAACCAAAGGCTTGTGTATCAAGATAAGAACAGGGAGAGACCACTCACCAATTACCATCACAGGCAAAACAGACTGGACTTGGAGAAATCAGTTTGATTTATCACCAACCCAGTCAGAGTAGGATGATGAGAAAATAAAACCAATCTTAAAACACCTTCCCCCGACCTCTCACTTCTTGCTGGGCTTAACTTCTTTCCCAATTTTTCTACCTCCTTCTCTGCCAGAGGTGCAGGGGGACAAGGAATGGGGGTTGAGGTAAGTTCATCACATGTTTCTGCTGCTCCTTCCTCCTCAGGGGAGGACTCCTCACACTCTTCCCCTGCTCCAGCATGGGGTCCCTCCCAGAAGAGACAGTTCTCCATGTGAGAACTTCTCCAATGTGAGTCCTTCCCACAAGCTGCAGTTCTTCAGAAACTGCTCCAATGTGAGTCCCTTCCCATGGGGTGCACACTTTCAGGAGCAGGCTGCTTCAGCATGCACTCGAGCTCAGAATTTGCTCTTAAAGGCAAAATGACTGAACCAGCACTGGTGCAGTCCTACATGGAGAGGCGTTGCTGCAAGTAATAAAATGAAGGGGGAATCTTGATATTTATTGATAATTTGTTTCTTGGAAGGAGTAAACCTAGGAGTTTATTGAGAAGATCTCAAGTAAAGCTTTGGTAAGTGATTGAATACTGAGCAACACTTGCCTTTATTGGTGTGTACATTACTGCTGAAAGGCAGGTTCCTAAAATCCATTAAGACGATGGGCAACTGAACTGGTGGGAAGGAGTTACCATCAACTGAATATAGAAAACGTAGTGTCACAACACTACCTATTAAATATTTAATTACCTCAGCATTTCCTAATTCCTGCTAAATTGTTGTGTACTTCCTGTAGGAAAAAAGTGATGGTTTAGTACTGTGTTTCTTGAACAAGATTTTGCATTATTTCAACTTGTAGCCTTAGCTAGAGTTAGCTATCTTGACAAGATGGTTTTTTATAGCATAACTACTTAATAAATATTTTGTAAAAGTTGTGGGCCCAGTTTGAAGTTGGGAATTTTGTGCAGTTTGCTTTCAGTATTATTAAGTAACCATTTATCCAGGGGACATCACTTCTTTTTTTTTTTTTCCTTTTTTATTCATACATCACTTTTTGTATTGATCCTTTCACCAAAGCTGTCAGCTAGACCCAAGATTAGCTAAGATTTAAGAATAAAACTTGGCAGAGATGGACAGTGGTAATCAGTGCAGATTCTTTTGGAATCGATTGCTGATCTGGCCTCCAGAGTCAGAGTGTCTGCTGTCAAGCAGAGCTAAGACTCAAAAGTCTAGGGTTTTGGTCATTTCCCCTTCCTGTGAAGTAGGTTGCAAAAGAAAGAACATAAAAACATGAAAAGGAAAACAGGGATGTAGTAATAATTTCTGACAAAATATTTTCCTCAGCATTTTCCATATATTCTGTATGTTTGAAAATATATAACTGATGGTCACTTAAAATCTCAACATTATTCTGCTCTTTAAAAGCTGTTCTTGGAAAGAAACTTAAAATGTAAGTTTTGTTATGATTTTCAGCATGCAGTATCTTGCCACACAAACTTTGCTGACTTACACAGTTACATTTTGGCATTCATTTTATGACTACAAAGTTGCAGTTTGTTTTTTTGCCCTTAAGTAAAATGTTTGTGTATACCTGTCATGCCCATTTAGATGTCTTTTTGGTATCAGTCTGGGGGCTCCCTGGCTAGGAGCAAGACATTCTTGGGGTAACAAACAAGTCTCAAGTACTGCCATCACTTGAAGCTTCATAGCCAGCCTGTCAACTTAAGGACACACTTCTTGTCTCAGGTTATTGGCCCTGACATTTGGTTGTCTTTTTAGTAATAGGATGGGTCCTTAACATCTTCCAAGGGGATTTTTCCATCTTTACATAATTGGAATGAATACTTTCCTGCTTTTCAATCTTGTCTGGGTTTCAGGGACTAGGAAATAGATAGTAGATGTTTTCAGCCATTGTTAAGAATGCAAGAGGATTAGAATTTGGAAAGTGAGTCGAATTGCCTCAAGTTCTTCTCCAGCATTTAAGCTAAATGGGAGTTAAACCAGAACCCAAAGAGTGGTTTCAAACAGCCTAGCTAGACCCAACATTCAGAGCTTTCTAGAAGAGGACACATCAGGTTAGGCACACCTCCAGTGGTAAAAAGCTGTGCCCACATACACCTGCAACATCAAAGACCACAGTTTTGTATTTATTATCACAGCAGTTTCCCAAAGTAGATAGCAAAGACACTGGTACTGTATTATATTATAGCCGGGGACAGAGCACAGGAGTGGATTTGTCAGTCATTGCTAAAGATGCTAACTAAATTGAAGTGAGTGTTAAGAACAGGCAGGGCAGGTTTGCTAAAGAGGAGAGAGAAAAACTGTGGGATGCTCATGAGGGCAAGAGCAGTGGGTGACAATGTACTGATAGATTTGGCACATGAAGAGTGCAGGACAAAATTACATTTCTAGGAGTGCCTGAAAGAAGTGGCTTGGAGTTAAAAGCCATTAATGGCTCCAGTGTAGTGCAGCATGTGGTGATTAATCCCATGCTGGCTTGTGCCTGCCTACAGAACATCAGTTATATCTTTACAGGCACAATGGATTTGGCCAGGGTGCAGGCTTAAGTGTTGGCACATGATTGTCTGCATTGTCCACATCTGCTGTGACTTTGAATGGTGCCAACTAGACCTCTTCTGGGCAGTGTCCCAGAGTGTTTTGGTGTGGTAGGACAGGCCAAGGACTGCTTCCAGTAGGCAGTGTTAGTGAAGCCATATTTAGTTGTGTGTGGATGGAAAATGTAGTGGTCTGTTCTCTAGCTCTGAAGTCAACTTTGAGGCTCAGTATAGGTATATCTAGAGACTTGGGAGGTGCTCTGAGCACCCCTTAGAAGGCTTTTGTGAAAGCAGAGGCACGACTGAAACAGGGATGCAGTGAAGGGAATTAATTTAGTGCTGAAAAAAAGAGGAAATCAAGAAAAGCAAGAGAATTTAAATGAACAATAAGCTATAGATAAAGGAAAGTGGTAGCTGAAGAGGTTGGTGGTGAGCATAAGACCATGGAGAAATGGTATTGATTTTGCATGAAGGAAGAAAGAGGTGGAGTGAATGTATACATGAGAGGAGGAGGGAGGATGATGGGGATCTGGTAGATCAACAAGAATAAATATAAGAACAGGCAAGAGATCTTGCTGCCAATGGAAAGAAGGGGTTTCTATTAAATCAACACTTATGTCTCAGGCATCTCTCTTAGAGCTGTCACTGAATTGTGTGATGAGTTGCTCTTGGGGCTGGGAAATGCTATCCTAATGATGGTTTAAGAAGTCAAAAATATTGTCCATCTTTTCACTCCTTCAACTCCCAGCACTATTTTTAATTGGGGAAGCTATACAAATTATGAGTTGAATTTGCCTTTGAATAAGATTCGCTTCCAGCCATACCTCTACAAGCAGAGTAATTAATGACTCTAAGCATGTAATATGAAATTAATTTTTGTATATCTAGCAACATTCATCATATTTGGTTTAAGGCTATGAATGTAAATTGTTAATGAGGTGAAAAATTCAAGTGTATCGAATAGGGTGGAAGAAAAGCAGCTGGATTTCTTAAATACTCATTTTGCAGTCATGTTGAGTTTCTGATATTTCTAATCCCTTAAATAAAAATGTTGGGAAGAACCAAGTTACGATTGACCTTATCATTACCTTCTTTAAATCTTTTAAAAGGTGCATCTGATCAATTAACTCTTAGATCAGCATGGGAAAGATCTTGGACATCAGGGGAAAGGAGAAATGTCTTAGTTCTGGTACTGTTTTGTTTGTGATTTTATGGTTGGTCACCAGTTGGCAGGTATGCAAGTCAGCAGTCAGTGCTGCTTGATTGGGTACCTTACTATATTTATGAAAATCATGGGCAAGTTGCAGTTTCTTGCACCTTCTTCTCACAGCAGGATGCTGATGTTGACCTGCTAAGTTTTATGTGTTTCTTGATAAGGTTCCATTCCATTGTCTTTTGATATGATTTATCTGCAAATCATGGTGCTCCCTCTGATATGTATTATTCAGGTCATCTCAGTGACTTTTTTTATGACTGAAGGCCAGAACTTAATGTTGTGATGTCCAGAAAAGCACCATAAGACAGATATTGTAAAATGTCTGCTTAAGGGCTTGATCATGCTATTTAGCTGCAAAATTGGACATTGAGACATTGGGTTGCTGTTGATAGAGAAGTAATACTCTTATGCCATGAAAGTGTTGATATTAGTTATGCTCTAGATTACTATATCAAATGGACCTGAGGGTAGAATTTCCTATTGAAATTTGGTAACCTACGCTCTGCAGGTCAGTCTAGATCCTTCCCATGGTTCCTGTAAACTTGCTGGCTACAGAAATTGCCTTTTTAGAGGCATACCAAGAGGCATACCAAGAGGCATGCCTTTTTAGAGAATACCAAGAAAAAATAAAAAAGAAAAAAGGAGGAAAAAAAAAACAAACAAACCCTAGTATGTCATCAGCAAGTGTCTGTATGAATGAAGGAGAAGTGTGATGGGGATTTATTGGAACTGCAGTTCAGAAATTAACTATCTACAACTGGTCACACAAAAGAAAAGGAGAGGAACAGGTCTGAAGAATATCAGTGTCAGATGAAGCTGAGGATGATTGAATGGATGCAAGGCTTAGGTAGGTGGTTAGCAACATCTCCAAAGGTCTTGCCTTTTCTCCAGGCAAAACAACTCCAGTTACTTCAGCCGTTCCTCATAGACTTGTGCTCCAGACCCTTCACCAGCTTCGTTGCCCGTCTCTGGACCTGCTCCAGCACCTCAATGTCTTTCTTGTCATGAGGGGCCCAGAACTGAACACAGGATTCAAGGTGCGGCCTCACCAGTGCCGAGTACAGGAGGATGATCACTGTCCTGGCCCTGCTGGACACACTATTTCTTATACAAGCCAGGATGCTGTTGGTCTTCTTGGCTGCCTGGGCACAAGCTGCTCATGTTCAACAGCCGTCAGTCAGCATCCCCAGGCCGTTTTCCACCAAGAAGCTTTCCAGCCACTCTGCTCCAAGCCTGTAGCGTTGTGTGGGGTTCTTGTGACCCAAGTGCAGGCCACAGCCCATCGATCCAGCCTGTACAGATCCAGGAAGTAACACAACACAATCTATTTTCATTATCATTTCTATATGCTATGGCATTCTGACAACAAGTAAGAAAGAAGCTGCACTGGACTTTATGCTAGGGACCGCAGTAATTAATCTTCATTAGGATTGCTGCAATGGCTTTATGAATTAAAATTTATTACATGGAAAAACGGTTTGTGGCATAGCATGTTTGATTAGCAAAATGTCAATATTTATTGGATAAATTATTCCTAACTTTTCTTAACTGGTTTTTTTTAGCAGATTAATTCTTTATTCCTATACATTTATTTGGGAAAGGGCTCATGTGCAGTATATGGCAGCCTGGAAACTTGACTCATGGCCTGTAGTTCAGTGGCAAAGCTGGTTTGTTTCCAGAACAGTGCTGCTAAACTAGGCTCCAGACCAAGCTCTGATAAGTGTTAACTGAAGCAGAGCCTATCTATAGGTCTCATGTTGTTTAAACAACAGCAGTTTGGCTGTGTGGCCACACATTTCAAATATGTGTGACTCTCATGCATTTTAAATCTTAACCTTAGAGCTTGTCAAGATATACCTTGAAGCCCAGAAATGAATTAGATAATAACAATTACAAGCTTTCCATTTTTTCCTGGTATCACCTCAAAACACACTTGAGATTTTAGGGGTTTTATTAGCTAAAGTTTCTTGGTGAATAGCTATCAGGGTCATAGTTAAATCCCCCGTTTCCCAGATGAAATTCATATATGCTGGCATTTATTTAAGGGACAGGATTCATAAACTGTGCTTTAGTGTTTGAGTAATAAACACTACCTATCAAATGATAGCATTGTCCTTTGTTGTTACAGCTGTGCAAATGGTGACCACAGAAATTACTGTGCCTGTTGATAAGTCAGCTGTTAGTACCTCCTCGCCTGTGCAAACACAGCCTGTCCCAATAAATCCTTCCATCACACAGCTTCAGACCACACAGATCGTTCAGGCGGCTGAAAAGCTGAATTGCACCAGATGGGAAAAGGAAGGAATTGTAATCCAGCTGCACATGGTGCTTTCTAAGTGTTATAAATAGAAGATGAAAAGATGCAGTGGCTTTGGTTTGGATCTCAATTGTGGGGTTGCTTTCTGATTGTGTTGTTCTGTTAGAAAATAGTTCACCTTAGAATAGCTTTATTTTGTTTTGGCTATTTGTGGATGTCAGCTGGTAGCACAGCAGGTTGTATGTTTGTGAGGAATATGGGGCCATTTACTTCCATGTGAAGTGACCAACAATAAGATTGGCTCTGCAGGGTGGGCTGACAGACAGCCCTTTGGTCAGTGGCGACTGAGGAAGAATTCATTTGACAATAAATGCAAAAGTCATCCACGTATACCTGCTTTCACACACTCAGCCCTTTTACATGTGTACCTGAGAATTATACCTATTGCATCTCCTCCAAAGAGCTTTCTATCCAAACAGCTAAGGAGAAGTACCCATATGGAATACAGGGTACCCCTTGGCATCATGATACCAGCCGTCTCTCCTGGTGATTTTCCAGCTTCCTTTTAAAATTGACACTTTCACCCTTCATAAAAGCTACATCTCCAACTTCTCCTCCAGAGCAGCACAGCCCCTCTCCACACCACCCAAACCACCACTGGTAAAAATCCATCCTGCAGGAACATGGTTGGCAGTTGGACTAGGTGATCTTTCAAGGTCCTTTCCAACCCAAACCATTCTGTGACAGGCACTGTGTCTGCTCTCTGCATTTCAAAATCATGTACATATTATTTGCACATTCCACTTGAGACTCTGCTGTCCTTCCTAAGTTGCCTTTATAAAAATCCTGTTTTGTCTCTACATTTTGTGCATCAGAAAAACGCAAGCTATTAGCTCTCTTCATCACACAGTGGCTTTGCCACTGCTGCTTCCTGTGTTACACATTCCTCCTTATTCACCTCTCCAACTTACAGCCCAGTAAGGGTCAAATTAGTGTGAAAATACACTTGCTAACGTGTAGATACATCTTGAGGATGCACTACTAACTGTGCACCATGATCTCTCAGTAATAAAAAGAAATAGCTTGGCTCAGCGTAATCTTCCTATGAAGCTTATGGTGAAAATGAATTACAATTGTGTAGATGTTCTTTTGTTTGTGGAAAAAAATATAGATCTCACAGTTCCTGCTAAATGTGTTTTATATTTAAACAGACATCTAGCTAGGCCTATGAGCCTCTGAAACTTCAAAAATGAGTACCATTTTTGTATTTAAAGTCTCCTATTTCATAGCTTGTGAGATTTCTGCATTGTTTTGATTGCTAAGATGTTTTGAACTAATGTCCTAGATGAAGCATTAGTCAATTAGGAATGTAAACTGGGCTTCAGAGCGTATTCAAATGCTGGAAATAATTGGGGTCCCTGCAAACAAGCAAAAATGCTTTTACTTAATGAGGTTTCAGCCTTATGCTTTTAAAGTGAACCCCTATATTCTGTCCTGATCAAAGTGAACACCATGAAACTCCAGCCCAAACCCACACTGGCCACTTGGAAAAGTGAGATGTCGTAGTGCTTTAGACTATTTTCATATACTGTCAGTATAGCTTCATCATTTATGGAACATCTTAAGCACTACAGAAAGAAATAGAATCTCCGTTCCCCAGAAAAGGAATAAAATGAATGTTGGTAGCAAGCACTGAAAAGCCACCCCCATGCACATGACAGCTCAAAGCCAGCAAAGTTGATACATCCTTTGAAATGTCCCAATTTTAGGAAAAGTATTTGGTGCACAGTCATTGGCTATTCATAGAATCATAGACTGGTTTGAGTCCAACTCTCCTGCAATGAGCAGGGACATCTCTCTCTAAATCAGGTTGCTTTACACTATTTCTTTTCAACAGGCAGGGAAGGACAATATAAAGATAGGGTGTTTGCTACCAAGCACCTATCAGATCAGATTTTGCCATCAGGTCTCATGTATCTCCTTCATCCCAATGGAGAGGCAGCCAAAAAGCATGTGAGCCAGGAAGAGAATGAAGCATTGTGTTGCCATTCCCTCTCAGAGGGTATTCAGAAACTTCTTGAAAGCTGTTGTGTTTTGGGATAGGCTGGTTTCCAGTGAGTGATGAAACCAGCGTTTCACAGAATGGTAACTGGGCCTATTAATGGAAAAATGGGGTAGGCAGCTGAAGATGGTTTGAATTCGGCATTGGGTTCCTGTGCTATGCTGGTTTGAAGAACAGTATTCCCCAATTTGAGCTATTTGTTATAGCCCTTGTTTCTAATGGTTAAGTCTTAAAACAGTTTTTCTGAACAAAACATTTCACAAACATTACATTTGCACTCAGCAATTATAAAAATTAAGGCAATTTAAAACTTTGTGTTGAAACAGTTTTTTAAAGCAAATAGAAGTTTTCCAACTTAGAGTTGAAAATCTGATTTTAACCATCTAGTTTAGAAAGAGCTAAACTCAGTTTCTGCAGTTCCATTTTTATTTTTGTTATATTCTTTAAAATACAGACATGAAAAACTGACAATGCCGTTTAGTTTTGGTTGATCTGTTTGAAGGGAATGGTCTGGGGTGTGAGGGGTTGCATTCTGTGTTTTTTTGGTGTGATTTCTACCCTACAGCATAGGACAACCAGCTGTCTATAACCTGGTACACAGATATTGTATCTTAGATAGATTTTGTTTAAATAGATTATTTTGATCTTAGATAAGATAAATTATAGAAAATTTTCTATGTTATAGACAAAAAAACACATAAAGATACATGGAAGCTTGGACTTTCCTGCTGTTGCTGTCATGTGGCCATGTGGTAGAAGCCAAAGTATTAAAACAGCCATTTTGTCCAGATAGAAGGCTGCAAAAGGCAATACATTCAAGTCTTAAGAAAAGCAGCAAAAAATAGGGAACCATCAGGGAAGATAACTGGGTTTGGGTTTTTCCTCTCATGGCAAAGAGGTGGTCAATAGATTCCAAGGAAAGCTTCTGAAAGAAGGGCAGAATGTGGCTTGAATGAGATGTACCTAAATCAAAATTCTCTGAAGTGGATTCACAAATGAAATGACAGTTCTCATATTTTTATTTTTGTTGCGTATTTATTTTAGACAAGATCTCGAATGCATGCCTAGGTCCACTGGCACGTCACTGTGTCAGTTCTGTCAAGTTGTCTGTCACTCTGTAGGACAGAAAATATTAGATAAGGCTGATAGCAGTATCTTAATGTACTGTAATCAATAAAGACAGCAGAATAGCCACCACCACCTTGGTCTGAAAGCAGTTCTAATTTAGACATTCAGAGTTTATCAGCTTCTATTGCTTCACCTTTCTGAATTGTAATTTTGTTTGCTCTTATCTTGACATAAATTTGTCTTGTTTAAAACGAATTGTTTGATTACATGATGATATTGATTACCACAGTTGTTAAAAAGACTAATTGATTTGTTTCTGCAGTGAACTTGAGGAGAAGAGTGGAAGAAAGAAAAGAAGCTATAGCAACAGTACTGCGGCAGAAGAAATGCCACTGAAAAGAAAGAAAGCGAAACTCAGCCAAGAGGAGGAGCCCTGTTTGCCATTAGATACTGGGCTTTCTCTGGCAGAGGATGAAGAGCTTGTACTACATCTGCTCAACAGTCGCAGCTAATTATTTTTCTGCCCATTTTCTTTCTGGGACGTCTCCACATTTTGTCAGTAGTCTGCAGAAAATGAATTTGGCATCTGGGCAGCTGGGTACCAGTGGTCATAGATAAATGGGTTCTGTGTGCAATGGGGTTGCCTTAGATCAGTTCATGGATTACAGGCAATATTTAGTTTGATTTATAAGTCTTTCTAAATGAACTTTTCAACCTCAATCCCCAGATGTCATTTTGCAGTAACACGTTTATAATTTTAAATCTCCCAAGTTCTGAATAAATTATCCTTTTTATTTTAACCTTGCTTTAAATAAACTCAGGATGCTCCCTTCTCAACTCTGTCAGGTTTGTTATTTTTGAAGATAAATGTGTTCTAAAATTATTCAAGAAGAACTGTTGTTGACTGCTCAAGTCATTGCTTCAAATCAAATGCATTTTTATTCTGTGTGTCATACAGATATTTTAAAAACATTTTAATGAAAATTTCTGAAGCCTTGGTGTAAACTTTTGGTGTCTCTCATTTATTAGTTATCTCAGCTGTTGTTTCTGTTATGATTCTGTCACTGGTGTTAGGCACTTCAGGAAACCACTTTTAGAAACTAAAACTGAATCTTGCATTGGAATCCCGTATGAATGAGAACACAGTGATGCCACAAAAATGTAGAGCATAAAATTGCCTGATAAAATTGGTTGCCAGGTAGATTTTGTGGCAGGCTTACAACTGGAAGTGAGCTATTTCTTGTTATGGCTAAATGTAATGAAGAAAAATAATTTAGTGTTGAGCAGATTTTCACGTTTCGTCCCATCAGACCATGGTTGGTTGTTGCAGGTTTTGTGCTTACCCATAACTACTGCACCTTGATAAATAGCCAAAAGATGTATGCTTCGTGGGTCCTTTCCCAGGGAAGGGAAGAAGTGGGCATTCTCACTGAAGCATAACAAAATATTAATACAGTACCAAATTCTTACTTATTTAAGTTGATTTTCTTCTCTTGCTTGGGCAGCTGTGAGCCAAATTCACTGTCTTCTTGCTTGCATTCTTGACTACCCTGTCAAGAATATTGGCACATCGTTCAGAAAAAAAGCATGGTAAACCCTTGCAGGCAATATGGAGAATGATGAAAACTGCCGAGAGTTTTTCATAGCTCTGAAGCGACCGAGGCAAAGGGAAAGCTGCTGTGCAAGAAGACAGAGGAGAGCAGGAAAATCCAGTGTTTGCTGACACAAGTGTTTTGAAAGTGATGTCTCTCAGTTTTCAGCAGACCTATGTCTAAGTGAAGTTTACACGACAAAATAGTAAAACACTGAGTAGGTACACGTCTCAAGAAGTTGTATATGAAGAACATTTTAAAGTAAATAATCATCTGTTTTCAAGATTACTTTTTGGGGGGAATGGGGGGGGAGGGATTTGTTATTGTTTGGATTTTTGGTTTTTTGTTTTGTTACAGAAATGTCACCAATCCTATACAAGCCTTTCTTCCTCTCCCTGTACCCCATGCTGTCTTTCAGCTCAGTTACCCCAAACTGAAAATATACTGCAAATTCTTATCTCCAAATGTTGCTTCTGCTGTTGTGCCAACAGGCAGGGGGATCATAAAAACAATATTACAGACAAAGCACATCTGCCATCTGCTCCTTCCTGACAATGTGGAATGAGAAGAAATGACCGAGTTTCGCAAACAGCTAAACATGAAAGATGAGACCTGCTTGGCAGCTGATGCAGTGTTGTTTAGTCTATAGTGCCACAGTGGGCCTGGAAAATACTGTGATCTAGGAACAGCATTGCTGATCAGTCTGTTAATGAAGAAGGATCTGCTGTGGTGCTGCTGTGACTGTGTTTAAGCTCCATGAGGTGAATGGCTGCAGCGAATGTGATGAAGAAGGTTAACAAATGCCCCCGCACTGGGATAACAGAGGTTCTGCTCCTGTGGTCATGGAGGAATGAAGTGAACTACAGTGAAAGGAGTATCCACAGCAGGAAGCTATTCAGAGGTGAGCTGAGTGTATATAATACACATGGTGGTGTATGCATCTTAGAGGCATCTGTAAATTCATGGCGCTCTTTGTGGTGATCAGCTGTCTTGTACATCCACTGATGTCTCTCCTCTCAAGTCTGCTCTGAGAAGGTTGAATATAGTTTGTTGGAGCAAGTAAGTAAAAATCCAAAAGATTTACTGTTTCTTACTGGAATATTCTCATTCGTATGCTGGGGTGTGAGAGAAGCATTTTATCCAGTGAGCAGTAAGACTAAAAATTTAATTATGTATATTGGAAAGATTGTGCTGCACTTCTATTCTTGTGATGCTTTCATTGTCTGCATAAAATATTTTTTCAAGTGCTGTTCTTTTGTGCTTGGGGATAATGGAGTTTCTAATGTGTTGTCTGATACAGGGCCATTGTTTCTCAAATTCTTGTGCATCTTGCCCATCTGCTTCAGATGTGGCTGTCCTTGGGTGGATGCGTGTATCTAGAGTGTGACTCCCACAGGAATGGAGCCTTGTGAAAAAGTAGAGGGAAGTGGCTTAAAGCAGATTCTCCATGTGATGAGTGTATCGAAGAACTGGGAACTGCACGTGCTATAAAGAACAAGACACATCGTTCAGCATTTGAGGTTGTGGTTCTGGGTTATTGTTTCTGTCAGCTCTAGGTCTGGTTTAAGAGGTTCCTCATTGGCCCTGCCTTTAGCTGTGTTTCTGGAGTGAGAAAAAAAGTGCAAAGCACACAACCCAAATATTCACAGGTATAGGTTGGGCAGAGAAGAGAATCAGAGCAGCCCTGTGGAGAAGCACTTGGGGGTGTTGGCTGATGAGAAAATGAACACGAGCCGGCTTCAGTGTGTGCTCGCAGCCCAGAAAGCCAACTGTATCCTGGGCTGCATCAAAAGGAGCGTGACCAGCTGTGGAGGATTGGCTTGTCGAAAAAGGTCAAAAGGTCACGCTCCCATCAACGAGCTGAAACAAGACATCTGTGTAGAACATGGTGCAAACCTCTCACGCCAGATAATGAGGAAATGAAGGACACCGGCAAACACCAACATACTATGACCAATCACAGCCAAGGCCACTAAGTGATAAGTGCATGAGAAGGAGGATGGTGGGGGGGTGCACGGTGTAGCTGCAAAAATGTAGAAGCTATAAACCAATGATCTTGTAACATGTAAAAGCTATGAGCCAATGATCTCTGTATGCAAGGTATATAAGTATCCATCTGCTTAGCAATAAACGAGACTTGTTGGTCATCATCTGATGAGCTCGTCTCCCGGCGATTCCCACAACCAGCAGGTCGGAGGAGGTGATCCTGCCCCTCTACTCTGCTCTCGTGAGACCTCACCTGGAGTATTGTGTGCAGTTCTGGTGTCCTCAACATAAAAAGGACATGGAACTGTTGGAACAAGTCCAGAGGAGGGCCATGAGGATGATCAGGGGACTGGAGCACCTCCTGTATGAAGATAGGCTGAGAAAGTTGGGGCTGTTCAGCCTGGAGAAGAGAAGGCTGCGTGGAGACCTCATAGCAGCCTTCCAGTATCTGAAGGTGTTCTATAGGGATGCTGGGGAGTGACTCTTCATTAGGGACTGTAGTGATAGGACAAGGGGTAATGGGTTAAAACTTAAACAGGAAAAGTTTAGATTGGATATAAGGAAGAAGTTCTTTACTGTGAGGGTGGTGAGGCACTGGAATGGGTTGCCCAGGGAAGTTGTGAATGCTCTATCCCTGGCAGTGTTCAAGGCCAGGTTGGACAGAGCCTTGGGTTGCATGGTTTAGTGTGAGGTGTCCCTCTTAAGGTCCTTTCCAACCCTAACTATTCTATGATTCTGTGATTAATCTCAGAAATGCAAGGATTGACTTCACTGAAGAGTGTTTTCCAGGGAGCTTGCTTGCATTTTGCACGTGGACCTCTCAACCTGCTGCCGAAAGGCCTGGCATGTGTGTCCTGGGCACACGGAGTAGGGGCAGCTGGTCCCAGGTACATGTAGCATCAGAACAAATGCCAAGCTTTTACAAGTTTGTACTTCATATGCGTTGTAATCCCAGCTTTACGCAGGAGAAATGGAAATGTGGAAGTCAGTTGGCATTCCTGTAAGGCTTCATAAGGCTTCACTGATGACTAGTTGAATCCACAACTCCTAAATCACTTGTGGTTTAGCAAGAGCACCTTCCCACTTGGCAGCTGACCTGCCTTCTGTGCAGGACCCTCGCCTTCATGTGTCATGGTGTGTGGTATTGTGAGCTCCCTGGGGTGGGTTTCAGGCTTCTCACCCTCACAGGCTGCAGCTCCCCATGAGGAGGGGAGCAAATGTCCCCTTTGAGGACTACTTTAGGAGTGGTAGCAAGGTCTGAGTAAGGTGGTATTTTCCAAGGCCATTGGCCAGGAGACATACTTCACATTGCTAAGCAGGAAAACTTGTTTTAAATAATGAATTGTCATATTAGTTTGCATTTGTACTTTATAATAGTAGTGGTTGATTTCCTGCTGCTGCTAGAATGGTTCCAGTGTTTTGATTTATAGCTGGGTATGGCATTAAGACTACATTTAGTACATTTAGTGAATTCTGAAGATATACATTAGGCATTTATATAATGCTGTAATTTAGTGGGCTTTACTCAGAGTCAATTTTTTTCTTCGTTGCATGCAAAATAATAGAGACTTTTTTATTGGATAATTTATTACAATTTTTTTGAAGCCTCTTTTGGATGGAAACTAAAGGTCAGGTAACAGTCATGACAGCATTGAGGGGCCTGGGGTTTTTAGATAGTTAAATAGACTGATACTGAATGTGCTAGCTACTGAAGGTGTTTAGCGGGCTGTGTTTTCATGAGCCATATTGTCATGGTTTAACTCCAGCTGGTAACTCAGTACTGCACAGCCGTTTGCTCACTCACCCTTCCCCTCTCCGGGCGGGATGGAGAGGAGAAGAGAAACAATGTAAACCCCATGGGTTGAGATAAAAACAGTCCAATAACTAAAGTATAATATAAACTACTACTACAAACAATGATAAGGGAAGTAACAAGGGGAGAGAATATAAAACTAAAAGGGAAAAAGAATAAAAACCCACTAAACCCATGTGATGCACAATACAATTGCTTACCACCCACCAACCGATACCCAGCCCAACCCAAGCAGCTATCTGGGCCTTCTGGGTAACAGTTTATATACTGGGCATGACGTGCTGTGGTATGGAATACCCCTTTGGTTAGTTTGGGCCAGTTGTCCTGTCTCTGCTTCCTCCTGGCTTCTTGTGCCATTCCTCACTGGCAGAGAATGAGACTGAGAAAGTCCTTGATCTACTTGGAAACAACTAAAACACTGGTGTGTTATCAGCATTGTTCTCAGACTAAAGCCAAAACACAGCACTGCACCAGCTACTAGGAAGGAGAAAAATAACTATTACAGCTGAACCTAGGGCACACATAAAATGTGTCATTGCAAAGATACTGTTCTGCAACAGCATCATAGAAATTTTTGTTACGTGTTTACTTTGTACAGACCTTATTGATGCAGCACATTAAATTGTGTGAAGAGTGTAAGAAATGTAAGTGCTAGCGTGAGTGGTTGCAAATTAATATTTACCATTGTAAATGGGTATTTTTCTTTAAATATATGAACAGGAATACGAAATAATTCTTATTCCTCCTGCAGCTGCCTGAGTCCAGCTAGAGCAGTGACTGGTGTGTCCCACTGTCTGACCAGACCCAGCGAGAGAGAGAAATGCCTGAAGCAAAACTGTAAAAAACAGAGAGCTATGGTAGAGAACATTCAATTCAGACTATAACAAATAGTACAAGATCTGAAGATACTGAAGTGATCCTGTGGGTTCCTATAACCCTGAATACATATGACAAAATTGATATAAAACACAGTAAGAAAACGTCTCTTAGTAAAGGTTGCAAATGGGTATATTTCCTCATCCTGCTGCTCTCTAGTTTGATCTGATTAGTGCTTATTTCTTTCAAGAGATGAGTACGCCTTATGGCAGGGATGCTAAGCTATGGGAGGCTGCTGCTGCAGAAACAGCCGCTGTGATTCAGGATGTTGCTGCTTTCATGCTGGAGGTCACCACTCTATCCATAACCTTTCTCTGACAAAGAACCTGAGGTTCAGATTAAGCTGGTTGGTTCTGTCCTGAGCCAGATGAATTCTTCTGCCATCCTCTTTTTTTCACTGGACAGAGGGCTGGGAACAGGCAGCTGAGGGATGGGAACACTTGTGCAGCAGCTACTTTTGCTGTTAGTGTGATAGGGACCTTAAGTGCAATGTAGCCAGACCTTGCACCCAGCATGCTTTAAGCAAGAAGAACCAGCACACATCTAAAATCCAAGAGAAATACAATTTCCGATCAATAGTTTTAGTAAGAAAAGACTTGCCTTGACTTTTGGACCATATTTTGTTACATTTCTTTGGTTTATTGTTCTTTCCTCTTGTGTTTGCAGCTCCTTGAATTTAGTCTCATCCTTTCAGATCGATGTTGTATTCTCAGAAGGATTTGCAAGTTTTATCTTTAAAATGTGGAACTAGATGCCAGAAAATTGTATTCCCATTGTCTTTTTAAGTGATAAAAATTGTGATCAAAGCTTTAGTCTATACCACGTGGACACTTTTATAATGAAGTACTCCCCAAACCTCAAAGGCAAATGAGTCAGTCAAGAACATCAGTGAATTAAAAAGCCTAATGCAGAAGATTCTTTTCAGGCCTGATAGGATGTATTGGTACGATTACATCAGTAGAGAAGTTGATCTGTTCCAAGAATGCCTTGTGCATTGCCTATTTTTGAGTCTGTCTGGCCAGAAGCCATTTTTCACGAAGAAAGCTATTCATCAGATTCAGTCATGTAAAAATGATTGCTTAAATTACACTGGGCTGTCAGCTAGCGAATTTAGCCGGGAGTGGAATCTCTTGGGTAGATGCTATCTGTAACTTTTGCACATCATCTGTGATGTGTTTTGTCTATAAAATATAGATAAGTTTAATTAAACTAAATTAGTTTTGTTGAGCAGGTTTTGAAATCCTTTCCAGTTGAGAAGTAGCTGTGCTGAGATTTCAGCTGCATTAGGAGGAAACTAATGAGCGTTGTTCTCCTAATCACGTATTGGATCCTGGAGGAAGATTATATTCCTGGCTATGGCCTCTCCGGTGCTACAGAAGTCCTCCCTCTCATGTACAGCTTGTCCCTCTGATGCTAAGCCCAAGCTGTTACAAAAAAGCCATGTGTAACTACAGGCTGTAAATTGAACTTGCTATTAACAGTGTTGATGTGCTTAAGCTTATCACACTTAAGGTAAAATGGAATTTAGCTCATTCTTTTTGCAAGTACATCATATATACACTGTGCTGCACTTCATAAGGAAGTGAAATGGTTCCTCCAATCTGTAGGTTTAATGGCCATACTTGTGAATCTTCCCACCAACTGCATTTGATTAGACTGAAATGTAACTTGTTTTTATTCCATGAGCTCAATGAAAGCTAATGAATATAGCTTGGGAACAAATTTGAGCTTGTTAGACACCATAAATGTCTTAACAAATTGCCTCTCAGCAGGTTACAGGTTTTTTTAATGATACTGTCCTGAGTACAGTTTGTATTTATTTGGAGATGTTCAAGGAGAACACTGGAATTTGGTTTTGTTTTTAAGAGACCTTTGTGTTCCCCTCTTAAAGCAGGTGATAATGTGAGTCATTTCCCCCAGCAGTGAGGTGAGTCGGTAACACTCTCCCTTGCACTCAGAAACTTGCTGGTGTGCTTCAAACTGATGCCCTGACTTGTCAACAAAAGGGCTGCTCATGGGAGGACAAGTGTGACTTGCCAGCGTGAACAATGGCTTCCAGCAGAGTGACACAGAGGGGCAGTTACCCCTCCCTTCTCACGGGTAGCTTCTTTTGTGAGTAACATGAGAGGTGGTAAAAAACCTCTTACACCCTGCATGGAGCCATTTCAGGCTCAGGTGACAAGAGTTACCTGGCTTACGTTATAAGATCATCAGGTTGGGTGTCAGGGCTGTGCTGGTATGCACACCCAGTGCACTAAGTGCCTTGGGTGGTCCAGGCATGGCCAGGCTGTGCCCTGCAGCCATGAGATAATGGGTGCCTGGAGCCCATGTGCCATCTTGAAGTGACATAAGTGACTGAACCTTCACCATTCAGTGACTTCATGTGGAGATTTTGGACAGTGCTCGACATTTTCGCCAAGGCAATTCCTGCGTGCCCGCATTACTATCCTAGGTGAAGTGCCCCAGAGACATGCCAAGGCCGTAGTGTGCAGTTCTGTTCCTGGAGAAATGGTCATGCAGGACAGTCTTCTGTACATGGTTAAGACATTTAAAGGGTGGTTTGTATGTAGTTAGGTACATCAGTAGCAGTGAGCTATGCATGTGGAAGGATGATCACGGGACCAAGACTGATTGGATGCCAAGAACAAAACAGTGCTTGGAGGAGTCTCCTGTTCCAGCTGAAGATGCTGCCACAAGGACTTTTGCAATGGAGGCTCTTGCCACCAGAAAGCAGATGATCATCCACTTGGGAGATATGACTCCCCATGTGAGTGTTACCCTGTGCCAACTTCCCGATAATTTAGGTTTTCTCCTTTTATCAAGCACTCCGTGTGTCTGTGCATCCCTAACCTGATGGGGTTTGGCTGAAATGGTTGTTAGTGGGTGCAGGGAAAGCAGAGAAATGCTGGGAATTCAGTAAATGATTTGGTGTCATCCCACGCAATATTGCACACCCCAGTGACTGCAGGTCAGCTTGCAGATGGATCCTGCTCCCTGAAGGGAAACCAGATGTTCTGCTCATAATTCCCAGGTCATAGTAAATGATGCAGTTCCTACATGGATGCTGCTAAACTCGCCCTCAGTGGTCCTGGCCTGCAGAGATGGTTGTGTGGTGGAGGCCTGCAATGTACTTAAGAAACATAATGGTTAATAACCAGTGATGTTATAGTAAGCAGCAGTCATCCCATTTCACTCTATCTGAAATGCCCAGAGCAGTGCACATGAGCCCCTTTCTTCTTCCAAGAAATAAAGAATGATATTTTCTTTATCTGGCTATTTTTAGTTTTTCTCTGCAATCTCTCCGTACTACATGAGGAAAATGAGAACATCCAATAGCCTTCAAGGGAGCTATCGAGCTTGTCTTTGACATCTTCTTGTCAGAGCCCTCCCTCCTCTGTCACAGGCGAGAAACAGACCCTAGCAGAAGCACAGGGCTCTGGCTGATGTCCCTTGGCAAACCTGTGTGCTGCAATGTAAGGCAGCGACGAGGTGATGCGAGGATGTCAGCCATCAGGGGCTGGGCCAGGAGATTTCTTTCAAGCCTACATCCTCACTGACAACTTTCTTTTTCTTCCCTAGATTTGTTTTCCCAATCACACGCCAAGCAGAAAGCCAGTGGAGTGGATTGCAAGGGATCAGCATGCAGGGGGAACTCAGCGTGCAGGGGCACAGCTCCACTGCTGCCTTCCCTCAGGCTGTGCTCTTGTCCAGCATCTGCTCTGAGGCTGGGGCTGCTGGGGTAGATGGTCCTTGACCTACACAGCTGTTCAACCAACTATCTTTATAAAGATGAGTACTGCATCATAAGGAATCAAGTGCACAGGGTAGGATTAAGAGCTTGCATTTCTTAAATACATGTAAGAATGTGCTAATCTAGTTCCTTGTTTAGTGACTAATTAAGCCCATTTACTCTTTGCCTCTTCTTGTAGAAGCTGATACATTTTTTTGCAGACTGATTTGCTTCTTCAGCACCTAATTTCAGCATAAACAATACCAAGCTGTTAGTGATGCAGAATTGCCTGTCTAAAAGAGCAGCTCTCCTCCAGAAACTTGCTAAATAAAATCAAGGGAGGGTAAAATTCCTCATTAAGCTCTGTTGGTTTTTGTTTTTTTGCTAAGCATCCGAGGTTCTCATTTCCGTCCTCTATTTCAAGTGGTGGAAGCAAAGGATGGGAATGCAGGACTTGCCCACCTTCAGCCTGATGCAAATGCCCTCTTGCCCAGGGCTGAGCAGTTGCCTCAGTCTCACCCTGGCAGGACCTGGATAGTAGTCTTGCTGTGCTAGGGGAGGGCACCAGGGAAATGCCTAAGCCCCAGACAGTGATGTCTGCAGCAGTCTGGGGTCTGTGTAGAGACAAAAGGCACAGGAAAAAACCCCAAGTGCTGGAAGATCCTTTGCAGAACATGAAGTAAGAAAACACCAAGGAGAGTGAAGCCAGAGACATCAGGAGTGGAGGTGACCAATGTTTTTCTCCTGTCTACCAAAATCTGGTGGGGTCCCTGAGGGACCCGGGGCACCCTCAGGCTTGGTAGGTTTGGCAATGGGGAGGTGTCCTCTCCTGGCCGTCAGCAGTTGTCTGCTCTGGAGTGGCTGTTCCTGTCCTGCAGGTGCAGCCATGGGGACAGGCACGTGCTGCTGTTCCCCAGGGCCACCACAGTGCCCAGTGCCAGTGCAGTCATTTGGTCTTTTCTGGAAGTCGATCGAATACTCTCTGGTTATTTGACGTGTGATCAGCCAACTATGCTATTTTGCAGGACCGTGTGCCTAGTATGACGTCTTTCATTGCATCAGCTCTTCAGAATCACTTTGAATGTTCAAAATATGACTCTGTGATAATACAAGGTTTTAGACATTTAACAACAATTCACACATTCCTGGTGGGTAATATTCAATACATCACCCAAGTATTATTCTCTGTATTGTAAATATTCATCACTTTCCCCATCTACTCCTGACTGCCTGCACAGACACTGAAATTTTCTTTCTGTTAGTCAAGTCATAAAGCATTAAGAGGGGCAGTTTTCCTCAACCAAGTGAAAATATGAGCTTGTCTATTTAGGTCTGCAGCAGTGTTAGCATCATTCTGTGTTCAGCTAATATATGTGGCTGCAGCAGCCACAGCTTCTGCAGGAACAAGTAAGCCATGAAATCATGTGCTGAGTGTTTTATTAGGGAAATACAAAGCTCAGTGTTTGATCCTCTGTGGTAAAACATCTGAAATACCCCCTCAGGCCTGCTCTCAGCCTCCTACCCCCCCTTTTCCTGGTCCGTGTGTCGCTGTGCACTACTGCCCATTTGACAGGCCATACCTGCTCTGGAGGTGTACATTTCATTCCTGTGAGATGTCTCATCTCCTGCTACAGCCTCTCAGCCATAAAACCTCCATGGACTAGCTGGGCAGTCAGGCCCAATGGGCAGACTATCCACCTCTTCAGCACTGGTTTATCACTGCCCTGGCTCCTCCTGGCTGTTTGGTTTTGTTCCCTGAGCAACTGCCATGTGCCCCTCCAAGCACAGCCCTTGCAGCCAGGCTGAGAGGCCTCTCTGAGGACACTGTGTGGGGCAGAAGGTGATGCTGCAAACCTGCAGCAGTGCTCCTGTATATGTGTGTCTGTGTGAGTATGATCTTTTCTGAAGTGTGGGGTTGCTGACTCCCAGATGCAAAGCTTCTTCCACATTAGTCTTTGCCCACTTCAAGGTCAGTCTGTGTGCAGCCGGCTCTCATGGACCATCTGTGGAGAGTGTCTTTGCTTAGCTGTGCATTTATTTTATAGTTACGTAAAACTTCACAGATCCATCATGGTTCATGTGTGCTTGAAGTGAGGAATGTGTCACCTCTCCACTGCCAGCTCTCACTGTTGCCCATTACATGTCATCTGAAAAGTGCATAAGGTTTGGTGAAGCAGAGGCTACTGGGTGAAGATGCAGATGTGCTCCCTAACTCCCAGTGTCCCCTCCAGCAGGACCACCATCTCTGGTACACTGTGAGAGACACTGAGAGAATATCCTGATTTTATTTTGCACCTCCATCCCTGGTGCAACAGGTACTCTCTGGACAAGTGGAGCCCTACACAGACACTGAACCTTCTGGACAAGCGCTGAGAAGATGATATGACATCCTATGAGGCTGATGTTGTGCACAGTGTAAGAAAGATTGCCGTGAATGGAAATGAGTAACGATCAGCTTGGAGAAAGGAGATTTTTTTAACTTAATGTGTTGTTTTGTGTTGCCACATCCTTAAGAAAACCATGATCGTAATCAGATTAATGGATGATTGCCCTGTGAAGAGCAACTTCAGTATTATGTATGAGCACTAATAAAAATCTGCCTAGCGTGGCTCATTTCAATTAAAAATAGGTGTTTCAGCTGCCATTTGCCAATCTGGGATTCAGCTGTGGCTAATGAAAGTGCACAGTGTCTGCTGAGGGCTTTAAGGATCCTGTTTTGCAGTGTGTTATGCTCATTTTATGAGCAGGGCTGTTGACCACAGGTGAATGCTGAGCCAGAAACAAAGCTAGGAAGAAAATCCAGGTCTTGGTTCTATGGTCTTTTAGGTGCAAGACCTGCAGGTGCCTCTGGCTTTTGTTCCCAACGCAGACAAGTCTGTTGAGTGCCTTGGGAGAGTCTGCTGTTAATTCCCTCTTGCGCACATCAGTGCTTGAAGAACTGCTGGCATCAGCCTACTAACCCTCATTTGAAAACGACAGGATGATTGAGGACCTCTCTGCGTGTTCATGATAGTGCTTTAAGTGCTGCTTGAAGCAGCTGAAAGTCACTGGGTGGGCTCTTTGAAATGTTTGGCACTTTCTGTGCCTCAAGGTCAGCAATAAAAGTCCTACTGATTTGTTAAGAGCAGAGGTGGCCTCAGGGCTGATGTTTCTGAAAAAAGCCTCACTTCTGATCCCAGCTCCAGAGCAATGATCCCCCAGCTCCTGACCTGTCACCTGCCTCGTGCTGAGCAGCACTTACTGGTTGGAGCTCTGTTCAAGGACCTATATTTAGCCAAAGGGTTGTGGAAAACAGCCAGTGAGGCTGTCTCGAGGGCAGCTTTGGGGAACTGCTTTTGTTTTCTGGGCAGTGTTCAGTTCTATCAGCAATGGTAAGGATGGAAGGGAGAGCAGGATTCAGGCTACTGATGTTGGTAATGAGACTTTGGGAGAGCTTTTTTCTGTCTCAGGTGTCTTACAAAGGCACAGTCAGGAGAGTGAGCTCAGCTAACAAAAAGTGGCTGACTGTGACCCAGCAGACCTCCTGTATGAAGACAGGCTGAGAAAGTTGGGGCTGTTCAGCCTGGAGAAGAGAAGGCTGCGTGGGGACCTCATAGCAGCCTTCCAGTATCTGAAGGGGGCTTATAAGGATTCTGGAGAGGAACTCTTCATTAGGGACTGTAGTGACAGGACAAGGGGTAAGGGGTTAAAACTCCAACAGGGGAAGTTTAGATAGATTGGATATAAAGAAGAAGTTCTTTACTGTGAGGGTGGTGAGGCACTGGAATGGGTTGCCCAGGGAGGTTGTGAGTGCTCCATCCCTGGCAGTGTTCAAGGCCAGGTTGGACAGAGCCTTGGGTGACATGGTTTAGTGTGAGGTGTCCCTGCCCATGGCAAGGGGGGGTGGAACTAGATGATCTTAAGGTCCTTTCCAACCCTAACCTGTGATTCTGTGAGTCTGGAAAGGGCAAAGAGCAGGGCTGGGTTCCCACGTCTGGGTGGCAGGGAAGAGGAAAGAGATGTGTGTTTCACTGGAGACCTGGTGAGGGAGGACTTCTGAGCATGTCCTGCTGTTGTGATGAGCTGGGACAATGGGTGAGGTACACTCCAGTCTAGTGCAAAAATGAGCACTGGCCTTGGTCCTTCAACATCCCAGTTTCTCCCAGCTTTGCTTATTTGCCAATGGATTGTCACTCATTTCTAGGTTCCCTGAGCCCTTTCCCATCTAGAAGGAGGAAGGTTCCAGGGCTTTTCAGCAACACCAGTGCTGAAGCATAATTATGCTGCCAAGTTCCCCTTGCATTTGGATGAGGAGTTGTTGGAGTTGTCTCCTTGCTTCCTCCAGGAAGTTGATCTTGTTGGAGAACATGACACAGAAGCATCAGCACTGAAGCATGACAGAATGACAGGCATTTAAGGCTGTTACAGCCGTCATGGTGGTCTGTCACCTTGCAGTACAGGTTGCTAATCTATGAGCAGTAGCCTCCAGTCTGAAGAGCCATAAAGAATCACCCACACTGCTTGGCCAGGGTGTGTAAGGCTGCTCTGCCTTCATTGCTGGCAGGTGCACAACTCTGCTGTGTCATGGAGACCTGCCTTGTTTCACCAGTGATGGTGGGGCTATAACTATCTGTGGGTGTCTATCTACCTACCTACCTATCTACCTATCTTCAGAAAAAGGATGTGGAAGGTGGGCTGATGATGTTGTGGCCAGCTGGGACACTTCGGGACAATTTGCTTGTATTCAAGTCCTCTGTCTTTTTTACTTCAAGAGCACCAGCTTATGTTGAGATGGGGTTTGCCAGGCTGCTTTCAGCATAGCTGAGCCCAGTCCAGAGGGGACCTGTAGCCGTTTCAGTGAGACCAATTGCGTGAGGGAGGCACTGGGCAAGATTGGGCTGCAGCCTTCTACCTCTACAGGAGGCTACCTGTGCAGTCACAGACAATGTGGTGGTTGATACATGTGGGGAAAAAAAGCATTTGTGTTTTAGATAATTTTGACTTTTTTTTCCTTCATGGCTTATGAAGAATAATCTGTTTCACAAACCAAGTTCTGCTTGAATAGCACTTCTCATTTTAATACGTTGGTCTGAGCAGCAGCAACAGCCACGTGTCTGTACAAGGGCTACTGGAAAGAAAACTGTGTGCTGTGGGAATCGAGCATGGGGATGTAAGTGTGCTCAGGCCAGGCTGTGTGCTGAAACACTCGTTCTTTAGGTTTCTCATAGCTTTGCAAGGATTCAGCAGCAATCCGCCAGTGGCAGAAACAAATCTGTAAGTTAGCAGGACACCACTGACTGCTTTTTCATCCCTGACTTGGTTGGTGGCCTTGCACAAGCATTTTCTGAATTTGGTGGAGAAATGATTTTTGAAGGAGGCAAAAGTACTTGGCTGTGTTCTGGCGCAGTTTGACCATAACTGTATGGATGTAAATGGAACCGTGAAGGTGACTGGTTAATTTTGCCTGCCTGTACCTTTTGTTTAGGAGCAGTTTCTGTATCTGTTATTTTTTCAGGAATTTGCACTTGATTGATACATATGCAATTCAACAGCAGAAATAATTACATAGAGCCACGATGGGGTTATAATTCATTGTAATGTTATAGATTAGAAACTGTTCAAAGGTACCTTATATTCAGGAGAGAAAACAGAAAGTTCCTTTGTCTATGAAACAGATTTGATTATGGACTGAAAATATTCAAGACAGGACCTTGCTCTGCAGCTACTGTAGGCAATAGCAGCATGCATTATCATCGAACGTAGCCCCTGAGCACACTCCAAGTTCATTTTGCTTTCTATCCTGAAGCAAACAACAGGTTTGTCTTCGAAGTTGGTAGCTGGGAAGACAAGGATGCAGCAACTCTTGGAATGAGACAAGGGACTAATTTTGCGTCTGCAAAATCTGAGCTCAGATGTGAAAAACCCATCCTAATCCCTGCTCTGGCTCTGGTCTGAATTATTATTTATTAAACATTTATTAAAAATTGTAGTGACAGGACAAGGGGTAACGGGTTAAAACTTAAACAGGGGAAGTTTAGATTGGAGATAAGGAGGAAATTCTTTCCTGTTAGGGTGGTGAGGCACTGGAATCGGTTGCCCAGGGAGGTTGTGAGTGCTCCATCCCTGGCAGTGTTCAAGGCCAGGTTGGATGAAGCCTTGTGTGGGATGGTTTAGCGTGAGGTGTCCCTGCCCATGGCAGGGGGGTTGGAACTAGATGATCTTGAGGTCCTTTCCAACCCTAACTGTTCTATGATTCTATGAAACATAGGAAAGGCTCTGCCAAACACAAGACAGGGATCCAGGCAGGCGGTTTCTGGGCCCATCCTCTGCCTGGAAGAAATGTGCAGGGCAAGTGGCACCAGTGGCCATGTCCCCAGAGGGGTATTTCCAGGAGTAGCCTGGGAGGAAAGGCCTTTTTGAAAGATTCACAAGAGGACAACCCCTGCTTGCCTGGACCAGGAGACTTCTGTGTTGTCCCTTCTCTGTCCAGAAACATACTTGGTGGCTACCACCAGTGCCCCGATGGAGCTGTGCTGGTTTAGACCTGCTCTGGGTTTGTCTGCTCAGTGTGTTACTGTGAAATGTGAGTAAAAGCTTTGTGAGTCTTCAGTGCAGGAGATGAGGGGACTGGAAATCAAAACAGATGGACATTGCCTGGGAGCAGGGGGAGGTGGGGAAAGAGATGCCCTGTGGTGAATGCTGGGCTTTGGGTACTTTGAAGCCCTCTGGTTTGTGGTGATCTGCAGTGTTATTATCTTGCCTGCGAGCTTGCTGCTGCTTCTCAGCATATATTCAAACACTTCACTCTAATGATCATTTATTGCGAGCAGTAATGCAAATGTGTTCTCAGCAGTGATATGAGAAATCTGCCGTTGTCTCAGCTTTTCTTCTGGTTTGACAAGTGCTTTATAGCAGGCGATAACAGGCCCTGACACAGCCGAGACGCTCTTGTAGCATTTTGTAGCTCTGTCAGTTCAGCTGAGCTGAGTCGTGATCCATTTTTAGGGCTTTTCAGAGATTTTTCCAGGATTTTCCCTTACTGTATAGAAGCACTTCCACGAGATTTTTTTCATGGAGCAACAGCCTCTTGTTTGATCCTTGCTTGCGTGTCCTGTGGGGTTTAGCTCTGAGAGCAAGGCTCTCCTCTGCTGGAGCTCACATCTGCTTCCCTGGGGCACAGGCATCCCCCACCATCACGTAAGCAAACCTTGGGTTGTTCCTGGTTGTGAAACAGCCCCAAGTGAGTCTCAAAATAAAGCATAAATGCGGCAAACCTGGCTCCAAGGAGTTTCAGATGCTGCTCAGATGATCATGAAATACACGGGATGTCTGAAGAAGTGAACGTAATAGCCACTCTCTTATCAGAAATATGACACAGCAGAGGGATTGGGGGCAAATGCACATTTTTATTATTTTTGTGTTTTTTCCTGGTACTGCATACAGATTTCCTCAGCACCAAGGCAGCACTAGGAGGTAGCTCCCCAGAAAAATGAAGATGGCTTTGGATGTAATGCTATAGCTTGAAGCTCAGATCAGTGGTTAGCTATGCTAGTGGTATTGCTAGTGGTTGTACAAGTGTCGTTTCTCCGCAATGAGAAGTACCAGAAAGAGGTTTGCAACTGCTGAAAAATGTTGCTTGAATGTATACAACTGGTTTTGTTTGGGTTTGAGTCTTCTTCAGGACTGATAACATTCATTTAAGGACTGGCCCCATTAAAATTGCCATATTGATTCATTTGCCAGGAAGATAAATTGGTGGCTATTTCATATCACACAGTTGTATTGATCTGTGGGGAAGCTGATGGGATGGCGGCTTTCATCACTGGACAGCACATTAACACCTTAATATGTATTCTGAAAGCTAATTAGAGGCCAGCTGGAGGCCTTGTGGAAATAATATTTATTTTTGATGTTGACAAAGCGCTCCAAAGCACAAGTCATGTGGTGGGATTGAACCGTGATTAAAATCCAGCTACAGACACGGACAGCTTGAGGAAGCTGCCAGGCAGCCGAAAGCAGAAAATGTGAAGACCTAGGTGTATATAATTACTTCGTGCTCTGTCACATAGACACACATCTCTGCCTGTCTGTCAGTCAGTGAAGTATCTGGAGAACAGTCGCAGCACTTTAATTATTCATTGTCAACCACCCTCTAACCAGCACAGACACAGATGCCTGCATGTGCCATGGGCAGCCTTGTCTAGAAACTCTTTGGAGAGGAAGTTATTAAGGTCATACAGATAGCTACAGGTGAATCAGGAAACCTCAACTCTTCCACCTATGGTATCTTGCACTGCAGCTTCTCTGATACCATCATATTTCTCACCTTATAAAATACAACCACTATTTTTTCCCCATAACTCATGTATCCCGTCTCCCTTGCATACGCTTCCCACTGCTCACAGGGGAGAGAAAGACAGAATGACATAGCCACGTTGTCCCCGTGGAAACCATCTAGTGGGCGCACAGTGTGCCTGGGATGGTTAGCTCAGATGTAGCCATGTGTATCTCATCAGGTGGATCCCACCACTAGTTTTGTGCTGTCTGATCTCTTACGTATCTGCCTCCCAATTTGCTATGAAGAATTATCTTTCCAAATTTCCTCCAGTGCTTTGGATGATGCTGGCAAAGAATTCCCTGCATTTTCAGTTTACTGCATTTGACTTTTTGTTTCACTTCTCTAACAGGGGGCTGTTCATGATGACATTTAAAGGGATTCACTGAGAATTGCAGGTGAGCTTACCCACAGCACATCCGTTCTCCTGCAGAGAGCAAAGTCAAGCAGCCCTGCCGTCTCCTTGTGTACTTCTGCAAGGTCTGCTCTCAGCCTCTCATCCACAGACCGAACCTTTTTCTTTTTATTACTATTGAAGGCTGTGACTGGTTTTCAATTTTCTTTCATTTGTGGCAGGTATGAGCTTTATCTGTTTGCCTGTAATTGATTCCTGTTTTCATTTCTCTCCTCCTGCCTTCAGATGAGCTTTGTGCTCTGCAGAGCTCTGTCAATGCCTGCAGCTGCTAGAGCTCTGCCTTCGCAGCAGCCCTTCTGCCCGGCTGCCAGCACCTGCCCACAGCATCCCAGCTGCCTGCTGCCCGTGCTTCTCCTCCCATGGGACCCACTCATGCCATGAACTTCACCGGTGCTCAGTGGGATTTCTTCATTGATTTTTATAGATCTGTGCCCTGCTCCTGCCCTGCTTTGTCTTTGAGAGCAGCAAATGTGTGCTCAGGGCATGCTGAAGCGTTTGCAGGTACCTCTGATGCAGGATGAGTTCCTCACTTTCCAATCTGCTCACCTGCAGCAGGTAATTCTAGTTCTCCAGGGTGGTCTTCTGCATCTCTTACAGCTCTATTAAGGTCACTCATCTAGGTTAAGGAGCCAAGCAGGCATCAGAGAAAGTGCTCACTACCCCCTGTGAGCTCGGTTACCTTCCTGTGAGCTGAACTTACCTTCATTTCTGTGTTGCTTCTGCTATAGCTCTCTTGATTTGGTCAAGTCCCAGCTGTGCCTCCTGGAGCTCATGTCAGGGAGGGAGTCTGAAAGAGCAGCACTGACCTGCAGGGGACATCGCTGACCACTGCTGTCCATCCCCTGCTCTGGCAGGCAGCTGCAGCATCCTCTTAAGGCAATGCTGCTTACTTTCTGCTAATACTTGACCTCTTCTTGCTCTCAGACATAATCTCATCTCCCTTGATGCCTGGGGCAGCTGCAAGAGGAGAGAGAACCTGCTCAACATTTACAGAAAGGTTTTCTGTTTCTGCCCAACTGCAAAAAATCCTCAAGAAAAGATTTTGTTTCTGTTTGTCTGGGCAAGGAAATTGTTTATAAAGCTAAATTCATGTTTTCTCCTGGCAATGCTCTCTTGGTAAATCTTCATGAAGCCAGCGTTATCATCCTGTTCCCAGTGGCTTCCCATTTTATCATAAGGACCGTCTTGTAGCAATTGACCTCCAACGCTGACTAGTTCTCAGTTTGGGTAACCTGCAGCCTTTCCTCTTTCTTAGCCCAGAGCTCCTCATGCTTCTCCGCCTCAGCACAGGGACGATGGCTTTCAGCACCTTTTCTCAAAGTCCTCTGAGACCCAGGGCTCCTGTTACACAAGTAGTTCCTGAGCTGAAGTACATTACCAGTGGCCTCCCCAAAGGGCTCCATCTTGCCTGGCTGATGGGACGTGCAGGAAGCCTCTGCTGGAGGAGAACCTGGCAGCGAGCAGAGCTCCCCAGCCAGCCCTGGAAAGATGCCCCTGGGTGCTGTGGCCTCTGTCCCTGGGGGGGCAAGCATGACTGAATCAAGCCTCCGTCTCCCTTGCTGGGAATGGCTTGAGGCATTTCTGATGCTCCAGAGCCTCTTGGCATCAAACAGCACCATGCCCTGGAGGGCTGAAAGTCTGCTCACCCAAGTGACAGGACAAGGGGTAACGGGTTAAAACTTAAACGGGGGAAGTTTAAATTGGATATAAGGAGGAAATTCTTTCCTGTTAGGGTGGTGAGACACTGGAATCGGTTGCCCAGGGAGGTTGTGAGTGCTCCATCCCTGGTGGTGTTCAAGGCCAGGTTGGATGAAGCCTTGGGTGGGATGGTTTAGTGTGAGGTGTCCCTGTCCATGACAGAGGGGTTGGAACTAGATGATCTTGAGGTCCTTTCCAACCCTAACTATTCTATGATTCTATGATTCTAAGTGTAAAGCTTAATGGATCAGACGCTTATGGCTACAAATGAGCTATGCACAAATCGAGTCTGCTGTAAAGAAAATGCATTTGTGAAAGTCTGCTTGCAGTGAACGATGGGGCAGGCACTGCCTGAATAAATCCTGACACTCGCAGGTTTGCTGGTGTGATTGAAAGCCTGCAGAAGGTGCTGGCCAGGAAACAGCTTCAGGCTTTCTAGACTGGCTTCATGCACTAAGTAATGAGATATCATAGAGCAGAAATGTCTATCAGAAACCTCAAGAAGAGGCAGACTTAAATTCTTCACCTTGCAACAGGTGAAATACATTATAAAGTATCTATGCTTGATAAAGCTTTAATATGCAAGCTCCATTTCTGTGCATACTACTGGAGTTTCAGTGTGCTGTTCTCCATCTCACCTGGGCTGCAGTTTAATAGTAAAGAGGCTGCAGCACAGGTGACTTGTAGAGCATGAACCTGTCTTCTGTTAGAGAACAGAAGGAAGCAGTTTTACTCGTGAATTTCTCTCCTCTCTGAAGCTTTCCAGGGGAAATGGTGCTGGGGCACAGCAGTAAGTAGAACTGCCAACACATGTAGCAGTGGCTTGGGCCTGGGGACAGAAATCAGAGCAAACGTACATGTCATGCCAGACCAGCACTGCCTGGACAGGAGGTAAAGCTGAAGTCCCAAGGTCCCGTGATATCTGTGTAGGGGAGGTGTGACCGGTTCCTGTAGGCCCCCTCCTGCCCCGGTGAGCTGCCTTGTCCTGGGTTTGCAAGGAAGCATTTAGGATTTCTGCTCTGCCTGTGAGCATATTCTGTTCAGGGAATTCGCAGGGAGGTGCCATGCTCACAGCACATCTGACCTGCTGCATGCGTCGTGCAGGTACACGTACTGGTTCTCCCGTATGACCCTGGAAACTCAGCTCACCTTGGAGACAGCTGGAGAGCATCTGCTTGCTCTAGAGCACTGATTTAGTAGGTGACGTTGTGACATTTTCCCCCTCCAGACCACAGAGTCTCTCACCACCATCCTGGGACACAGCTGCTGTGCCAGGTTCTCCAGTGAAACTGAAAAACTTGGTCTAGTGAGAGGTGTCCCTGCCCTCGGCAGGGGGATGGAACTGGACGATGTTAAGATCCCTTTTAACCCAAACCACTCTGTGATTCTGCAAATCTATCACAGACAAGTTAGCTGGTTTGAATTGCTTCTTTTACATCACTTTGGGTTGACTTAAGGCTCTGCGGAGGGAAAGACATTTTAACTTTGTAAGTATGCAAGATGTCTAAAAAAATGAAAGAAGTGGTGCTCCTGACAGGGATCTGCCAGGTGTTTAGAAACAACAGTTATGTGGTTCTGCAATGCTGCGCGCTGTGTAAAATGGTCTTGAACTCATCACAGGTCTTTTGTTTTCTTCCTCGTACTGATTATTTTCACACAAATGTGACAGAGTTTGAAAGAAACTTTTTTTGGGTTTACTGCCATGGAAGGACCCAGAGTCAGTGACCACAATGTTGGTACTAGGTACCAGCTGTCAGGGCTCTTTAAGCAATGCACACTATGGCTGCTTAGGCATATTCTCTGTGAACACCAGTAGGTTAATTAGAACATTATAAAACCTATAATATCTTGGCTATGGTTTTGTTCAGAGGAAGAGAAGACCTGCCATTGAACAGTTTAAGGCAATTCAATTCTAATTTGGATTTAAAACTACTTTGCACATTTTTAATGCTGTGTTTGAATAACAGCAATAAATACATATTCCTCTATAAATCCATTTTCTTGCCCAAGGTATAAATGACCAATATGAAATCCCAGGGTGAGGAATATGGTTTTCCTTGGACAGAGTGTCTCAGTCTAAGTGTTTTATAACTCATACACTGCTCCTGGTGTGGTGGCATAGGAACAGTTCTTTATATACGTCTTTATATAACTGCTGTATCTAACCTGCTATAGCTTAACTGCAGCAATTTAAAAAGCAATGACAATTTATTCCCAAGTGTGATCCCTGATCAACGTCAGGCTCTCCATTTTAGGTCTTAAATATTTATTCAAAGTGCAGATCCTACATTTCTGGTGCTGTGCAGGGAATTTATGATAAATCACCGTTCCACGTTAAACACCAAAATGTCTTCTACCTCTGATTTTCTCTTTTCTCTTTTCTTTTCTTTTCTTTTCTTTTCTTTTCTTTTCTTTTCTTTTCTTTTCTTTTCTTTTCTTTTCTTTTCTTTTCTTTTCTTTTCTTTTCTTTTCTTTTCTTTTCTTTTCTTTTCTTTTCTTTTCTTTTCTCTTCTCTTCTCTTCTCTTCTCTTCTCTTCTCTTCTCTTCTCTTTTCTTTTCTTTTCTTTTCTTTTCTTTTCTTTTCTTTTCTTTTCTTTTCTTTTCTTTTCTTTTCTTTTCTTTTCTTTTCTTTTCTTTTCTTTTCTTCTCTTCTCTTCTCTTCTCTTCTCTTTTCCCTTTCCTTTCCCTTTCTTTCCTTTTCTCTCTTCTCTTCTTCTCTTCTCTTCTCTTCTCTTCTCTTCTCTTCTCTTCTCTTCTCTTCTCTTCTCTTCTCTTCTCTTCTCTTCTCTTCTCTTCTCTTCTCTTCTCTTCTCTTCTCTTCTCTTCTCTTCTCTCTTTTCTTCTTTTCTTTTCAAGCAAAGAAATGGAACATAAAATAGAATTAGATCAGTCCTTTTACCAGAACAACATCAGCTAGCTCTCTAGCTAGCTAACAGATGTGGGATGCTGGCTGTGTGCCTCCTCCCTGTGCTGGATCTCCTGGTGCCTGTCTTGGGGGGGTATGTGGTGGTGGTTGATAGTGCTGTGGATTTGTTTGTTACTCTTGTCCATGCAATGTGCTATTTGCTGGCTTTGTCCCATCACTGTGCCTTGATGCCCCAGCCAAGGACAGGAGATAAACAGTACAAGGTACTGTGATCTCAATGGGTGAAGTGATCAGACACCTTCCCTATGCAGACAAGGAGTGGTGAAGGGTGAGATGGCACCCCGATGGGAAACCTAAGCCAAAGTGGGATGCCTGTCCAAAGTAAGAAGGCTGAATCTGGAGGTGTTTTGCTCTCCATTTGCTATCGGTAGATCCTGGCCAAGCAGGTGACTAAATTTAGATAGCTGAAGTTAGCTGAACTGAATCAATCCAAGCAGCTGCCAAGGACACACAGGACATATGTGGGAAGGGGAAAAGAAAAACCCAGGGCTTTTAGCATTAGATCATTTGTAGGTCAATATTCACCTGAAGGCAGATCGTCTTTCTACAGTGCTGACCCAAAGTTCTGGTTCGGGTGAAGTTTTGCCTGCTAGAAGAACTGGGAATAGTGTCTACTGATGTAGGTAATGTATCTTGCAAAATTATTGGTTTGGCAGATGGACTCCTTTTTCATAGTCCTTCATAATTTTCTTTCTTCTGAGAGCCTTGTTCTTTATAATTTCAACCCGATAATACTGAAATGTACTGTTTGCTTCATATACCATGCATTAACTCATTCCTGAAAATTCTCTTTGATTTGCATGTTTGTTCTTATACACATGACATAGAGTCAGGGAAAAGAAACTACCTGACTTTGTGGTCAATAAAAGACCAATTAGCTAGGTGTTGACAAATCAAATAATTGGTAACTCTTGTTCCATACGCTTGTGAACATATCACAGAATAATGTGTGTTAAAGGGGCCTCAGGAAGTCATCAAGTCCCACTCCCTTCTTGAAGTGGTTCCGGTCAAGTTAGATTGCTCAGCCCAGTTGAGTTTCATACATCTCCAAGGATGAAGATTGCACAGGCTTACTGGGCAGCGTGTTCCAGGAATGATGGGAGGCAAAAGTGTACATACACAGAGGTGGAAAACACCTCGTAACAGTGGGACAGGACCAGCAGTGCAGAGGGCAGTGAGCTCAGCTCAGATCACTATGTATACATATTCAGCTATGCTACTGAATAACAGTTACAAGAGATACATTGCATATCTTGTTCCTAGTGATGCAAACTACCCAATTTAATTCAGGAGCATTTCTATATGCTATTGAACTAACAGGAAGGCATGGAAATTTCTAAGCTGTAGGCAGCCTTATTCACAAGGGAACTTCAAATATTTAACCACTGCATAGTCTCTTGTTAAATAGAGGTCTTATGTGTGCAAGACCAAGGGTGAGGGTCATGCCACGTATCTGATGAAATTAATGCCAGCTCTGACTCCAAGGATCAAACCCTGAATGAGTCTATAGGAGCAATTTATCATCGCAGGAGTGAAACATCATCTTGTTTCTTACATAGCACAGGTTAGGACTCATTGACCTTCTGCAGGAGGAGAACTGGGGCACATTGGGATTGTGATCACCGTCATTTGTTGGAAATTGAGAGAAAATCCCCTGAATGACACTGGAGCAGAGCAGCAATAAGCAACCTGAGAATGAAGCCTATAATCTCTTTGTCCCTGTGCTGTACATGTTTTCTCTGTAGCCTGATTTAAGAACAAAATCTTAATTTGTTTGTGTGGCTGCTGTAGTTAATGTACTTGGGGACACACATGCTGATGAGCTGGAGGAGGATGTTATCTCTGTCCTTTTACAAGGAGACAGATAACACTGTGATATATGCAAGAGCCAAACCGTGGCACACGGGTTAGGAGCGCAATGGCTGTTTTGATTCCTGCAAATCACAGTGGAGGGCAGCTCTCTGAGGATGACTGAGACACAGGGAACAATGGGAACTGAAGGTTACAGGTACTTTTATCTGCACATTCCCACTGCATCTGCTTGCAACATTAACCACCACTCTGCACCCTCAGAGCAGAGCTGCCAGGACCAGGCACCCATTCTTGTTAGTGGAAATGATCTTATTTCTGTGCTAAGAACCACCACCGCTTGCCACCTCAGCCCTCTTCTTAGTAGATTTCCATTGTGCACCAGCATCTTTGGTTTAAGTAATTTATATCTATGCGCTGAGGACACTGTTAACTGATACTGAGATGGAGCCGAGTCAGATATATTCTCTCACTGGACTTTGTCTTGGTGGTCCTTCGACAAGATGGCTGTAGTTCACTTAACATTTCATCCTACAGCTGACTTTATGCACAAGGACTTGTTTTTTTCTCCCACTTTTTTGGACACAGTGATGCCCAAATTTTTGGAGAATTACTGCAGTGGTACAAATGTGACCGGCTCTGGTGAGCCAGGCTGCCTACTTAATGGCACAAAGAGGATGGATGAGGGAAGAGTTTACTTAAAGGTTTCTCTTTCAGAAGCAGGGAAAAAGACTCCAGAGATGTTCAGCTTGTGTCTTGCCAGTTTCTGCTTCCTCCTTTAGGGTCTTTTTGGTTTTTTTGGTGCTCTGCCCTGATGTCCCTTGGGCAGTAAAGGAGCAGAAGGGTGCAAAGTCATAAGCATATTGCACTAAAAAGAGCACTCACATTAGGCAATGGGTAAATGCTGTTGGGACTTAATACATCTCTTCGCTATGGGAGTGGTTAAACAGAAAAAAGCAGGCATTTAGGAAAAATAGTGTCAAAGACTATTGCAGAAGAAATATTGTCAGAGCAGTATTCTCCGCATGTGATAGGAACCTCATGTTGTGAAAAGCCTTCCTCCAGTATGCCAAGGGAAGACCAGCAATTACTGGAGCTGCCTGAGCATCAATTCTGATTTTGCTCCAGAGCTCTACAGCCCAGGTTACCATCAACCTTTCTGACACCAGGGTGGGTTTGAATGCCTTCCTCTGTGGTTAGTAGTGTCTGAGCATGGAATTCTCTGGTGGTACTTGTGGAGTTGTGCCCTGACCCTACAGGAAATCTTTCAGAGCTGCCATTGTGTGAAAACTAGGTATTACTCACCTCTCAGCTGTGATCTCTTCTTTGTAGGTAGCTGGGCATCTGTGTGTCCTAAACAATGCAAACAGCATTTGGCCTTTACTGTCTGCCCTTTTTTTAAAGTCTACGCACATATGTATATATTTCCTATCTATCTGTCCTGGTTTTGGATGGGATAATTTTTTTCCTAGTAGCTGGTGCAGTGCTATGTTTGGCTTCAGTCTGAGAACAATGCTGATAACACACCAGTTGTTTTAGTTGCTGCTCAGTAGCACTCACCCTGATCAACAACTTCAGTCTCACGCTCTGCCAGTGAGAAGGAGCACAAGAAGCTGGGAGGAAGCAGAGACAGGACACCTGACTTAGCCAAAGAGGTATTCTATACCACAGCACGTCATGCTCAGTATAGAAAAGAGGGGCCAATCACTGCTTGGATACAGGCTGGGTATCGGTCAGTGGCTGGTGATCATTTGTATCGTGCATCACTTGTGCTTCTTGGATTTTAGCTCTCTCTTCTTTTATTGTTGTTATTATTATTATTATAATAATTATTAAGCTGTTCTTATCTTAACCCACGGGTTTTATCTTATTCTTTTTCTGTCGCCGTCCCACTGGTGGGCAAAGGGCAGGAACTGAGCAAGCAGCTGTATGGTACTTAGCTGCTGCCTGGGGTTAAACCATGGCATTATCACATGCCACAGACAGTTTCTGAGGCTGCACAAATATCATGGACTTGCGTCATAGACTTAGGGTTTCGGTGATCCTACCTCACTATTACCTGAGTGCTTTGGATGAGTTTAGATGGCAGCCTTCCCTGGACGCTGCACATGGGAACACATCAAATGCCTGTGTGGCTCCTCAGCCTGGCCTGCTGTCTTCTCTGAGCAAAGCCTGAGGGCTAGTGCCAGCGTGAAAGTGCAGTGCCAGTGTTGCACCTCTTGTTGGGTTAATTAAACATCTGAGTAAAAATGCCTGAAGTGTGTCAGTGACTTGAGCAAATGGCTGTCTGCCACAGGAACTCAGGAGCCTTAGCTGAAGGGACATGTTTGAAAGTATTATCCTTCATGTTTTATGAACAAGAAATCAATACAACAGGACCAATCGTACTGCTGGAAGGAAGCATAACCAGAATACAGAGTTGAAAGCATCATCTTCTACCTCACCATCACGTTGGGCAATGCCATTCCCTTTTTGGTCCCAGTTTTCCCCCTGTTATGTTTTATTTATTTGTTTGATGAGGACCTCACTCAGTGGGACATGCACTTTGCCTGAGGTTTCCAGGTGCTATGGTAGTAAGTATCCCTATTCATCTTTCAGTAACCAACAGTCCAGTTTTAGTATGTAAGCACCAAAAGAGATGGTAGTGGTTACTCTTATTCTCTGGCTTACATGGAAAGGAAACCTGTCACCTGTTCGTTTAGCTGGATTTACAATATCCCAAAGACTGTGCACATGAAAGAAATGCCAGTTGTTTGTTAAAAGACCCAGCAATTAAATCCTCCCCCACTCATCCTCTACTTCAGATAAAATGACATTAGTCTGCCAGGAAGCAGGAAACAGCAAACTGTATAATTAAACACAGTTAATTGTAGCTAATGAGCAGAGAAATGGATAACCCTTGGTAGCATAGAATCAGCCACTGGCTTCCTCGCTTATTTTGTTCCTGATGAAAAAGTAGGAAAAATGTCCTCTGACTTGTGGTCCAACATTTGTTCTTAGTCCATCGGACAGCATATTGCATCATACCAGTAGAGCACTGGATTTTGACTGGACATGCCATACTCTGGGTTTCAACAGAAAATAGTCCTGCAAAGCCCCCTTTGTTCTTGCCTTGTTAGCTATCAAGAGAAGAGAAATTCTCACAAAACGCCTTTTTCCACCCTTCTCAATTATTCGAAAACACCTCAACACTAGGTCAAATGACATCTCACATAGTCGAAGTGGAGCACATGGGCTCCAGGAAAGGAATTGTCCCAGAAGATATCCTCCTTATAACCAAAAGTCCATCAGAGGAGGGTTGCAAATTCTCCATATATAAAAACAAGTTGAAAAGTAGAGCTGCAGAAATATTAACAGTCTATTGTACTGCAATGTCTCCGTATCTATCAGTCACAACTTGAATGTAGCCTGTCAGCTTGCTTTAGCTCTGCAGTGATTCTTTTTTGTCATTCTAAAATCTGTAAATAATGAAGGCTATCTATTAGGAAAGTACCAAAGATCTTTTTTAACCCACTTCATAAAGGAGTCCTGCCGACTACCATTTGGACAGAGCCTGGGCTACTGTATCTCATTTTTGCCCTAATGTGATAAAATTAGGAGCTATGAGATGTGAATCTTAAGTTCAGTCTCAGTGTTGGCACAAATCAGACAATGAAAGTATCTGTCTGATTAGACAGTTAAACAGGAAGAGATGACTCAAAATCTCCTTTCAATTTCAATAACTCCTGTGAGATTAGGGGCCCTTTGAGGACCATGTCAAATTCACTTTTACTTTAATACACCTCTATTTAATTGAAATGCTGTGAAAGAAGATGAAGGTAGTTGTAACCTGAGGAGTGTTGGGTGCATTCTAGTGCCACACTGAGACTTTAAAACTGTTAAGGGATTAGGAGTGACAGACTAGTTCCCTGAGCAATTGGTTTTTATATCCCATTTTTCTAGTTCCCAGTTCTCACTGGGTTTCTCCTTCTGGTGCAATGTGTTTTGTGGGTTGGTAAATCCTCTGAGTAAGTCAGAAGTGGTGCTCAATTAGTAGAGCAAAGTGAAGTACAGGGTCTTATGTAGAAGTGCTGGGCAGGGGGTGTGAGATAAACTAACCTCTAGTTTCTCCTACTCCACCCTTTTAGTGATATGCTGTTGTAATTGCCATTATAGAATCATAGAATCATAGAATGGTTTGGGTAGGAAAAGAACTTCAGATCATCCAGTTCCAGCCCCCCTGCATGGGCAGGGACACCTCCCACTAGACCAGGTCACTCAAAGCCCCATCCAACCTGGCCTCAAACACTGCCAAGGATGGGGCAGCCACAGCTTCCCTGGGCAACCTGTGCCAGTGCCTCAGTACCCTCATAGTGAAGAATATCTACCTTATATCTAAGGAAGGATATACCTATCCTTTATCAAAGCCCTGAGCTGGCACTGATACGAGCATGTGCTCGTATCATCTGCTCCCTGCAGGCTGTGGTCTCAGTTCCTACAATGGCTGCAGGGACCACGCACTCTGCTCAAGGTCCCCTGTACCTCTAGTGCCATGGGAAGCTGCCTGGAATGTCAAATGCAAGTACAAAGGGAGATCATCCCCAGCTCTCTGTTAGCAAGTGTGCTAAATCCACTGAGCACGCAGTCAGTGCGCCACTCAGATTGGCAATATGAATCTGGCTGCCCCCTCGGGAAGGTTGACATGCTGGTAGCAGGCAAAGTGAATGCAGAAAATGCTTTGCAAAGGAGATCCCCAGCTTGCTTAAAAATCTGTCTTTATTCCTCTGTGTTACAGAGTTACTTGTCCTACTTTGGATATGCAATAAATTGCTCCTGTTTGGATGCCTTACATTGCATCCTGAACATCTTGTTCTAACTGCTTTAGGCTTCCTATAGTTTCTGGCAGGCTGAACAAATAAAGCGGGTAAAAAAAGCCATAAAATCCCCAAAAGATTTTTTAGCCAGCGCTATTATGTTGTTTGTGCTTGGCTGGGATATTTTATTGTGCTGGGTTATATTACTGTGCGAGTGTATCCTGCGTCTTGGTCAGGGTTGAGTCAGTGGCAGTCCACAACGGCACTTCGCACAGGATCAGTGGAGGCTGGTGTGCCTGGACAGGGTGAGCTCTTTTGTCCAGTTTGAGTCCTGATTTACTTGATTTTCTGGCAGTGCAGACAGTATCCCAGGAAGATCTAGAGAACATCTGCAGCTCTCAAGCAAAGCCTGCAGTAGACTCAGCTGTAGACACTCAACTGCAGCTGAATTAAATAGACTAGATCAGACAAGATGAAGAGAAACCAGAGATCACCTCTGAATGCAAATGAATTAACAGGAAGAGTTAGAGATCTGTGTGTGGGCTTAGGGCCACGATCTGATTGCAATTACAGAGACACGGTGGGATAGCTCACATGATTGGTATGTTGTCATGAGTGGCTATGTACCTTTTAGGAAAGACAGGCCAGGAAGGCAAGGTAGTGAAGTTGCTCTTTATGTGAGAGAGCAACTGGAACATACTGAGCTCTGGCAAGGGGTGGATGAAAAACAAGTTGAGAGTTTATGGATAAGAATTAATGGGTGCCTGTTGTGTGCGTCTACTACAGGCCACTTAATTAAGAATTTGTTACCACATATTCATTAGATTGCATGAAAGAAATTTAATTAAAGAAATTGAATTAATAACTCCATAAACTCAGCTTAAATTCTAGCTTACTATGTGATCGTCAGTCAAACCAGTATTTTCACTACCTTTTTTGATCCAGATGCTGTAATGCTTACTAAGGTCTTCATAAAGTTATCCAGAATTTTATCGAAGTTAGGATACATGAGGTCAAATGCATTGTTATTTACTTATAAAGAAATGAAAATGTGAAGAGGGATGAAAGCATTACACACCATGGAAAGAAGACAAAAGAAAGCAAGTCTTATAATGAAAAGTAGGCATGGCTCTGTGGTTCTGTTACATATATACACTTGTATAAGCTTAAGTTCTTGGGATGATGCAAAAGGCAGTGAGTTTGGAGAAGGCATCTGACTGAGAAGAGATTATTAAGACCTTTCCTCTTTTGATTCTTCCAGAATCTCTTCTTGGTATTGCGACTGGTATGCTGACCTGTCTGTAGAAGATACTTTGTCTGAAGAATCATCCTTCTGATTATCAGTGTTAGAAAGTTCTATACTGTGCATTTTTTTGTTTGTCTGGTGGGTCTTTCAGTCTCTAAGCACCAATGCAGTAGATCCATCTGTGGCTGCAGGCAGCCTTGGGGCACCTCCTGGGCAGGTGAGACATTTTCTGCCTCTGCCCAGCCAGCATGGACCCAAATAATCCTGTGTGAGCTGGATGTAACAAAAGCAACAGTTCATTTCTCCAAAATTTTGATGGGAGGCAGAAGCTGATGAAAACCATGGTGGCAGCTACTGGCGTGCACTGGGCTACGTGACTAATGAAGCCATTTGGAAGCTGTACTAATTAGCATGGAGAAACAATAATTGTTAAGACAACTGGGCAGGAGGGGAAGGAGGGGGGCAGCATACACAGTATTGCAACACCATTTTGTAGCTGAAGCCCAAGGGGAGGAAGCGCAAAGCACAGAAGCCAAGCTGTCATCCATAGATTCACACACTGGCCAGAGAGATGTCCTGTGCCCCAGGTCCTTGCTGCTGGACTAGTCTACATGAAGCTCATGGGACTGATGCTCTGACATGTGGTATGTGTGATCTGTGAAACAGGAATAGCAGTCCAAAGAGGACTTGTGCAACATGATGTGGAGTGTTTTTTAGTCACTGTGTCTTGGCAGTAGACCCGGGAGCCCCAGGGAAGAGGCCTGTCTGTCTGCAAGGGGTAAGAGAATATTGAAGCATGGCTGGAGGGCAGCAGCAGGAGGCAGTGTGCTGAACGAGCTGTAGCTATGTCAGTTAACAAAGGTAACTTTGGATGGAGATGTGGAATGTGTTTCAGATTATTTCCTCTCTCAGGACTCAGATCTTTTCTCAGAGCTAAGGGAAGCACATTCATCAGTCTGGATTTAGAGCTGGAAGCTTTTCCTGAAGGGTAGTACTGCCAAAAAAAGGAGCAAGGATCAAGCTTTTGTTTTACAATCCATTAGTAGGATGAGAGAGATGATCTTTCTGTCATGCAGAAGACCAAGACCAATCTTCTTGCCTGAAGAAATTTAGTCTGCTTCTCTTCATTATCAAATAGGGCATTTGTGTTCTGTGCAGGAAAAAAGGCATGAGATGAGAGAACATGCAAGTGAATGCCCGTGGCACTCTTGTTCTCACTTGAAAGATTTGGGTTTCAGTCTTGGCTACATGAATAGTTTATATATTAATGCAATGACTGCTTGACATAAACCATCCTAAATATGTCCCCTCTCAGCAAACCTAGCAGCTGGGCCATTGTAGATAAGGCTTTTCCACTAGGAGATAGGGAATGGATTGAATTAGCTTTAATTAAATTTTGCTTTCTCTTGTTTGGAATAGCTTCACAGATAAGAAAATGATAGTGATGTTTTCTATTTAAACTAATCCTCATACAGTTAAAAATTGCAGGCAAAGTTTCATGTTTCTGTATTATGGCACTTGCCTAGTATATCATTAAAGCACATGCACTCATGCAGGGCCGCAAGAACAGTATTTGGGGGATAGCCCACAGGAACATAGCGGAGTATGCGCTGTAGCAGCTGTAGAACATTCAGCTAGCATGGATTTTTATTGTTTTATTTTTCAGGTGTAACAACTTTTTTCATTACATTTCTAATATAGATAGATTTACCACTCCTCTTTTCTTTGTAATGGAAAGTGCAATTTTGATTCCTTTTGTTTACAACCACCCATATAGATAGCTGAATTCCTTATGCCTAGTTTTGGGTACAACACAGCATTTTTATTTTTGTTTTATTATCCTGAGAAAATAACAAAATATCTTTTAAGTCCTTTGAAACCATCTCTTTGGTTATTTTTTAAACACAAGTATTTCTGCTTTTAAGAAGAATTTTACAATGCATCAGACACAATTAAAGCACTTGTGTTTAAAGAGAAGCAATTTAATGATTTCTTTAAAAATTAGTTGAGAACTCAGTCTATCGTTCTTTTATTTTGACAATGCCATTTATATTGATTAGCTCTGTACTCTACTTCATGTGTGCCGCCAACAAAATTAATTTGAAGAAGATCATGTGTGTGGCTCAGTTCAGAAGATGACACTCTCTCACCCCACTGGGGATTGGAAATGTGCTTCTTCACCAAGCATCATCATGACCAGAGAAAGAACAGTGAGAAGCTGCTAAGCATGGTATCAACCCAAATACTCTACAGATGATATGCCAGCTTTCTCTTTTTAATGTTTTGGTGTAGAAGTAGTACTGTGTCTAAATGAAGCCTCTTCTCTCTTTTCCGTCTGACAGTTCAGCATCTCTGTGGATGTCACTGACTCAACATGTTGCAAACCAGTGTCCTTCATGAGGCCACTACTCCCCAGCTTCGTTCACTGGGCATCCCTGCAGGTAGCAGTACCTCTTGGCTCTGTGCCATGCTGGGGCTAATTTTGAAGCTTACCTTGTGCTGAAACCACTCCCACCCTGATCTGGAAAATCCCCAGGAGATTCCCAAGGCTTAGCTCTCTTGGTGGCTCAGTGCGTAGGTTTGCTTCCTAGAGATTTCCTTTTCTATTTTAAAATGGAAGAAGTCCAGACGAGCTCTCATCTTCCCTCCCACCAGTAGACTTATGCCAGTTTTAGTCTGAAGCAAATGAGGCAGTTTTGTTCCTAAACAGCCATAAACACACTTGTGTGCATTTGACTGTCTTTGCCACTTGAAACTCTGTGACATGGGGACACATTTATTCAGCAAATCGTTATCTTTTCTGATTATAACATCTGGAAACACTGTTTGAGGGCTATTACAGGAGCCAGGGCTTTCTTTCACGTTATGGAAATGATAATCTGTGAACCTAAATAAGCAGAAATATTTCACCCCACAATTTTGATACCGAATCTACTTTACTTACTAATCTCTGGTGGCTTAACAGCTATCAGTTTGCAAAGTTTCCTTTTACATCCGCTATTACCCTTATTTCCTTTCACAGTAAAAAGACACCTGCTCTCTTCTTTATTCTGCTTCTTTGGCTATAGAAAAGTGTTTCTAGAAAAGTAGGCCTCCAAAATGAATCCTTTTTTCCTGTCTGGCAGTGCTTGTGGTGCTGCTGGTGCTGGGCTGGAAGCGGGGATATAGGGTTTGTATTCTTAACCCCTGGACTGCACATACACTTTTCCCACTGCAGAATGCTTGGATGTTGGGCTGAAACCATTTTTTCACCCATTCTCCTTTCACCCTGCAGACCCTTCCACCTCCCTAGCCCAGTGGTGGCTGTCAGTATTGTCTCTCTAGTGTTGAAACCAACATTTGGTCGAACTGACATAGCTGGGTCTCTCAGACATTTACTGAACCTGGCCCTAGCTGCTCTTAAACTCTTGCTTGTCCGCAGCACCAGTGCTTTCCCCTCAACTCTTTGCCTTGCTCTGAAGTTGACAGCATTGCACAGTAAAGCTGTGACACTCTGTGCTTTTGCTGATGTTTAGAAAAGCTGCAAAGGTCCCAGCTCCTGGTTTTGAGGCTACAGCGAATGCCTAAAAAGGTATCTTTTACTGGCACAGACACTGAGGAAAAATATTTTCTGCTTGTCTATATTTATTATCTCATATGCAAGGAGAGAGTGCTGCAATCCCTCACTATACTGCCAGTGATACAAATTTCTGCAAGTAAGGTCTTCAATTTCCTCATAAACTACACCTCACATGTTTTCCTCCTCCTCAGTTTTTTAAAGGGATCATTAAATTCCCTTCAGGCAGACTCTTATAATGTTGCAGGTTAGGACCCTTCTGCTTTATTGCACTGCTTTGTAATATATGGGAAGAACTACTGCTTACCAAACAGGAGGTGAGATGAAGCAGAGGCTCTGCCCTCCAATCATATGCTGTGGAACCTACTATGCACCCCTTACTGTGCACAGTTTTAATGCAGGGGAAAAAGCCCAAACATTTTGAGTGGATTGATTTTAGTTCGAGTAGAAAGATGAATTTGGAGCTGTGATGAAGCCCACCAGGTGCCAAGTGTCCCAGCTCCAGAGGATCTCCTTGAGAAGGGGCCAAGCAGCATCTCTCACTGCCTGAACCCTGTGGTTCCTGTGGACACCAACAGGCATTGCTCATTAACCAGCCTTTATTTCATGTGAAAGGGTGAAAAAACGGAAGAAAAACATTGTGAATTTGAAGATCAAAGCCATCATTTAAGAGTTTTGTACATTTTGTCTCAAGGGGCTGTGATTCAGGTCCTCACAGCAGTTATGTCTTTGAGATGCATCCAGGTGGTCTGATGTTCATGTGAAATTCTTTTGACAAGTCTAGACAGATGTGGGTGAGAAAAGTTAATGAAACAAAATCTCCTTCAATGAAATTAGGAAGCTTATTAACTCAGCATCTTTGGGGAAATACTTCCAATATAGATGGACACCTGACAAGAGCACCATCAAATTTTCATAGATGCAATTAATTCCTTCCATTTAGAAACACTCAATTAGAAGCTTCCAATTAGGTTGCAACCTTTATCATTAAAGTGCTATTAACCTCCAAACCACTGCTACTGACATTAAAGATCTGACTAGGAATGAGTAAACAGCTTGGTCTGAAATGGAAGCTGCTCTCCTAAGATGAATGTGAACACTCCCTTTTTCTTTTCTTTCTAATCTAGATCATTTATTCACATTGCAGTGCTTCGCTCTGTTAGCAAGACCAGTCTGGGGTGAGTCTGCCTGCAGGCTGCTGAGCCTGTTGGGCCCCACTAGCCCCTGGCTGGTGGGAAGCCTCTGTAGGGGCTAGTGTGGGCTTCCCTGCACAGTGCTGCACCCTGCCTCTCCGGCAGTGACCTTCCCAAGCCCCCCAGCTTTATAAAAATACTTGAAGTCTCGGATACTTTCTATGATCCCTCTTTTCAATATACTGAAGTGATTCCTCTGATTTTATACCAACCTTTTGGACAGATGTTTTCCTCACTGTTGGTCTGTGCTTCAGCTAGTAAGTATGTGGCAGACTGCATATACAGAGTACTCAAAATCATTGTTGTTTAGCAGATTCCATCAAGTTTCCTTGCATATAAGTTGCACAGAAACAAAGGCCTTAACCCAAAGAGTAGCTGAAAGGTGTATCTTCCGAAAGCTGGGGGAAGTGGTCTTTTCTCAATTAACGGAGAGAAAATGCATGCTCAGGAAACCGAAAATGCAGTATTAAAAGATGGCTTACATGCTTATTATTAGCGAGCTGTGTGAATATGGGGAAAGAGGGGAGGGGGCAAGAGTCCAGGTAAATAGTGAATTGAACAAGATATCTCAATGGGCTGTATTCTACTGTTTCACATTTAGGAGGCACTGTCCATGTCTAAAATGCTGCTTATTGACCTGTGTAGGTCTTGTCAGCTTACATAGAAAGCCCAGGGATCACAAAAAGCCTCTGGTGCACCCAGAGTTTGACCATATGAAGGCACCTGAGCTGACTTTTGGAAACCTGGATTGCTTGCCTGCCCTGCAAGATTCATCATGGTGCCAATAGGGTGGCATTGACAAATGCATTTATAGACAACTCTATGCTTGAACTGTGGTGTCATTAGGTCCTCAGAAACAGATGGAAGCTTTGCAGCTTATGCCAATGCTGAAATTTGGTCCTCTGAAGTTCAAAACTTACACTGAAACTTTGGCAAAGTTGCTGATTATACCTTCTAGTAGCTCTTTCAGGGTAAGAGAGCAAGCGTTTTTAACGAGTTTTGTTTCCATACACCTACAGACAGCATTCTCCATTCTGGATTAATGACCTACAAAATCCTGAGTTTAAATACAAAGGTCATTTGTAATCTACAGGAGGGCAGAAAAGAGTCAACTCTCCCTTAATGATTCTGTTGTTTTTTTCATTCCTTTGACCTCAAACAACCAAAAGGTTTTTTTTTTTTAAAAAACCTTTTGCTTCCAATGATGAGACTCTGTATGTTGAGTTTCATCTGTGATTGAATTTGTGCTACAGCCAAGATATAAACCCTTGAAAATAGGATTTATAATGGAAATTCCAAGTGCAATCTTAACTGTAACAGCCAGTTTGATACCACAATAGTACTATTAACATTCTTCAAACCCAATGGTTAGGATGAGTCATATTGATCTAATTCTTTACACAACCCTTCTTCTTTCTGTAGCACAGGCCTAGTCTTGTAATTTCTAGACAGATGAATTGTCATCATTTTCAGCCCCTGTGATGAATACCACATGCACTGTCCTCAGTGGTGCGGTGTTGCTGTAAGTGCATAAGGTGATCCTAAAAAGGGAAGGCAACTACTGGGGATGAGAACAATGCTGATGAAGTCACCTTGCTTGTCCTGGTCCCTGCAGCAGAAGATCTGGATGACCTTGTCTGGCCAGAATGTAAAAATTCTGATTTGTGAGAATTATGAAGGTTTTGCAAGTTGTATGAATTTAGCAATCGAACAGAACTTAGATTTGGTGTAAAAAGGGCGAAAGACAGCTAACAGTTTAGGAGGAAAAGGGCAAAAGTGACCATGTGTTCTAGAGTGGAGTTGGTCAGTCAAGAAAGGGCTTGAGGCCCTCCTCTGGTCCCTGCCTCTGCTGCCTCGTGCCAAGAACGGAATGAAACAGGTAACTGCATATGTGAAGTAGAACTAATTGCTCAGCTGACATTAAGAGACTGTCTGGGGCTGTTGGGTCTGCTCTCCTTGCCCCACCCATGAGCAGAGGGTGAAGGCAAAAAGGAGGTGCCGATGGTCGGCCAAGCTGTCAGTAGCAGAGCAAAAGTACAGGGGATCTGGACTTCACTCTCCAAAGAAACATTGATTTATGGAGACTTGCTATTGCAAACATAAACAGATGAGCGTGTAGAGAAAATCTGGTAGTACAGGCCTACAGGTCAGTCCTGCTATATCATAGTCAGGTCTCGCCATTACCTTTTGTCACCTTTTCCTAGGTAGCAAGAGACTTCTTGCAGCCCTTTCCTCCTTGTTGTGCCTTTAATCAATTAATACGAGTGAAGCCTCCTGATAATTACATCTGCTGCTGAGCACAACTGAGCTTTTCATTCCATTCATGAGCTCACCAGAACCTGTGCCTGCATGTGCCTTGCAAATGCAAATGTAAGTCACACTTTGGGCATACTGAAAGCTGACAGCAAGCTGCATTCATATCATATTATCGCAGAATCATAGAATGGTTTGGGTTGGAAAAGACCTTAAGATCATCTTGTTCCAACCCCCCTGCCATGGGCAGGGATGCCTCACCTTAGACCATGTATCTCAATTAACTGCGGAAGCAGTGTCTGTCCTCAGCAGGATTTGACTGCTGCTCTTTAGGCCCTTAATTTCCAGATTCTTTCTGATAAATAAGTAAAATCAGTATTTTACTGATAAATCAGTAAAAATAAGCATGCAAAACAAGCCTCTAGTGAGTAGGGCTGTGTTTTCTTTGATGGGATCCTCTGCTGTAAATTTTTAGGGGTCTGAAAACTGGAGAACGTTGAAAGCCATTAGATCACTTCTGCAAATAGCCAGAGAATGAAATGTTCACATTCTTTCTGCCTCTTCAAAACTGAGGCATAACTCGTGTTTCAGCCCCTTTTGGAATTGAATTTCTCTTGACGTAATCAATTGGGAAATCTTTATTTCTTCCTTTAATAGGTCATATTATCATAATTTAAATTAGTGTTCTCCCATGGTTTAAATATATGTCCAAATTTATCCTGTGATCTTTTCAGCAATTTTATCATATCTGGACTGTCAAACTCTGGAGAAAAGAGGATCATTACCACTAAAATTCAACTGATGCAGTAAAATTGCCACTTGAATTTCTATTATGTTCTGGTTTTACGTGGTCCTGAGTGCACATTATTAGCTGATCTTTTCTTTGTTTAAGCTGGGACTCTGCGGGTGTATATACTGTTGCTTTTGAAATGGTAAGCATGAGAAAAACGTTACCGTTTACTTAACAGTATATCTTTCAGACTGTTGGATTGGCTTGTGATGTTGCTATGACTTGGCAAAGAAACCGTCACAACTGAGAGAAAGTACTTTCACATACTTCTGGAAAATGTTTGGAAAGTGTATGATTAATAAAGATTTGAAAATCATATTTTAATGTTCTTGGATAGTTTAGGAAAGGTTTAAGCCCTCCCAGACAAGCCTTCTCCATTTCCTAGGGGGACAAAATCTCTGCAGCTATCCTACCCACCTCTGTTTGCCTCGTCCCACATCTATGATACATTTTGAACCTCATGGTTGCTCTTAGACCAACTCGGGAGAGGAAGAGGCACCTCATAGGCCTCTGTAGAGCTCTGTGGATATGGAGGTATCTTAAGCCAGGGCACACCAGGCGAGATGTGGACCAGGAGCAGATGTCACCATCCCACGGGATGGCGGGTGGCACATGGGCTCTGTGTAGGAGGAGAGATGTGGCTGCTGTGCCTGGGGAAAGGACCTTGTGAACCAAAGCAAAGTACACTGGGACTGGTCTCACACAGGCAATTAGGGAGACCCAGAGGTCTCTGTTGCAGGTGGTGTCAGATCAGCCTCTGGCAGAGACCACTGACTCCTGCTTGTTTCACATCTGTTGGTCTTCTGATTGAACTGGACAAATGAAGAATAAAACAAACCTGCCTGGAGGAGGCCTTGCCTGACTGGATATAGTTTTTTGAACAGATAGGGTATTTTGGCTGTGTTGAGACTGTGAAATGCCATTTTCTTAGAAGGAAAACAAGTAAAAAATTTAACTATCAGTTTCTGAGGATTAAAAGAGTGTACATGAACATTAAAATTGCATAAGCAAAGTCTTCAGTGGGAAGGCAACCAGAAGACTTCAGTGAATGAAAGGACTACATACTCCACCTTTACCCTCTCCCCATGAGTGCTTTGTGACATGAGCTCATGCAGATTCCCAAGTGTTGGTGTATTCACTACACATTATAGAATCATAGAATGGTATATCCATAAGTGATTTATTTTGGCTTCCTGCTGTGGTGCAGCCATAGTTGCTGTCATGTATTTGGGAGGAAAAGGTACTTTGCTCTCTTTGTGATGAAGTCTGTATGACTGGAGATAGGGCTTAGGTCCAGAGAAGGCATGTTTCGCTGCATGTATTTGTTGTTTGGCAGATGCTCTAGTCATCTGGAGACAGTGTTAGGTTTTTGGAGAGCCACACTCTGGATGAACTGCTGTTTGGTCCTTTTTCAGAAGCCATCTTTCTGAGTCAAGTTTTATGCAGGCAAGCTGCCTTTTGGCATCAGTCCCCTAGAGCCCACCATGGCGTTGGGAGTCACTTTGCAGGGGTGCAGAGAAAGAGCAATGGTGATTTCTTCTGCTTCCCCCAGGGACTCTGTGCCCCTTTCCCTGGCTCCTCTTTGCCTGTGACTGTCACAGTGATGGCACCAGAGTTACTGCTGCTTATGCTTTCTCATATATCTTCCTTCAAGATTCTTGATTATAGGTACTTAAATATAATTACTGTGGATTTTATAGCACTCTGGGACAAGATAAAGGAAAATGAAAAACAGTGAGGCAAATGGTTTTTCCTCTGCTGTTCAGGAAGACTTTAAGGTATTTTTTTAAGGATAATTTATGAAAACCCTGATCGGATTATGCAACTGTTCCTTTCTATCTCAACATCATCCTCACGAGAGTATTACCAGCAGAGCTTGCCAGTAAATTTCTGAAGATCTCTTAATAGTATTAGTCTCTCTGCATCCAGGGAAATGTTTTCTGAAGTCAGTCAGTTCCTGGTTTTCCTTATGGAACTTCTGTTATTAATTTCAGGCGATTTCTCTGAATTATCTAAGTTATAGCATACTCTCACACTATTCTGCTAAACATCTCTGGCTACTTTCAGTTTGCTATTACTACATCTTCACAGTTTTCAGCTTTAATAAGTTCAGCTGGAAATCACCTGACTGAACTGCCATTTGCTTGCTGAAAATTTTACCACGTAAGATTTAAAATGGCAATTTATATTATTGAAAAAAAGGAAAGGAGAAGAGGAAAAAAAAAATCACATATTCTATCAACAGAGTCCTGGCAGTCTGCATGGAAGAAGAGGGAACGCATGGAGGGCTCTATCTGAATTTGTTGTGACCTTTATGAGGACACTGAGTTGCACTCAACACTGGCTAAGATGAAAGGGAAACTCCCACTCACTTAGCATGGACTGAATTGGGATCCTTTGGCAAGTAACCCTTTTCTGTATAGGAAACACCAGAGAGAAGGTGAGAGGGGGAAATCTCAGCTGTATTGGGATCTTAAACCTCTTAATTAAGATGCTTCTAGTGTGTTCTCTAGGAAATATTGATAATTTATAAAAAGAAAATTTGATCTTTTTTTTTGTGATTACCAGCCTCATCAAATACTTTGCTCTGCAGTTGTCTCTGATTACCACCAAGTCAACTTACTGTTTTATTTATTTTAATGGGAAGCACCATTAATAATTAAGAAAAATGTGTTGCATTCCAACAGAAGTCCTTTAGTGGGAGTTTAAGAAGATTATTCAATGGTGCCTAAAAATAAACCTACACCATATTAACCCTCAATCCTGTTTTTTGGGTGATTAAACTCTTTCTGACGTGCATCCAGAAATAAGCTCTGGAAACAGCCAAGAGACTCCAGGTGGCCAGCTGCTCCTCTGGCCTGAGCAAGTCACGACACATAGGAAGTGACTTTGGCCAGGGAGAAACTGCTGTTCTGAAAAAGGAGTTACTGACATTATTATTAGATCAGCTGGGGTTGAGCTACTCTCTGTACGCCTGCCTCCAGAGCAATCATCCTTACCATTGCCTAGTGATGACCTGTATTGACCATCTTGAAAAAAAAGTGCCAGTGCACTGGAGGCATCAGGGTGAAAAAGCTCTGCTCATGACAATCATGGAGGACAGTGATGTCTGCACAAGTGAAAGTTTGGGTTGGCTGTGCTTCTGATGAAGAAATGAAAGAATGATCGCAGCAGCCCAATAGGATGGTGGTTTCCCTTAGGAGTAAACACTAGTTAAGGACACTTCTTCCTCGTTGCTACAGGGGCCTGAAACTTCATTATCTTACAGGAAAAGCAATGGAGTTACCCTGCTCATGAAGAGCAATGAGAATTAAAAACAGAAAAGGTAAGGCTGAGGTAGCTGGCACTGGAACTAAGATAAGTGACCTCTGCTTTGATGTTACAAGATACGACTGTGGCCAGGGGAAACAAAAAAAAAGGTTATTCCTACTTGTAACCCACACCTAGATACAGGGCTGGTGTACAGTGCTACTTGAATTGTTTTGGATGCCCAGTCCCAAGGAGGTTGCTGCTTGTGTTTGTCAGGAATGTGCCCTGAGCACAAAGGCAGCATATGGAGCACAGTCCAATTGTAACGAAAGCTGCTCATGTCCCAGAGGGGAAAACTGGTATCACACCAGAGGCTGAGTGTCTCTGCTGTAGGGCCTCACTGGAGCATCTTGAAGACCACGAAGGCTGTGAGTCCTGGTGCAATTCTTACACAGTCCTTGCTGGGTGAGAATCCTGCAGTACACCTCCCACGGATGAAACAAGAAAACCTGTGATCAGTAATGTTAGATGCTGACAAAAGAACCAGAGAAACCAAAGGGAAACCTAACTCTTCTGCTTTTAATACATTATTTAGGAACCCTGAGATGTGTTATCTATCTCAGCCTGTGATGACTACTGAAAGCCTTGTTGAATTTTTCCACAGAAGTGAATTAAATGCAGTTGAATTTGCATTGATATTGCAGCTTACTCCTCTATTGATGTGTCAATGTTACATGACTGGTTTTAAAGGGTTCACAAATTCCTGGTACACCAACGCAGAGCTGCAGAGAGTCCCGTTGTTTGCATGTCATGGCTAATGGGAGAGGCACAGAAAGCAACACCATCCACCCGGTGTGCCACGTGCCCCTAGAATGGCTCTGGGGCTTGCAGCATCAATCTTGCAGGGCTTTGGCAGCAAAAGCACATTCTCCCCTAAGAGACCAATTTGCTAGGTGGGATTGAAATAGTTGTTTAAGGAAGTTTATATACAATGGAAGGCTGCCTCATTTAATAGTCTTCTGTAGTTAGGCTTGTGCCACAATTGTCCAGATTTTCAGTCCAACGTGCAGGTAAAAATATGAGCAATGAGATATAAAAATTAACACTTGCAATGACATTTTTCAGGACAGAGTTAAAATTCATGTGGACTCGATCAGCTCCAAAGACAATACCTAAGTTTTTGCCTGTGGGTATACACAGCTCTGTTTTGTCAGTCAAGGGCAGAAGGGTTATATTTACCTTTTTAATTAATAGTGTTCTTGTACTTGATTGCTAATGTAGAATGTATATTGAAATTTCTGTCTGTCCTGGACCAATGCTGCTGTGTTGCACATCATTATATCAGCTTTCTGTCACAGTGAAAGCCTGTCTATAGACCTGAAGCTCTCTTGTGGCTATGGGATCATGGTAGTAATGCCAATGAAGACATCGTCTGTGCCTGAAGGGCACAAATCAGGTTCCTTGCCTGCTTCCTTATGAGGCTACTTCTCATTTGGTGCAGCAGGGGAAAGATCATGTCAGATGGAGCCAACATTTTTTTTCATTAGGTAATTGATTATTTCAAAGAGATGTGTCCCTGTACTTTGTTCAGTGCAGACCTATAGGATAACTGATTTTTAATATTAGGAAAATGTAGGTTAATGAGTAGGCCAACAAGTAAGTCTTCCTTTGCGTCTCATTCCTCCCACACCTCTGAACATGCTTTTGGAAAAATGTTGTTGTGTTCTCTTTGTTGTTTCACATCTGTGCTCTATGGTGCTCTGCTTATGAACTGCCTTTGGATGTGGACGTGGTCAGAAGCCTGCTTTATTGTGTGTCTAAAGCAATGACCTGGCTTTCTCATTTGAGAATCTGCATTGATTCCCTAGCATGAGTTTATCACAGTTGAGTTAATCCCCTGGGATTTGATAAGCACATTAATCAGCCAATTTGTGCAAGTTGATGTGATACTGATCTATCATTTCCACATACATTCCTGTGGGAAGTTACTTTCCTTAGAGGAAAGTGGAAAAGAAAGAAGAGGGAAAGGAGAAAAAGGAACATCTTGGGTTTTCCAAGGTCCTGTCTGATGCACTGGTGATGGGCCACGTCAGGCAAAAGCTGTTCAGATCAACACCCATCTCTGACAGTGGCCAGAAATGGCAAGAGCATAAGAAGAGGGCAGACATATACTGATACTTACCCTAACTCTCCAGCTCCAGCAGTCTGTAGCTGAGGGACTGTCTGAGCCAAAGATGGCACACTTTGTATTAAAAAACCCTTGATGCATTTTTCTTCTGCACTTACTCATTCACTTCTGAATCTTGCCGTATTTCTAATTTCCACACTTTGCTGGTGGCAATGAGTGCTCAAACTGGACCACATGAGCAGTTTTCTCTGTTATAAAGAATAGGGTGATTTATCTCATCTTATTTTCTTTCTTCTCTAATCTGCAGATATTTTGTGGTTTTCTCCCTGTGATCGAAATAATTTGCAGTTGTTAAAATCTCTTCCTATTCCCACTTTTCCCTCCTCGGTGTACTGCTCAGAAATCTGCTCTGTTGTCAGGGGTTTTGCTTTTTCTTCCTCAGTTTTCTTTCTTTGATTCCTTGCCTGAGGCAGATTCACTGTGGATGCCATGTTCAGGCAGAGCAAGAGGGAGAAGAAAGGCAGCAGTTAAAGAGGTCATTTTCCCCTCCATCTATTCTGTGTGCTTTCACCAAGCACAACCTGCAAGATCTTCCTTTCCCCCCTCTCTGCCACACGTGTATGGCAGATCCTTCTTTTGGAAAACTTTTTCCTGTAGCACATGGTCAGGAACATCTCTGCCATCACTTGGTTTTCAGGGCTTTCACGGGCCAGGGCAAAGTTAGGCCTAGGCCCAGAAAGCAGAGCTTTATGGAGGGATGCATGGAGGGCCTGGGGGCTCTGCTGTTAGAGTCTAAGAAGTGAGACTGTTTTACGTGCAGAAGGTGGAAGTGTGGAAAAAGACATTATTTGCCCTTTGTCTTTTCTGTTTTTCTAACTAACATCATCAAATGTAGTTGTCATGGTCTGTCTTCCACATATACAGCTTCCATGACATATAAGTATTTTATTTCTGGTGGGCTGCTGTCTCCCAAGCCCTGCAGACACTGAGCTCATCACTGCCCTCAGCCCATACACCTCCCTCCAACTCAGCCCTGGCCCCATGAGAAGAATAAAAGTCCTCCTTTTTCTGACAAGTGTCTTCAGTCAAGTCCCTGAAATGAGCCATCCCACTGCTCCAGATCTTTTCTTCTCCTACCTGAAACACACACAGTGCTCAGGGCTGCCTGCATCTACTTCTTCCAGAGTCTGGAGAGGGAAGAGGGTAGAGCATCACTTGGGAAAACACCTGGAAGAGTCCCTTGGAAATTTGATTTCTCATCTATCACTGGAAGAAGCCAGAAAGCTGCAGAGATGTGATGTCTGGCAGCTGCAGATAGCATGCACAGAAGCAATGTGATTTGCAGTAGCTGCCTCTTCACCCTGCACTTACCATTCTGTACCTCTTCCTGCACCGTATCTGTCCCATAGCTGAGCCAGGCAGTGAGGGCTGACACCTTTCCGTCCCACAGGGTGCAATGCTGCATGGGGCTATGCATTTCTTGCAAGCCTCTGGTTGTCCTGAGCCATCACTGATTCCCGTTGCAGAGAAGAAAAGCACCAAAAAGCTCAAAGGTGTAAAATAAATTTCCCACCTTTAAATACATTGGCCTGCTTATAAAGCTAACAGCAGTCATTTCATATACATAAAAAAGCACCGTATGTTTAAATTACTTCATATTTATGTTAGCACAGTGGAGGAGCAGTCTCTGCCCTCCCATTATGAGATGGGTGAGGAGATGGCAGTGGCGGCTGCTGCCCAGCAGCGAGACCAGCAGGTCCTTCTCAGCTCTAAATAGTCCGGGCACGAGCGGTCGCATTTGCGTTGCTCGCTCACTGAAACTGCCCAGCTCTACATGAACACCAGAGCCTCTCTGCTTTTCAAGTGACTAATGGCTCCCTAATGCTTGTGGCTGGGAGCAGCCCCACGCAAAAGCCTTCGGATACAAGTGAAAAAGGAGCCCGGGAGGCTGGCAACACACCGGCAGCCACTGGGCAGGCAGCTGACAGACAGTGCTGATGTACGGTCCTGCTGCCCACCGCATGCATGTAGTGAATTATTGCATGAATGACTGCGGCTGTCCTTGAAGTCAGCAGATTTTGCAGGGTGCTTTAGTGCTTGGAAGCTCACAGGCTTCCTTCCTCACCATGGCGTCTAGCGGTGAGTGAGAAGGGAGGTGGGAAGGGGTTGTGTTACCACTGTCGCGTCCCCTTGGGCATGTGGGCAGCACCCCAGGTAAGGAGGGCAATCGTGTGTGTTTGGGTACAAGCCTAAAGTCAGAGGCTATGGAACATTTTGGCTTTTCTCCTCCCTCCACGTTTACAGCCAATTACCTCCATGTCAGGGCATGTTTTCACTGGGAAGTGAAAAAGCCTCCTGGTGCTGAATGAGCTGAATGCACACACACAAAAAAGTGACATAGTAGTGCTAAAGCAATGCCAAAAGTTGAGAGCCTGGCTCATTGCTTTGCAGAGGAGGACCCAGGCAAGAGCCTGAATGGCTCTATGCAGCTGTTCAGGTATAGTAGATGGATTCTTATGCTGAGATCACTACCAGCATGTAGCAGTCTTTCCCTCTCTCTATTTCTCTATCAAATGCAAAATAATTTTGTTTTATTAAGCCAAAACTTGGGAATCCAGAGGTTTTTTGTATTCTTTGTACCTGATTACTGGGAAATGTGCTGTGCACATCTTACAGGCAGTTTGATGTAGTGCAAACGCAAATCTTTATTGTGAAGGCAGGCAACAAGTCAGCTTTTGATCAGCTATGGGATCAACTCCTACTTCATGCTTATGATGTTGAGGTGTTCTGATAACTTGGGCTGATTCCTGTAAGTCATTTTTCAAGCTCTCTTTCCTACTTGATGATCAAAGATAAGAGAGTGCATAATTCATGGCCTTTCATATTCATGTTTGTATTTTTGGTTTATAGTAGGCGAATGCACTTGCCATTTTAATGAAATATATGCCCACCCACTACTCAGTTACTGGAATGAGGACTAACCTGATAAATACATGTACTTTCCACAACTCATCTGCAGGAAGGAGGTTCTTTCTGAGACAGTCTCCCTGCTGTCAGTTCTGCAGGGTTTTTGTCTTCTGCACATTTTTGGCTATTGGATAACTTTTCCTTCAGGTACAGTTCCTTCCCTACTGCTAATGCTGTTGTGTCTATAGGTTAAAAGCAGGAATATGTTTTGAAACTGAGCAATGCATGAGGCTGCTTTTAAAGGCTTGTCTGAGCCATAAGGCTGTTTTCAAAGGCTCTGCTCTGGGGTGACTTGTAGGTATTCTTTAAAATTTTATTTCTTTTTCTTCTTCTTTTTTTTTTTCTTTTTTTCCCTTTCCCTAATAAATAGTGTCATAACCCTTGCAACAGCCGTTTTGGCTACCATAGTCTGTACTTCAGTAATGATACGATAAAACTAGACATGACCTGGCAGTGTGTGCTCACAGCCCAGAATGTCAACCGTGTCCTGGGCTACATCAAAAGGAGCATGACCAACACACAGAGGGAGCTGGTTCTGTCCTTCTACTATGCTCTAGTGAGACCATACATGCAGTACTGTGTCCAGCTCTGGAGTCAGCACAGGAAAGACATGGACCTGTTGGAGAGGGTCCAGAGGAGGGACACAAAAATTATCAGAGTGCTGGAGCACCTTTCTTATAAGGACAGGCTGGGAGAGCTGGAGTTGTTCAGCCTGGGGAAGAGAAGGCTCTGAGGAGACCTTAGGGCAGACTTTCTATACTTAATGGAGGCTTACAAGAATGGTGGGGAAAGACTGCTGAAAAAGCAGGGCCTGTTGGGATAGGACAAGGGGTAATGCTTTTAAACTAAAGGAGGATAGATTCAGACTAGATAAAAGGAATTCTTACAATGAGGGTGGTGAGACACTTTCACAGGTTGCCCAGAGACTGTAGGTGCTCTATCCCTGGAAACATTCAAGGTGAGTCTGGATGGGGCTTTGAGAAACCTGATCTAGTTGAAGATCTCCCTGCCCATTGCATGGACTAGATAACACTCAAAGGTCCCTTCCATCAGAAACCATTCTGTGACTCTATGATTATATGATATGTCCGTGATGTACAGACTCACTACAAATGAACTGGGCTTTGCAGTCAAAACATTCATAGGGGTAGTGTACCCTTTGGGGTACTTTGAGAGGTTTAGTCAGTCACTGCAGGGAGGTCAGGGTGCATGGCATTTTTGGCACGTGAGTGTGGCTGGGGAATGTTCAAGGTCACACTGGCCAGCGGGTCTGCAGAAGTGGAATTTGGGGCTGTAGTTAATACTGAAGTGTTTCTAAATGAACAGCCCTGGTCCTTGGGCAACTGAAAGGGGCTGTAGCCACTATGGCCTCCACAAAAGATGACCACAGGGCACTTTTGGAACCCATTCTTGGCTTTTTTCAACCTGGTTTTGGTTAGTCATCTATACATTTGATATAGGTTGCGACTTTTGTATGAAGCATAATCCTCTGCAGTCTTTCAAGCGTCCTGGATATTATGCCATGTTCAAGACAAACTGGTTGAAGGGTTGGCAAATACTGTATTATGTCATTAATTTCTGTGCTGGATACTGTGAAGTTTAGCTGAATTACTCTGGAAAAAAATGACATAATGAACAATCATCACACAGAGCTTTCCTGCGTTTGAATGAATCAGTTGCCAGTTTCTGCCAGACTCTGCACGGAGTGTCACCAATTATCAGCAGCTTCTTGCAGGTCTGTCTCCAGCATCTTCAACAAATGCAGAAATTCCTAAACACATGGTCTGTTTTCTGAGTTCATGGAGGGCCGGACAAGTACCTGTCTTCTTGGTGTTGGTTGGTTGGTTGGTTTGGTTTGGTTTATTTTTTGCTGTTTGGTTTTGTTTTTGGGGAAAAGGGCATGCATAGAAATCCACTTATGAATCTTTCCCAACTATTGCTTTCTTCAGAACTAGAAGTTTCTCCACTGCAGCCTATTAATCAATTTTAGCAGTGCTAATTATCCACATGGAACTGTTTTTCCATCCTAAAATTCATAAGCATTGCAGGGATCTTGTTGTCCTTGTGCAGGCTGGCCTGATGACACATTTTCTTAGACGTTTCACCTGTCTTGTAATTTTCTCTCATGATGTTTGCTGGCTTTCTTTTTTGCAGACACTAACAACTGTTAGAATATCATGTGTCTGTGTTTTAAAGTCTCCCCACTTTTTAGCATTGCATGAGAAAGAATCTGTTACAAAACACTTCTTTTGCCTTTTTACTGGTGTTTTGGAACTATAATATCACGTACTGAAGCTTTGTCGGTAGAGGATCCAGACTTCTCCAAAGGATATTCCCAAGAGACCTGATACCTGTTGCAATTATTATTACTGTTTTAATCAAACCTCTGGCTTCCTGGGTCAAAGAAGAATAATTCCCCTTTGGTCTAGTATGATATGCTCTGTTTTGTTCGGATCTGTTCTCCACTGGAGCACCTTCCTGCAGCAATTCTTCTTCACCCTCTCCTTGCAAAGCAGGTCACTGAAGTGCTGTTTTCATGGTGAAGTATATAGCAGGGGGGTTGGGCTAGGTGGTCTCCAGAGCTCAGCCACTCTATTATTCTATTAGATTTCTTAATTTTAACCCAACTGTAACTTACCTTGTTTTTGTGGATTTGTAGGATCCAACTGATTTTTGTATTGTGTTCAGGCTTTAAAAGAGCAAGAAAAGTGACAGTAGAACACTCATGATTTACTGGCTGCATTCAACTTTACCTACAATAATGTGCCATAAATTGTTAGCTTTTACCTTACCCATAAGCATACTGCATTGCCAGCCACTGAGAAGCTGCCAATCAAAACATAAAGGATACAGTGTTACACAGATCTACTGCACCTCCCTTACCTCTGTGTTTTCCCTAACTCCTATAGATTCTCAGGTATATTGCGGGTACACGGCTCACTCTGGTCCCTGCAGGCAGCTCATGCTACATTGAGTTAGCAGCCTCAGTGCACCAAGGCAAGTGGAGGGCAGCTGGCAGGGCACGCCATTCCTGCAGCTAGTGCAAGAGCTGATGCTCATTTTGGGTACCTCACCCAGATCTCCCAGGAGCCTCCTGCCTCCCAGGGCTGGAAATAGCTATCTGACTAACAGAGATGCCAGGGTGCTGCAGGCAAGCTTCTGCCACAGAGGAAAACCTCCCCAGGAGGGGTTTCCAATGCAAAAAGTTCAGGCTGCAGTTTCCTGGCTTCTGGACAGTCAAAAGTATGTGTGTTACCTCTAACAATCTGAAGTGATACTCTGCATATGTAGCTGGACTTACATATATACATGTATATAAATCTCACAATGAGGCATAATTAATGTAACAGGTGCATTCATTTGAGGTAAATTGACTTTAGACCATCAATTCTCTTTTAAGGCACATGATTTGTAATTATTGCTCTAACAGTGAGAGACATGAAACTTGGGCCACCATCAGGACTTTGCGAGCCCTGGTGGTCATACTAGTAGACTAACCACATGAGAAGAGTTCCTGCAGGATGTCTTTCTTCAATATCAATATAAGGAAAATGTGTACTAGTGTATGTGCTGGGAAATTTCAAGGCCCAGCTATGAAAATTAAGTGGTAGTAATCAGCTGTATCCTGAAGACACCTGCCTGTGCTGCATCTTATGTAGGTAGCACTGGTCCTTTATGTCTGTTGCTATTTGTAGCTGTGCAGAAGAGTTAAGTATTACCATATAAGAAATATTTTTCACATTTCTAGGAATTTTGGTCTTCGGAAAAGTTATGTTTTTCTCTAGAACAGAAAATTCATGTTCACCATAAAAGCATTCCTTGCTAGAGGAAAGAATTAATGTACTCATTAAAGTATTAGTTTACCTATATGAAAACTTGTGATTTGAAATGAATGCTCAGGGTTCCTTTGTTCTTTTTGCTGCTCTCCACATCACTGACCCACTGGCTAAGACACTAATTCAAAGGTTCTCAAACTGTTTTGTGAAATCCTTGATGCTGTTCTGCAGAGAGCAGACAGCTTGTTTGATAACAGCTGCCTCCTCTTCGGCTCAGGCAAGCAGCTGTAATTTAAAGAGGACATCTGAAATTTTATTCCTTCTGTTGCCTCTCCCTGTAAGCAGTTGGTTTTGCTGCTGTAGGGAAGCTGAATGGCCAGAAAAACATCTTTACAAGTCAATCATTTAGGCACTAACATCTGCACCAAGAATTAAAATATGAAAAACAAGATTACCACAAATTATTTGTGATCTTGCCTTTGCATGTCAGCTGCTGGATGGTAGCAGCCCATAACCACATTCTAATCTCATGACACACCAAAGGTAAATGTCAGACCCTTTTTCCCCCCTTCAGTGGCACAACCAACCTCTGATACTTCCCATTTGCTGGGGAGTGAGACTGGACACAGACACCTTGTCAGATCAGATGGTGTGTGGTAGCTTGCTTTTTTTTAGTTATACTTTCCTATGTGTCATGTGGGCAAAGTCTGAGAGGTGTCTGGTACGTTATATCTGTTCACAGCTCAGCTTGAAGTGACCTTGTGCTAGTACTCCCACTTTTACCTCCCAACAGCAGATAGGTGCCAGCCAGCTCCTCACCAAGCAGCCTGAGTTTCTGCTCCCTTCCCCTCCCAACAAATAAACACAGCATAAGCCATCAGTGGTAAGGATGGGACTATCTGCAACACTTCTGGTGCTGGGGCAGTGCAAGTGTGAGGGTTGGAAGAGGTAATTGGAAAATTGCGTTTTTCCTTCCTCCTGCCAAGGTGGCCTTTCCAAAGGCTTTCCAAAGAGGTCTTCCCTCAGTTCAAGATCTCTGAGCACCCTTCCTCCTTTCCTTCACTTAGCTTCACTCTGCTTGCTCCAGTCTCTTCGCCTCTAGTTTAATCTCCCGTGGCTCCCTCCTTCCATCACCCTGGGCTGTGCTGTCAGACAGGGCATCTTCTTCACTCTCCCCAGCCAGGAAAGCTGCATATGGCTCCCTGACTGTGCTGAACATACCATCACAAGGGCAACTTCAACTGCTCTTTGTTTCACCACATATTTAATCTCTTTTGCCAGTGGAGAAGTTAATGGAGGGTCTCTGGTGGCTCGTCCCTGTGTACTCGGCAAGCAGACAACTGTCACCCAGCCCATTGCCTCCATGACTATGCTTATAGTGTTTAATGCTCACCGGCTGCTTGACTGGCAAACGTTTGTATGTGGGTCCTCTGCAGTAATTGACAGGGCCACATTTCTTAATGCTTTCATTCTTTAAGTACTCAAAAAAATCAACCAAAGCAAGAAGTATGAACAGTTTTCATGCAAGGGGAAGAGAGCTATTGTTTTTATCGTGGACAGCCTGTGAGGATCCCAGGTGCTTTGACAGTATGTCTGTCTTCAGGTTTCATACAACTAAGCAAAAGTTTCCCTTCACACTTTCCCACCCCCCAAAAAGCCCTGTCAAGACTAATGCTTTTCTGTTTTAATTTAGAAGTTTTGATTTACTTCTCATTTCTTGATAACCTTTTACGATCCAAACATGTTTTCAGTCATTGATACGTTGATGTTTTTGATTTAAAGCTTTTCAATTTTTCAAACAAACCCTAAAGATGCCAAAGGAAAATTGGAGAAAAACCATGCATCTATCAACTACTTTATGAAAGACCACTTCCCAGATATTGACCACGGAGCTACAAATAATTTAGAGCAGAGAAAATTGTACTGCAATCCCTTAAGCCTCACATGCAAACAATGTAGAGCAAGCCTATGCCATATCCATCTCAATTTCAAAATATGTGTAGCTGTTAACAACTGAGCCTGCATTCGGCTCCACTCCCAAACAGCATATATGATATTTATCATGTTATCCAAAGTCTAGTCATGCTACATGTTACATGTTATGAAAGTTTTAAAAGGTTTTGAATTTCGAGTTGAAATTTGGTAAATAATCTAACTGCGGACTCTGTTAAGAATGCTCTCTTTTTTTCTGGGTGGGTTTTTTTTTGTTGTTTTTTTTTGTTTTTTTTTTTGTTTCTGGCCTGTACATGTCCTACATACTGATGTTTAAATCAATCAAAACAGTTCCCCACAGAAGTGAAGGAATAGCAGCTACAATTCTACAAGCAACAATATATCCATTGCAGGCAACGTTTTCAGGTCTGTGTATAGAGCTTTTAGGCTCTGATTTATTTGTAAGACCTTAGGAAGAAATTCAGTCACCACTGAAGATCAGTGAAGATCTCCAGCTAATGCAGCATGTGGCTTAAATACTACATCTTACATTGACATAACCAAGCTAGCATTTCAGATATAAGGAGCAGCCACCTGCCCTATTTTTGAACTCTAATTACACCACAAGCACAGGATTGATCCTTAAGTGGGTTTAGCAGCCCAGAATCAAAGGAGTTTGGTTTGATCTAGGTTAGTAGTTTGGAAGTACCTGTGCTACCTCCCTAGGTTATTCCTGCTGCAGGGTACATATGGGTTGTGCTTAGCTAATAGAAAATTAATGGATGGTGTCAAGCATTCCTCGTTATATCAAAGGAAGATGGAGAGCTTTGCCATGGTGCATGACTACAGATATGATGAAGGACAAAGCAGAAATAATAAAAGTTGAGAAAAGGGCAGCAAAATGAATAAGGAATGTAATGTTTCAGAGGCTTTCCAACTAGAGAGACTTTTAAAAGATAATGAGAACTTCCAAAGAGAAAGGTTATGCATTGGACAAATGTAAAATATTCATACAATCTTCAGAAGGAACTGGGTGACCTTGAGGACTGCAGTAATCAAAAGGGACTGAAATTTAACAGTACAAAATGAAAGGTCAGGTTCTCACTGACTAATAACAAAACCTTTATTACAAACTGGGAGCTTATCAGCTGTAAATGACAGAGGAGGAAAAGCTTTTTGAGGCACTGGTAGATCAGGGAGTGGCTGTAAGTAAAATGATGCATCTGTGAAAAGACTGTTCAACTAAGCTAGCTGTCTGCAGTGGTGATAGGAGATCAATGCCATTATATGAAGAATGGTAGAAATAACCGATCCCAGCACTAGCATCCCAGGCCGTGTTAGGCAAAGTGGTGCCAGCAGGCAGAGGAAGGTGATCCTTCCCCCTTGCTCAGCCTTGGTGGGACACCCCTGGAGAGCTTTGTCCAGTTCTGGGCTTCCAAGTACAAGAGAAACATCAAAATACAGAGCCACAAAGACAATGAAGGGCTTGGAGTTGTTGATGTATGAGGAGAGGCTGAGGGAGCTGGGACTGTTCAGCCTGAAGGTGAGATGGCTCAGGGGGATCTCACCGGTGTATATAATACCTGATGTGGGGAGTAACAAAGATTGACTCAAGCTTTTCGCAGTGGTGTCTAGTGATGGGACAAGAGGCAATGGGTACAAACTGAAACACAAGAAATTCCATTTAAATGTGAGGAAAAACAGTTTTTAAATGTGAAGAAAAATATTTTTACTGTGATGGTGACTGAGCACAGAGGCTGCCCAGACAGGTTCTGGAGTCTCAGTCCTTGGAGATATTCAACACCCACCCAGGCACAACTCTGAAGAACCTACTCTAGGTGACCCTGCTTTGAGCAGGGGATTGGACTAGATTATCTCCAGAAAGGCTTTCCCACCTCAGTTGGCCTGTGCTTGTGTGATTCATATGTGTTAGATTGAGGCTGTAAAGATGCTAAGAGTTATCACTGGGATGGGAAGGGACCTAGAGTGCCAGTCCTGCTTGGAGGGCTGAAATTTCAATCTAAAAAACACATTCAGTGTAAAGAGATGAGATGTAAGCAGCACAGACAGAGGGGAACTATTTATTGCAAAAGGCCATGGTAGCACAATAACAGCTGAGTTTATGTTTGCCATAAATAACTGGGAAGTTGAAATCAAAGGGGAAAGGGGTTATTTAGCCGTCAGAGTAACTGCATTTGCTAACAACCTTCCAGACAGCAGGGAAAGAGAAAAAAAAACCACCAAAAAAAAATAATAAAAGGTAACAAAATATAACTTCTTTTAGACAGCTGCTGGAAATCGTTAGAAAAGAAAAGCTATGACACAACATCTTCATGAAGTGGGGTTCCTTCAGTCTGGAGTATTCAGTTATATAGGTCCCATTTGAGTTACTCCAGTTTCTGTCTCATCAAGGAACAAGTGAATGTTAAGTAAAGTTGTCGATCTCTGGAACTCACATTTGTAAGACATTACTACAATAGGATTGGCAGGACTTACAGAGAGTGAGGAATCTAAATGTCTAAGAACATCATCTGTAGTTAAACTGGCTGTAATTTAGAGCCACGATAGAGACTTCAGCAAAATTAGTCAAGGTGGGACTCAACGGGGTAAAAGGCCTGGAGACATTACTTTGAAAATACCAAACAATGTAATTAATTTTACTTCAAACTTAACCTTTCTTATCTTTCTTTTAAGTCCCATTTAACTCATCAGACCAGGAGATTAATGGTTTAAGTTCTTTCTTCAAATGCCTTGCCAAAAGTGTCTAACTGCAGCTCCAGAAAGGTGTGTTGGAAAGTGCTTTTTCACTCCTTAAGATGAAAATTCCAGCTAATATGCTTCTCGTCCAGTCACTTTTGTTAGAGATGGAATTGGCTATGTCATTTTTGGGCTCTGTTGTATATCTACTATGTGAGAAGGATATTATATGGATAAGCTACGGTTTTTGTTCCTCTGTACTGTTGCCTGGCTCTAGAAAGGATTTTGTAGCACCACTTCTTTCAGATTCCTCCAGAAAATTCGCTTCTGTCCCAAAGCCACAAGTTAAATGGACTAAATTGCATCTGGATAACTGTCCTGGGTTCAGCAGCAGCAGTCATTTTTCTCCTTCTCAGTAGCTGGTGCAGTGCTGCGGTTTTGACTTTTGGCGTGGGAACAGAGCTGATAACACCGATGTTTTTAGTTGGTGCTCAGTCATGGTTACTCTGACCAAGGACTTTCTGAGTCTCATGCTCTGCCAGGGAGCAGGGGAAGCCGTGACGAAGCAGAGACAGGACACCTGACTCAAACTAGCCAAAGAGGTATTCCATACCACGTCATGCCCAGGATGTAAAACTGGGGGCAGTTACCTGGAAGGGCGAGATCACTGCTCGGGTCGGGCTGGGTAGCGGTTGGCAGGTGGTGAGTGGTTGTATTCCCTTGTTATTTCCCTTATCATTATTATTATTGGTGGCAGCACCAGTGATTTGTGTTATACCTTAGTTACTAAACTGTTCTCATCTCAACCCCTGGGAGTTGCATTCTTTTGATTCTCCTCCCCATCCCTCCAGGAGCAGGTGAGAGGGGGAGGGGGAGTAAGAAGAGGAGGTGAACGAACAAGACTGCGTGGCTGACTGAGTTTAAACCCCGACAATAACTTATCCTTTGATGATAGCCTATACATCTGCACTTCCACAATGTGCAGAGGGGTCAAGCTATATAGGCAATTGAACATGACAGAAATACCATGGAAATGGTAACAATTATATTTCACACAATTGTTAATACCAGTTAATTTCTTCACAATAGATAATTACTGTATTTTGTATTGAAACATCTGTGAGAAAATAGAAAGCAAAGTGAAGCACTATAGAGCACTTTTGTAGATAAATAACTTGAGCCCTTGAGTACTGAGCAATGCACAGGGAGCCTGCAGCACTGTGGTCTGCTCCTTCATGGTTTCTGTGTAGTGGATGTGTTGATTACAGCCCTTGCTGAACAGTTCTCAGAGACAAGTTTGATGGGTACAATTGCTTTTGTTGATTTGACCTTGTGGTTTTGGCTTTTGTATTGTGGCCCCTGCACTTTTCTTTTTCTCAAGAAAATGTCTTAACATGTCAGTGCTTGTGCACTGTACAACCTCTTGGGTAACTGCTGATTAAATACCTACTGTTACCTGAGAGCAGCTTGGCATTGCTGCAGCTCCAGGGAAGCAGAGTTGCCAGAGGGCTGTGGAGATGAGCTCACTGCTCCTCTCCTCACTCACCCGCACACAAGCACAGCTCAATCCCAGGCATTTTCCAGCCTGGCTGTTGGTACCAGGTCCCTCAGATGGATATGCTCAAGCCACTCCAGGCCTTTCTTCCTGCCCTTTTGATGCATTCAGAACCATCAGCCAAAACCAGGAATAGCAACAGTGGCTTTCACCTCCTCTCAAATAGTCTGGGGAGGGCCCTACACATCTGCAATATCTCCAGCTGTTTCCTGCAGCACACACGCAAAGGCTGTTTGCAGACAGCACAGTCAGTTTGGTGGGATGCCTGCCATCGAAGCTCAACTCCCTTCCAGTTCATTTGTTCTGTTGGACCTGCCAGGGTGTGGTGGTGCTCCTGCCCATGTAAGGGTCGATTCCCACTGCAGACAAGTTTCAGTCTTCCCCACGGTGGCTGAAATTTAGGCCAGCAAGTTGCACTAGGCATTCCATCACACCGCATAAAGGAGGCACACATGCACAGTGTTAAAAAGCTTTTGCCAGCTTGTAAGCAAGTACTGAGGAGTAGCTGTGGATGTGCAGTGGCTCACATCAGCCGTGAAGCTGATGTCTCCTAGTTATATTTCCAGGTCTGCATACTGTCCAGACATCAGTGCTTTATCATAGTTTTGTACTCTACTGTCAGAAGCATTACACTGCAAATCTTCCAGCTTTCCTAGCACGCATGACTCTAAATCTTCACCTGTGTGGCTGCAGATTTAGTCAGTATCTCTGAATTTGCTCAGTAGCACATGCTGGGAGATGATGCAAGAAACATCAGTAGGTCTGAGTGTGAATAGAACCTTGGGATAAATAAACACAGACAAAAAAATTGGCAATGCAGATTTTGCTGCAGGCAGATAACACAGGCCTGATACCCAGCAGCTGAACACGTTTGCCATCAATTTTATCTAACGAACTATCTGAACCATCTGTTTGGATCTGTTCAGGTTGATGAAATGCTTTCCCAAAAGATAAGATGACTGAGGAAGGGATCTGAGCTTCTGTTAGCTCAGAACATTCCAGTAAAGTTGTGGTGGCCTCTCTAGCACTCACCAGTTTGTGTCCTCATTGAAATGCAACAACCTCCCCATCACCCCCACGTGAGGCACAGGCTGGCAGTGCTCCTTCCCGCTCCCCTCCTGCCTGCACAGCTCCCTGTCTCACTGCTCCAGCCTGCACTCCCTGCAGCCAAGCTGCTTCTCATCACTGTCTTCCTCCTAAATAATGCACTTCCTGGCTCCACCTTGGCCCTGAACCCTTCAGTGATGAACCCTGAGGGTCTGTTCCCCAGACATCTCAGAATTAACACAGACTGGAACACAGCCTGTGGCTCTCATAGCTGTTTTTTGTTCCCTGATGTGATTTGGGGGTCCCTGTCCTCCCCAGTGCAATACAAGTGTGCTCACAGTTTGCTCTGTCTCTCTTTTGATAAGGTAGACATTGACCAAGACTTGTGCTTGGATGAGAAACCAATAGAGAAGCAAATGGATGGGAAACCAAATCAGACAATTATCTTTGCTCAAAATTATTATGATTATAAATCAATAGAAGTAGAAGATTAAAGTTGGATTTGTTTTAATAGAACTTTTCAGAGTGCAAAACTTTGCATGGAATCACTTTCATGTGCAAAATAACCCTCTGTCTTCTGATAATAAGGGAAACACAGAACGAATGCAGATGGATAATCTTTAAATGGGGGGTGTTCAAACCATGGTTCCTCACCTTCACCTGGGCTCTGTGACCGAGAGCTCTGATTTAAAAAGAAAAATAGTAATTAATATTGTCACGTGCAGCAGCAATCACACTGAAATTATTTGCAGTTTCTGTAAACTACCCAAAAGCATGCTGAATACCTGCAGATTCCTTAACAAGACTACAAGCTGATCTGGCCCATATCCATGCTGCAGGTGTGGAAGGATATCTGTCTCTTCTCAATCTATCCAGGTGCTTGATCACCCTATTAAGTGGCTCAACAATGAAACTTAACTACCCCTCTTATGCTTTTGTTTTTGAGGAATGTTGGAATACTGCAGACCCGGTATAGGAGATTGAGCATAGAGTGTTTTTAATCAGACTTTCCCATTTCAAAGGAGAAGGGCTAAGTATGTAGTGTTAAGAGGCAGGCTGCATTAATTAGTCCTACAGGAATGGATTTGCTCTGTGTCCTTTTAACAGGTAGCACTGCAGGAAGGTGAAACCACCTGAGCCAGTTGTTCTGTGAGCTGATGAGTGGGCTTCTTTTCCAGAGGAAAGTCTTTGGTGTATTGTCTGATCCAAGGGTGATGCTAGCAGCACTGCAAGTATGTAAAAGAGAATATCCCCATATTATCAGTAGAGAGACAGTAGGATTTATTGCAAGGGCTTTTTCTGACTGTCTGGGATCACATGAAAAAGTCTGCAGAAGGATTACTATGGGTAAGAAGAGAAGAAAGAACATGTGATATCAAAAAAGGCTAAAGGAGCTTTTCTTGTTTAGCTTAGCTAAATGAAGGCTGGAAGGGATACAGCTGCTGTCTGTGAAAATGCAGTGGGAAGAATGGGGATGTTCCGAAAATAGCAAAAATATTACAAGAACTGAAGGTATATAAATGGGCCAGGAGGAAAATCAGGCTAGAAATGGAAAGGTGTCTCTCCATCACTAAAGCGGTGAAGTCCTGGAAGAGCTTTCAAACCAAGATACAGTGATTGCTTCCAAAATGGAGCTCGTTGTGGCTACGAAATGGCTTTATACAGCGTGGTGCCAGTGGCAGACCTCTGTCACCAGAAAGTGTATTCCTCTTGTATATCTGTTTTTTAAAATTGCTTTTAGGTGCCATTTATTTTTCTCTCCAAAGAAAGGTAGCCACCATAAAGAAAACATGAATACACAGAGAATACATTAGCAAAGTGGCAAGGGGTCCATTAGCCTCTTTGTAACCATGTTCAGTGGCTCACTGAGGTCTCTGCTGAACTGACCACTTAACTGTAATATGTACATATATTGCTGTCAAAGTTAGAATTACACAGGGAAGTAAAGACAAGTTAGCAAGCAACCAATGGAAAATAAGTGCATTCAAACAGCCTGTTGTGCACAGGGACAGGTACTGCCACAGTCTCCAAGGCTGTGTGTTGTGATTCCTCTTGGGAATTGCAATAGTGAAGCAGCATCCTGTGAATCATGCCATAATGTGAAATATGGCTTTAAAGTTTACAGAATAGATCTGCTGCAAAAGTCTTGTTTGTTCAAGGTTTTCTCTTTGTTTCTTCATTTGCCTAGAGGAACTTAGATATGGGAATATTAATATTTGATGTCCATTCACAGACAGGTCTTTTTTCACTCAGGTCACTGCTAGCAGATGTTCCTTATCTCTTGCCTTTTAGAGAATTGCTATTACCCTCCAGCTGTCCCTGATTCCCTTTGATTACGGATCCAGTAGCAGTTACCTAAATAGAATTTTCCTTCATATCTCTTTGACTTTTTTAAAAGAATTTGGTTGTCACTCATACCTCAAGGATTCTCCACAGGGTAAATATGGTTGGACTTGTAGATAATGGTCAGCTCTAATGAAGGTGACCTTTCCTGTTCTCACCACCTCTAAAACTATTTTATCTCCTATTATTTCTTATTTTCTCAAGCTACAAAGGAGGTCTGTCTGGCACACTTAGCTTCTTTCTGGGACTGCTTTCAGAATTCCTGCTCTGGTTATTAAGCTGGCAAGGCATCCTCAGTGTTTTAGCTGTGGTACCTTATTTATGCTGATGGTACCATGGGTGGAAAGAAACTTCCTGCTCCTTTCAAGCTGATACAGTAACAATGAAGACTGTTCATGTTGTTTATTTTCTTTTCTTTTTTGTGTTTGTTTGTGAGCTGCTTGGAGTTGAAGGTGCCCAAAACCTTCAGATATTCTTCCTTTTTTAGTCTGATAAATGCACTTGAGAAAATATTTATATGTAACAGAAAACACTCCAAAACTCAACATTCTTACATCCCTGAACAACTGTCTTTCAGTTCTCTTTTCAAGGCTTTTTCTACAGCACTTCTCCTCCCCAGTAGATCCATATTTTTGAGTAAGACAAGAACATTATCTTATGCCTGAGGCCTGACTGAAGTCAATGAAAGGTTGTAAATTGACTGCAGTGGGTACTGTATCTAGGTGCCTTTCACAGTTCTCAGGTAGGTTAAGCAAGCTTAGTTAACTAGAAAGTATTTTTCTCAGTAGTGTATTTTATTCTGACTAATATTTTATGTTATGCCTTTTGGGTTAAAAGGGCACTAGAAAATGGTCTGGAGTAGGAGATTAAGTGAAGGTAGCTGATTATCCAAGTTAAATGTAGGCATGATCTTTCCTCTTTTAGTATGCTTACTAAAATGAATTTGGTATGCTTTGTTAGTAAGAAGTCAATGAAGTAGTTTGTGCATCCCAGGAGGTTAAATGCATACAATTCTAGCAAACCAAACCAGGGCCTGAGGTATTAACATATAGTAACCGGGCCTATTCCATTAAAATGAGAATTCCGCATTGTAGCTGTGATACTCCTGATCCTTTATTTCAGGCTTTTTCTTTTTTTTTGGTGGTGTTACATACCCTGCTGCAATTGTAATTACATAATAATAATAATAATTATATTACAGCAATAATAAGTTATGATGTTTTATAATTAGGTAATCTCTATTTTTTTAGTGGACACTGGTTCTGTATCAAGCTTACTTCCGTGACAAGGCATAGGTCTTCATTTCTCAAATTTTGCTCCTGTCACAGTCAACCATATGAATGGTGTCCTTTAACAAAAGTGTGGGACTTGTATGTTCTTTGGCAGCCGTAGTGTCCACTTCCGTCTTTGCCTATTTTGAGGTAAACTGGGTGCAGAAGGACCCTGTCAAATGCTGGAGCCTGGACTGTCTCATGGGGAAACCACAAGCAAATCAACAGAGCAGGCTGTTGAGCAAACTGCACTTGTAGAGGACTAAGAGTCAGCAGGGTGGAATCAAAGGCTGATCAGGCTGATAGGCAGCCTGAATGAGGGGGAATTAAAATTGTTTGTAGGTAAAATCATAAATGAAATTATGTAAGTGAGGGAGAAACTGAGAGTTGGTTTCTCTTTTGAAGCCAAATTCACTAAATGGAAAGCAAGATGAGTCTTTGGCTACTTCTTGATGTAGAAAAGGCATCATCCATTTTTCTACCTGTCCTTAGCTAGAAAATTGTGACTTTTTTTTTTAGATGCAATCATTGCTGCAGTGATCCAGACTGTTTCCTATGAGAGTCAATCTCTGCAATGCACTCTGCCTGGGGAAGGATGCAGTTGCATCCCGAGTTAACTTCAGTCCTCAATACCAGTCCTCAGGGAACTTGGTAACATTTGTGCTCTTGAGTCTTACTGGTTTTCAGTTTGGTTCTGGATGCAGTTCAAGGTGTTGATTTTAAATTTAGAATACTTTGCATTTGAATGCTGGTGGTGAAATTGCTTCTCACTGTCTGACACTTGTGAGAGCTATAGTAACTGCCATTAGGAACAGAAGGAAAAGGGCTGTTTTTTCTGGTTAGGACCCCCTAACCAAACTTTTCACTCTTTTTTGTCTTACCCTGAATGGCTTCTGTTATGTTTACTTCTGAATCTCATCTATTTTTCTGTGGCTTTTTTAGGACATGTTGTGGTTTAAGCCCAGTAACTCAGAACCATGCAGCCACTCGCTCTCTCCCCCCGACTCCTTCCTCCCCCACTCCCAAAGGGATGGGGAGGAGAATTGAAAGAATGTAACTCCCACGGGTTGAGATAAGAACAGTCCAATAACTAAGGTAATAAGAATGGTAAGGGAAATAACAAGGGAAGAGAATACAACTGCTCACCACCCACTGACCGATACCCAGCCCAACCCGAGCAGTGAGTTAGCGCTTCCAGGCAATTGCCCCCAGTTTCTATACTGGGCATGACGTGCTGTAGAATGGAATACCCCTTTGGCTAGTTTGGGTCAGGTGTCCTGTCTCTGCTTCCTCCCGGTTTCCCCTGCTCCCTGGCAGAGCATGAGGCTCAGAAAGTCCTTGGTCAGAGTAACCATGACTGAGCACCAACTAAAAACATCAGCATTATCAGTGCTGTTCCCAGGCTGAAAGTCAAAACCACAGCACTGCACCAGCTACTAAGAAGGACAAAAATGACTGCTACTGCTGAACCCAGGACAGGAAAGCATGGGGCTATGCCTGTGCTAGGAAATGAAACATGTCTGGAACTGTTCCAAGCAGAGGGTGGTCCATTTCCATGACATTAAGTTCTCAGCCTTCTGGCACATAGTGGCCAGTTGATGACTGCACTTCTTAGTGTTGCTGTCTCTTGTGTCTTGCTGGGGAATATTTTGCGGGGGAGGTACTAGATGACCTGGAGCAAAACTGTGGCAGAAAGCACGGTAACAATTAGCAGTCCAAGTGATTTAATTCCAGTGATCAGCAACATTTCTTGGGACTGCTTAATTTACTAATAGAAATGTAATAAGGATGACTGATTGCCAATGATTAGGGTAAGGCTTGCAGAAGACCTAACTAATGATTTTGAGTTCTTGGTAAGATTTTACTGAAAATGCTGGTATTTCCAATTATTGATTTGGAGACATTTTAGGAAATATTTTGCACAGACAGTTTTGCATAAGAGCAGTATGTTTCCCTAGAGCAAGAACAGTGGTTCTTAAGCATTTGCTCTGGGTGATGACAGAAGAGGTAAGGGAAGATTATTTCAGGATTCTATATGTCTGTGATACCCCCCTGGTCACTTAACCACACTGCATGGGGTCTGGTGACGAATGTTGGAGCACCATGAGCAATGGCTAGTTCAGAAGGGCTTGGGAGTCCATGAAGCAAGAAGGAGCCAGCTGGCTCTGCAAAGAAAGGTCTGGATGACCTGGAGGAGCTATTCCTGAAAAGGTGGAACCAGACTGTATCTCCATAACATGTGGCTACCGCTACTTCTGAGAGCTTAAATCAGTTAATCTAATACCTAGGTGTTTGGTCAGGACTGGATTTAACTTTAGGATTGAAAGTTCAGGAATAACATGACATATATGAAAAATTAAAGGTCAGGAAAGATGCTGTTTTGGTTTATTTCAGGCATCCATCAGGAGTTTCTGTTGTTGTTGTTATTCTCTCATATATTTTACCTGAGATTTTGTGCCCCACTCAGGGAATATTTTCAGCTCCATTCAGATTCAGGAGGACAAGGCTGAGGGAGCTCTGGCTGTTGAGGGAATGGGGGAAGATGTTATGGAAGTGGTTGTCTGGATGTGCAGGTGTTTAGCAAAAGAGAGCTTTAAAGATTTAATTCTATGGAGAAATAAGTAAGCAGCCAGCACAACTCAATGCCTCATGCTCCTGGCAGTGATCTCTGCCTCAGGCAGCAGATTCCCAGTAGCTTCACATGCAGCAAGTTGTTACATGGTAATAATTCCGAAGTTTCTTTAAAAGGGAAACTTTTCTAATGCCTTAAGGACACAAACTGATTTGTCTTGTGGGTTTCATTAGTACCTAATATATTTTGGTTCTACCATAACAATGTAAATCCTGGAAATTTAGGTTAAAGTCTGACTTTTATTAATCCAGATATTATAAAAAAATATTGATTACCAAATGCCTTTCTCCTCCCTGGCCTTGTGGCAGACTGGGGTATGCTCTGTGTTTTAAGCAACCTAGGGTGTCTCTCAAGATTTCACTAATTTGAGGTTTGCTTCATAAGAAATTACAAGACTATCTTGGGATCTTGAACACTGTCACTGAGCTTTCCTGACCACCGCTGCTTGTGCATTTCAAACACACATCTGGGTTACATTTCTAAAAACCACTGCAGAGTTATAAAATGGGAAAAATAAAGTTATGCTGAGCATGAACTTACTTCTGCTGGATATAGGTCAGAAAAAAAATGTTATTAGGAAGCACTAAAAAGGGTAATTTGTCTTCCATATATTGCAGCAGCTCAATATTGTAGCAGGTTAAAAAACACTTGAAACTCTCTGGACACAGCTTTAGGAGTTCCAGAGCATATTGGCAATTGAGATAATAACAATGATATTCCATGACTGATGGCAGATTAGGGAAAATCTTGATTGAGAATTGATTGGCCCCCATTTGTTTCTGTTCTTTGCTGTGCTGCATCAAGACTAGCCTCTGGGGTTTGATTTGGCAGCTGGTTTGTAAGATGCAGCCTTAGATTTTTAGCTCTCTGGAATTAGTGACATCTGGTTGAGTGTGATCAGATTTTTTTTGTCTCTGTTTCTGGTGTTTTGTGGTTTTCTTTGAGTTTTATTGTTTGTTTGGTTTTTGGTTTTTGTAGGGATTATAAACTTGTTGATCATGATGTCCTGAAAATGTTTGGGAAATGGTTTCTTTTTCATAATCTTTTACCTCTCCTTGACCAGAGAGGGTTGGCTCAGTTGGTAAGAAATTCCAAGGAAGATCATCTAAGGCCTGTGTAACCTTATATTCAGGTGTGTTCAAGTGTGGTTTTAGGCCTGGGAATATTCCTCATTCCAGGTATGTATTTATTGTAGGCTGTATGGATCATGCACTCCTTGATGTTACAGACTTACAAATCATGTGCTGTATGTACGCTTCTAACACTTCATATATTTTCTTCAGAAGATGTACAGGTGTTTTTCAAAGCTATGGAGACTGCAGTGACACAGAGCCAATTCTTGAACTAGGAACTGGGATTGTGCAAAAACACACCGCACAGTTTACAAAGCTCCAAAGAGAAAACTTGATTAGGCAGAATTCATATATTCCTTTTGGAAGCTGGGCCCTGCAACTACCACAGAGTGATATAGCATCTTTAAGAAAGAGAAGTGTTTTGCTAGAACCTCAGTTATCTCTTTCGAAAGAGGCACAGCTCATCTCATAATGTTAAAACTGTTGTACTTTTAAAAGAAACTGGGTTTTAATTGCAAGTCTCAACCTGAATACACCCAGTGCTACTTAGCTTATCACATGCAGCAAGAATACAGCCTGTGGGAGTAAAGCAACAGGGCTTGCATTGATTCCAAAGCTTCTGTGCACTAGAGTTAAAAACTTTGTAGGAAACTTTGGGTGCTTGCCTATCAAAATTCATATTTAACATTCATCCTCTCAGCAACACAGGTAGAAGTCAAGGGGTTGTAATAGATCACTTGTGTTAGGTTCTTGCCTGCTTGGTCTTTTATACATGTTTTTGTGCAGAACATTTTATAAAGGAACAAGAAAATAGATAAATGTCACATGGCACCTCAGATCTGCATGTGGAGATTTGTGTTCAAATTGTAGAAACGGTAGGTCAGAGACTGCTGTTTACAGTGGTGCTTGATTAGAAAGAAAGACTTTTTTTCAGAAATCATCCAACAAAATGGAGCAGTCTGGTACTGTCTTCCCTTGAAGTGAGGACTCAGCCCTAATCCTTTCAGGCTGTACTGACAGCAGTTTACAAAATGCAGCCTTGTCAGCGTGGTGCTTGTAAAGGTTTTTTCCTTTCATCTGTTCAGTAATCTTCAGATTTTCATTTTTCTGTAGCTGGCATTTGATTCTGGGGCTTCAGCTTGCATCAGACACAGCCTTTCAAACACGGTCTTTAGTCCCAAATGGACGAGTTGTAGTGAAGGTCAATAGCGACCTGGCTTGCATCAAAAATAGTATGGCCAGCAGAATTAGGAAAGTGATTGTCCGCCTCTACTCAGCACTGGTGAGTCTGCACCTTGAATACTGTGTTCAGTTCTGGGTCCTTACTACAAGAAAGACATTGAGGTGCTGGAGTGGGTCCAGAGAAGGACAACGGAGCTAGTGAACAGTCTGTAGAACAAGTCTGATGAGGAATGGCTGAGAGAACGGGTTGTTCAGCCTGGAGAAAAGGAGGCTCAGAGGGGACCTTATCACTCTTTTACAGCTTTCTGAAAGGAGGTTGTAGTGAGGTGGGAGGTGGTCCTTTCTCCCAAGTAACATGTGATGGACAAGAGGAAATGGCCTTAAGTCACACTAGAGGAGGCTTAGACTGGATATCAGGGAAAATTTCTTGACCACATGGCTTGTCGAGCATTGGAACAGGCTGCCCGGGGAAGTGGCTGAGTCACCATCCCTGGAGGTATTTAAAAGACTTGTAGATGTGGCACTTGGGGTCATGGTTTATTGACGGACTTGGCAGTGCTGGGTTAGCAGTTGGACTTGATGATTTTAAAGGTCTTTTCCAACCTAAATTATTCTATGATTCAATGATCACAACCAGTAAATGTAAGAGGAACCAGTCCCTCTTCTCAGCTAGATGGGGTAAATAAGGTGGTGTTAATTAACTATGGTCCATACTTTGCAGCACTCTGTGGATGCTGACATTCTTGATATGCACAGAAGTGGAAGAATACAGCCCTGCCCTGTGGCCAGTGTTTAAAGATTGGTATGGAGATTTAACCACAGAGTTGCTGTTCAAGCCAGTAACAGTTGTGCCCCTAAAGCTTTCAGACCTTGCTCATTGCTCTGAAAAAAACCTAGAAACATCAGAGTCTGCAGTGAATAATGAAAGAGATATTCAGCAATTCTGAAGCAGTTAACATCTGCTCATATATTAGTTAATTTACAAAGCAGTATTAATCTTTGGAGAAGCCTTATCTTTTGTCAGATGTGAGAAATAAAGGGAGATAGCACTGCTGATGCAAGGATTGCCCAGGCTGCACACTGATCTTGTAATTCTAACTTAAAAACTTGTCTAGAAAGAAAGCTGCATTTTGAAGCCTCCCATTGATTTTTGTACTTTCTTGGCTAAGGGCCCAAGTGTAACTTGGCTGGTTTTCTTTAAGATTCAGTTTCTATTGATCCTTTCTAAATGACACTGTGGAGGTAGGATAACAACATGTTCCACATCATATGAATACATATATATTGGCTCTGCATACATATATTTGCCAAGTTGTTCCCCCAAACTAATTCTAAAATTAGTTAGAAATAATGGAACTTCATCAGCTATTACTCACTCTAAGGTAAATGTTGTTAACTCCTTTAGCAGTAGTACCTATACGACTCTTCCAACGCTAAACATTTTTCTCTAACAACACTTCTGTCAGAAGGTAACAGTGTATTGTCATCATCTTACTGACATAGAACTGGGATACACAAAGTGAATTTCAGCTCCAACCACATACAATCAGATGTTGGCATGTCTGCAAGGTATCTAAACTTTTACAGTTACTGCAGATCTAGTCTTAGAGCCTGGGGAAGGGTTGTCTTTGCCCTAAGATCAATACCTACTGGCTTCTCACTGAATCACAGAAAATTGAAGGGACCTCTAAAGGCCATCTGGTCCAACCCCCCTGCTCAAGCAGGGGCACCTAGAGCCAGTTGCCCAGGACCATGTCAGATGGCTTTTGAATATTTTCAAAGGTGGAGACTCCACAACCTCCCTGGGAAGCTTGTGCCAGTGCTTGGTCACCTTCGCAGTAAAAATGTGTTTCTTTACATGTGAATAAGAACCACGTGAATCTAGGACTGACTCAGGGATAGTGACAGGTCACACAGGACGCTTTGGCTGGCACCTTCAGCTGCTCAGCACAGCACCATGCAGCAAAAACGGCCTGTGAGTAGAGTACCACTGTTGTTCTGGAACAGCTCTGCGGGTTTGCTTTAGGGATTAGCTTGAGCAAGGAATAGTAAATCAAAAACCTCTGTATCACATGTTGTTGGACAGGGCAGATAAAGCCACAGAATGGTTTTGGTGGAGTCAAGAATCTACCTCAGTCTCCAAAAGGACACTTCTCTTACCACTGGCCACTTTTCTTACTGCTTTAGTCAGTGCACCAGTCCTGCTCTTTATTCGATGAGAAAAGAAGTGTAAAAAGGGTAACAAAAATATCACTGTATGTGCTCATTCTGTAATCCAAAGGTTATGTCACTCAGTGGGAGATGGAGAATAAAACATTCATAAGGCACAGAGACCTAACTTGTGCAATTGGTATCAAATTGTTCAGTAAATCACATGCACATAGAGCAGACTGCAAATATCACTGTATTGACATAACATGCCCACTGGGCCCAGCAACTGAAATGGCAACCGAGCTTTGGAGAGCACAGGGCCCAGAATTTAGAGAGAAATGAAGAGAGTCAGCCATGAGCAGCTAGAACTCAATAAAGACAAATGTTAGAGAGGCTATTCAGATAAGAGAAAAGGCAAAAATGTCTCCTTTCCTGAAAGATAGATGTCTTTATTACATTAGATCTAGAAGGGCACTTTTATGTTCATTAAGAAATCTCCTGTTTTCATATAAGAGAGGAAAAACAGAAATAAGCAATATGTCTTTGAGTCTTCCTGCAAAAATAACCAGAGATGTTACCGAGATTAAGGTAGTTTTAAACAAGACAAATCCCACCACCCCAGAATTCTGAGATGAGGTTGGACCTAGAAACAGATGAGAAAAATATACAGGTGTGTATCTTCCTCAGTGGTTTTAGGTTTTGCATCTAGGCACAAACAGAATTTGATGTGTTAACATAGAGAGGGGAAACATACAGTGAAGTTATTTGTGTCTCAGCTGGACACAAGTGATGCTGAAAAGCCAGTTGGCAAACCTTTCCTCCACTTTGTATCCTCTTGTTCAGACAGCGCAGAAAAGCACCTGGCCATTTCTCTGAATAAACAAATGAATCACAGAATCCCAAGGGTTGGAAGGGACCTCAAAAGATCATCTAGTCCAACCCCCCTGCAAGAGCAGGGTAACCTACAGTACATCACGCAGGAACTTGTCCAGGCGGGCCTTGAATATCTCCAATGTAGGAGACTCCACAACCCCCCTGGGCAACCTGTTCCAGTGCTCTGTCACTCTTACAGTAAAGAAGTTCTTCCTGATGTTAACGTGGAACTTCCTATGCTCCAGTTTACACCCATTGCCCCTTGTCCTATCACTGGATATCACTGAAAAAAGCCTAGCTCCATCATCCTGACACCCACCCTTTACATATTTGTAAACACTGATGAGGTCACCCCTCAGTCTCCTCTTCTCCAAGCTAAAGAGACCCAGCTCCCTCAGCCTCTCCTCATAAGGGAGATGTTCCACTCCCTTAATCATCTTTGTGGCTCTGCGCTGGACTCTTTCAAGCAATTCCCTGTCCTTCTTGAACAGAGGGGCCCAGAACTGGACGCAATATTCCAGATGCGGCCTCACCAAGGCTGAGTAGAGGGGGAGGAGAACCTCTCTTGACCTACTAACCACTCCCTTTCTAATGCACCCCACGATGCCATTTGCCTTCTTGGCCACAAGAGCACATTGCTGGCTCATGGTCATCCTCCTATCCACCAGGACCCCCAGGTCCCTTTCCCCTTCGCTACTTTCCAGCAGGTGAAGATTTAACTTTTTTCCTGCTGTTGCATAATACACTCGCTGTGCCTGAACTGAAATTGTGTTGCTGCCTAAATCCAGCTAAGAAGCTGGAATTTCTGTGATAAGTTCCAGTTACTGGAAAATTGCTTACTGTAAACGTGCTTATGTGCAGTGTGTTGAAGGCTTTGCAAACAGATTTTTTTCTTCTTTTTTTTCTTCTTTGCTGTGTTGGGGCAATATGAATGAGTGAGCTCAGCAGAACACTCCTTCGTTATTTTTACGCTTACTCCGTGATATTTCTCTAGAGCAGCAATTTATAGGTGTAGTGAGCTGAGGCTCTCCACTGGTATATCTTGGCTGTTTGTTAACTGATGAGAATGTTTAGCTAATTTTGTTCTCTGCAGTACTGGACCGTATCACTGCAGTGATCCAGTGGGTGATTCATACACAGCCTGTGGTTCTTTTTCTGGGTTATGAAGCTTTATTGTGTCTTGGTCTCTGAAAAGTGCAGGCAGTAGTGAAAATGCTAAGTAAGAGGTTCTACTGATATGGAGCCATCACTATTTTTTCTGAACAGCTGGGCTGCTGAAGTTAATGCGAAGGCAAATGACTACAGATGCTTTAGGCCATCACGAGGTCCCTTTGGTTTAATTTATTGGGAAGCTGAGTGAACTTTTGGCCTGCATTAGTAATATCTGTCTAGTGATAGGCAAATGCCATTGTACTGCATGCGCTACTCAGTGCATGCCACACCTATTTCAGCTGTCATCTTGTGCCATGGAACCAGGCAACCTCAGCTCTACCCAGTTGCAGTCTCATGTGTATCAACCCATGATTACCTCAGTAGGTCAAACTTGGATTCAAATGTGCAATTATTTTTCATCAAGGGCAACAAGAGCAGTAATGTGACCAAGCAATATCCATAAAGCCTTGTATTTGTTGTTTAGGACCAGTGCACTTCCAGAAAAGAGTATCTTCAGGACGATGAAGCATGCTGAATGTGTATCTAATCCCTCCCTGCTGCCTCTGATTCCTTACATTGTGGAAAGACCATTTTGCTCACTCCTAAATGTTGTTCTGACTCCCCAAGACAGCTGCTGGCTTTTGAACATCTGTCTTCTTTTGATGTCCAGCTCCTGTCTGGGCCAATATGAAAGATGGAGATCTATGGGGAAGGACAGAAGAGTCTGGTCTGATCAAGCCTCATGGCCTTTCAAAGTAGCTTTGTTATTTTAAAACAAAGATATTAAACTATATATAGTATATTACGAGAATATATTTATTACAAGATAAAATGCTATTTCCGTCACACCAAAGAGTAAGGCCACAAGAATCTCTCTTTTTCCAAACCGTTCTGTAGCTGCACAGCTAATAAGACAGAGCAGACTAGGTTTGCAAAACACAGGAATCTCTCTTTCTCCCTCTCCCCTCTTTTGACCTTGCCAGACTTTCAGTTCCCAAGCATGAGCTGCCCCTGCCATCACCTCCACGTCTCCAGCCCCAGCAGGGCTGAGGAGATGCTGGTGGAACAGGTAATTCGCCTGCATTCTTGGTGGGGCAGCAGGGAGGTGCCACATACAGCAAAGTAAACGGGGAACCTTTCATGCTGAAATGAGTTTGGCTGAGAAAACCTTTAGCTGACCCTTGTGAAGTGCAATAGAGAACATTTCCGAGTGACAGACACTTACCGAGTATGTCAACATGCCTTGATGCTTCCAGTTTTGCCTGAAACAAAGCTTTACCATATGTTCCATAATGCTACATTGGCTCTTGATTAAGTTTGTTTGCCATAAGGTTTCCAATTGTTGGGTTTTTTCCCCCTTTTTGTTTTGTCATTTGCAGCATGTACTTGGTTTTTTATGACCCTGTTGCACATGTGCTCAAGTGTTCTGGCTTGTGCAGAGACTTTTTCTTCAATTGCTTATTCTGCGATTCTTCTTTTCGGAGCTGCAAACTCACATTAACATCAATGAGTATCCTGTCATATTTGCATTTTGTGATTTAAACATAAATGTACAGATCCTTTCACTCGTGCTCAGAGGCAGTGGTGAGGGGTGTGGCGTACCAGTCTGGATGATCCAGATTTGTTATAGCATCCTTCTTAAATTACTGAATCCATCTTGCTCTATGCTAATTAGATCTCTGTGTTTGGTGATTAAACCAGACCTGGCACAAAATGGGAACTCAATTAACTTTCATGAAACATTTAGACAATAATAGACCTATGAAACAATTAGTAACCTGGATTTACAATTCAGAAGTCTTACAATCTCATTTATTTTTAAGTAGCAGTAAAATTCGTGCATAAATGAGCAATAAATGCAATATATTTGGATTTAGATAAGTTCATGCAGTATGTTCTGGATTTTTCCAGTTACAAAGTAATTTGAATTATCTTTATTATGAAGATTATGGCATAATGTGAAAATAAGAATGTGTGCTCTGATGAATCTAAATGGATTAAGTTATTGAGAAGCTTGTATGGGATATTATTTGATCCAATATCATTGAGTATTTTCCTTAATGATCTTGAAGAGGGAGGAAGCTGCATGATAATGAAAATAGTAGCATTACTGAGGCCAGAGGATAGAGGTAGATAACAAATGCTACAAATGGATCTAGACCTACTGGAGATTTGAGCAAAGAGAAACAAATTAAAAAAACCCTAAAGAGATGCTAAGTAGTAAATAAAAAGGCCTGGCATTTGCAGGAGCAGAAACTCTCTATAAATTGAAGAGAATTCAGAAAAGAAGAATTGCCTGATCACTGTAGAGATGAGCATCAAGAAAAGATTAAAATTGTGAAATCTGTGTCAGAGTTCAAAAAGGAGCTTTTCTGGGATAATATGAGAGCTGTGTATCTTGCCTGCTGACATGTTTCTGCAATGTAGTTCTGCTCAGATGCTCCAGATGAATTTTACTTTGGTACAAGCCTTGCATACGAGGTGTCTTGAGAAGGAGAGTAGACATTTGCCTGTGAAGGTTTGAAAAGTGTGAGCTGAAAGGAAATGCAAACACCAGCAAGACAAAATTCCAGCCTGTCAGAATCAGCTCAGTTGTTTCAAGACTAAAGTGCAAATGAAGAAGAGATCCAAACTAAAACCTCAAATCCGAATGCTCTACAACTGTTTGGATTCATGTCCAGACTTTGTGCTCACATTCATCGTAAGTAAAGAAACTACACACTGGATGTGGACGCCTCCCAGGTGGTGGTGAAGATCTTGTCTTGATTTCCCACCCCCACCGCATAGTCCCAGGATCTCTGTAACTGAGCAGTGTCAGGTTTTACCCTTTTTTTCTGCACTGTCTTCACAAGTCCATTTCCCTTCCAGCCCTCCAGCCATTCAAGGTCAGCTCAGCAGGAAGACAAACCTGCTCTCCAGAGGAACTTGTTTGAGCACACTGCTGATGTGGCACTGTAGTATATTAGGTCTGGGTTTGACCTGGACCACAAATGAGCATCAGCAGGGCAGAAAAATATAAATTTTCTTTTTTTACCCTCTATCCTTGTATGTTTTTTGACTTTGGTTTTAAAATCAATGAAGTAGGACATTTCTGTCCTGACTGAAATCAAGATATGATGGTAAACTGGTATTGTTTGTTTGCATCTCTTTTTACCCATCACTCTGCAGACATGGTACCATGTCTGCCCAGACTCGATGTGCTGCAGTTCATCTCCAGAACTGAACCAGACAACTGTGGCTGGGGACAACTTTAGAGCTGTTCCAAGTTCCCACCAGTGCAGCAGGGATGTCTTGTTTGCTGTGCACAAAAATGCAAGGTTTTGGATTCATCTTAATCTTTAAAAACTTTCTTTAAACAGAAGTAAAAAGATAATTACAATATGAATCATAGTAGCAGTTAGCCACATCATCTTTGGATGGCCAAGGAATAAAAAAGAAGGGAGAAGAGAAATAGGCATCAGATTTTCTGTTCCTGATCCATTATTCAGGCATGGCAGGTACTGTGTGCCTCTGTGTGAGTGCCTGCTATGGGCTTGAAGTTCAAAACCAGAGACAAATGCTTCAGCCTGCCCATAGGCAGGTCTGCCTTTGGTATCTGATGGCAGCCTGTGGTTCAAGCATCCCTGCTGTCCCAAGGCAGAGGCATGGCCTGGCCATGCTGGCTGATGCAGAGATGTAATTGCTTGTCACTCTTTTGAACCCAGATGCCAGTGTCTATTTTAGGCTTTGTAATGGTTGGATCAGATGCAACCCTTTATTTCTGTGCCTCTGACAAATCAAGGCAATATTCTCACTTGTCTCTAAACTGGGGTTGTCCTTTGCTGCTTCCCAGAGTGAGGACTTTACTCATCAGGATCAGTATATATAATAGTAATAAAAAGCCTAATATGAGAACTTGCAGCATGCCCTACATAAGAGACTTTTTTTACAGTATTTTATTTCATCTTGGGAGGACTCTGTCTCCCAGAAAGTAACTCAAAGATTGACTCTGCCCTCATGCCCTGCTGTCATTGCACGTCAATCTAATTAAATTAAAAGTTCAGATTAACCAACACAAAGGTCCCCTCTGTAGGACTCAGGCCCACGCTTTCTGTTGTATCTCATTCCATCAATTTATTCAGTGTCATGTCTCATTACTCTGCATCACTCACTACACTCTGAACAATGAGACACAAATCGTTCCTGCAGTGCCCTGGCACTGCCACAGCAAACAGCACTTGAGGGCATCAACAGCTTACTTCCAGGACTGTGATGGCACCTCTGCAAAAGAATTCAGATCAGAATTGTTTGCTGGGACTACGTGAGAGAATTTGCTAATACACTAGGAAGGCATTTACTGCAGGACAGAACTGGAAGTGTGAGAGCATTGTTAAATGCTTTTTTCTCTATCAAAAGCTGACTGAGCTGAAATTTCATTACCCTGGAGAACACTCTGTGCATTCCATTTGTGTTTTAGCTTGTCTGAAAATTGCCATTTTGGGGAATAGATATTGAATATGTATACTGTGTAACTTAGAAATAATTACTGGTTATTTTCAAATAACTCTCAGGAACCCTGCAATTTCTGCTATTCTTGAGCTGCTGAGAGAAGATGAGCATTCCTGCTCTTCCATCATTTTACATGATCATACCATCATATTTTCTGTATTTTTTTGTTCATTTTTTCACTCACTAGTGTATTGTGGTGTCAGGTGCATGCCAGCCTGAACCTTCCATTCTTTAAGCACATTCAGTTCTTTTGGTGAACAGTTTGTCAATAGCTCTTTTGCTCAAGATTTATGTATGCAGACAAACTTGATAACCTGAACATTTCAGTTCTTCTGATTGTCTTTGTTTTAAGAATTCTTCTAACAATGTCTGTTGAGATGTATCTGATAAGAAAGTCCTATAATGTCACTTGTGTAGACTGAGAGAGAGAGACTAGGGTTTATAGTCATAGGCATATAGATATACATTTGGGTTGCTATCCACAAACAGGTAAGAACATCACTTGCAAAAGCAAGCTGTGAAGAAAATTGGCAAGTTGCATTCTTGCAATGAATAAATAAATAAATCTGTCTTCATTTAGGTATGAGTCAAAAATATCACGTTGTTGTTGAAACTACAACAAAATAGCACACACCAAACTATGATGTATGAACAAAATGCCATAGTGCATATGAAGCAAAACTTTGCTGACTGAAATGTTTGTTGCAGCATTGCAAGTAATCTTTCAGGTACCATTCTACAAGTTCAAGGCAGACCAGCTGAAAAGAAGTCAAGGGAGAAGTACAAAAATGCCTGAAACCTAAATCAATTGACTTGGAGGGAACACTGAAAGAAACGGGTTGGATGGAAGGAATTAGAGAAGTTACTGAAGTGAGACACAATAATCTTCAAATACATAAAACACCTGCACGGAAGTCAGTCAGATGTTCTCCATGTCCATTACAAAGATGAAGTAATTGCCTTAACTTCCAGCAAGGGAGATTTAACTTAAAAATTAGGCTACATTTGCTACCAGTGTGGCTAGCTGAGCTCTGAAGTAGGCTGCTGGGGAGCCTGGTTTTTTTTTTTATCACCGGAGGCTTTTAAGAACAGACAAGCATATGCCAGGTTGGCACAGATAGAGCCGATCCTGCCTTGTGCATCGTGATGAGCTAGATGACCTCTAAACCTCTTCCAGCCTGGTTTTCCTCAGTCCCTAGGAAAATTCTGAACATGTCTAATGAGGACAGCAGTGAAAACCCATTCCTTGCTAGTTATTTGTTTGGGATGCTTTTCCTGCAAAAGCTAGCAACTTTTACGTGTACCTGCGGTTTCATACTTTTATGGGTGAGGAAGAAAAGGAGCAAAGGTAGAAGATGAGCACCAGTTTATTTAGTTGCATAGACTCTTAGTCATCCTGTCTAGCTAAACACAATAAAACTGTCAATACAAGTTCCAACTCTGTCATTTTTCTCAGTCAGAAATAAAACTTGCTTCTGCCAGCTGGGTCACTTCCTTCTGATTGACACAACAGCACTGAGCTGTTCATCATTTTTCTTTGTTGATCAGCCCAGAGAAGCAGCTCATTGAAATTCTTCGGGGTGCTTATTTTGTGAGAAGTCCTATAGAATTGCAAATCATTGTTGCTGGTTAATGAAATACATTTCAGCAAGTAATGGTATCTTTTGGCTACCCAGGATCTCTCTTGTTGCTTCATCTTATTTCCATTGATTCTTCAAAAAATTGAGTTTTTTACAGTTCTTTTCTGATGACTTCTGAATACTGTCATCTGTTGTTTGCCAGGTGCTGGAGTTGGCTAAATTATTTATTGGGAATATGTAACCTGACGAATGTGCGAGCTTCTATTTGAGAATAGTTTTGAATCAGCAGGGATTTCTGCAGATGTCACTGGTACTCCTAAGTGCTTGCTAATAGTTACGTGTAACCTGCTGATGGTTGGTAAACCTCAACAATTCATTATTGAGATGGTGTAACTCAGCTGTTAAACCACAGTGTTTCTATTCCCTGACTAGAGAACTGGAAGTTTCTAAACAGGCAAATGGTGAATAACATATGAAGAATAATAGTTTCGTGTGCAGGAGAACCCTTCTTCATAAAGGGAAACACAACAGCTTTCATCCTATAAGCAAAATCCCATTTGTATGCATGTTTGTAGACATATGTCTACATTCATGCCTATAAAAGCCATTTTGCAGTCTGGTGCCAAGTGCCCTTGGTTTTGAGCCACAGACAGAGGAGCAGGGCCCATCACCCCCCTTCCGATTCCCTCCTGCTTCTTCTTGGCCTCTGAGGGGTTACGAAGCTGAGATGTAGATGGTAGGCTTTACAGCATTTTAGCCCCTCTTCTACTATAGGCAAATGTATCATGGGTACCAAAACTGCTTCAGAAAGTGTTCATGTTGTTTTAGGGGGTGGTTTCCAACCATTTGGAGTTCAGTTTCCCCACTGTGCTTAAAACATCTGCATGGGCTTGGCAAATGTGATATGGAACCCCAGGTAGGGCCACAGCCTTCAGGATCAGCAGCTAGTCACCACTGAGACACTCTGCAGTACCTACAGTGATTGGAAAGGCTGGTGATTGGATTACTTGGAGCTTTTGGTGCATGGGGGACTGTAAGGGATGCATCCTACAGCATATCTTGGCAGTGCACAAGCTCAGAGCTTGTTTGAATGGTGCTTGCCAGCTTCTACAAGAAAGCAGCTAGCAAAACTTAGAACAGTGTTTGATCACTTAGCTAGTCAAAATCCATTTGCCCACAACTAAGCACCAGTGATACCTCAGCTAAACTTTTAGAAAACTCCTTGTCCCATTGCTAACTGCACACTGGATGTGCTCTTCTCAGCATCTATGATATACTCCTGCTGCCTCTGCTTTCTGAGCATCTTCTAGTTTCCTAGTGCTTACACTTCAGCTTTGATTGATACAGCCAAAAATTGTGTATCTTTTGATGCTGGTTTCTAACACAGTCTGCATTTCTACACTAGTATTTGTAATATTTCTATTACAAGCAATCATCCTTTCTGTCTAGGAGATGCAGGAATCTTTGTCTTTACCACAGAGCAAAAACTTCAATTTTCTTCCTGTCTGCACCATTGATTTCCCATGATTCATATCCTCCAGTTGTTATGGAGAAAATGAGGCTTTCAGTTCCTTTGCATATTTTGAGATACTGCAAGTTTTTTCAGACTTCCATGAAGGAAGGACATTTTTTCCCAAATTTCTGGGTCAGCTCCCTTCCTGTTAATAATCCTGTTTCTGAATTATTGAATGAAATTATAGCCTTTACCTTTTGTCTACTATATTTGTTTGCATCATGTTTTTCATTATTGAAATTTTCATTATTGCTGCATTTTTAAAATAGCCCATATTTCACAGTAACTTTTTGTACTGGTTATACCATTGCACTCTTTGAACAAGCAATCAGAGCAAAGAATACCACATCATCAGTGAATCGAAGGTCACTTAGGATGTTCTGCCACAGAAAATCAAACCCTTCCTTGGCAAGCTTTACAAAATTATGAGAATACTGGGAGATATTTTGGTCTTTTTTTGTCCCAGGATTGGTGAAATGAAGAGTTGGCCATGTGCTAGCTTACCCTGCCCATCAAAAAGTGCAAACATCAGCAAGGCTGCCCTATTTGTTAATCTTGGCTGTGTAAAAAGTCCTTGATTTTTATTTTTGCAAACCTGCGTGTTTTCCAGTGCTGCCAGAGATGTACCAAGCATGGAACAACAGCTCTCGGGCACTCTGGGTATATTTCATGTCATTGTGCTCTGTCTGTGCTGTCCCTGTGAAGGAACGGAGGGTTTGAATCTATCAGATCAGAAAGGACCTGATCTTTGGTCTCTGTCACCCTAATTGCTGAGTTTTTTTCCTATAGGCAATGTCATGATTGCCATGGTCTTGTTTGGGGCTGTAGGTTGCAATATCTGATCTCCCACACATGCCTCACTCATGGGGAAGAATGAAGTCTCATCTCCTGAGAGAAGTACCAAGAGAAATACCTCCTCCTCCTCTGCATTCCCCTTTGGCGGATTTAGCCATCCCACATGTCAGATGCTGGCTCATGGGAGTCCATGGAGCCTCCTCTGCCTCCTGCATTAGCCCTTCAGAGCTCAGGGCTCTGCCTGCCACTCCTGAATGCAGATGCCTCATTTAGGTGTGGCAAGTGCCAAAGTCCTTCTGTAGATATAGCCCTTTAGCACTTATGTGAGTTTAGTTAATTATTTAGTTTTTTTTTTTTTCCATGCAACTTAATTAAAATGTATTACAGCTTTTATTTTTGTGTCCATGTTAATCTGTGCATGTTCAGCTTCTATTTTTCATCCATTTCCCACAAACCCAGGAAGTGTAGGCAGCTTTCTTCCAGCCACACTGAATTTCAAATGTTTCCATATCATTTGTCACTGCTCATCAGAATGATTCAGATTTTTTAGAAATGTTGATTTATGGCTGTTTCCTGCAAGTGTCCTGGGTGAACTTAAATGGAAGGAAGCTCTTAAATCTTGTATTTGACTCTTTGAAATAAAATTGCAATTATCAAATTGGAAAGAAATGGCAAATCGGTTAAATTGCTCTCTCCGATGATATATTCTCAGCATAAAATAACCTGGTCTGAGAGAACCTTCTGCCTTGCTGTAACGTACCTCCCCTAGTAAACTTGGCCACCAGCACCAGAAACGTGTAAATAAAAAAGTAACCGAACAGTGACTGTGGTTGCACATTTAGGTGCTGTCATGCTATCTGGCTCAGTCATGAAACAAATGGCCTTGAAAGCAGATTCCAAAATTGAGGATAAACACTCACCACTGGTAAACCTTGATTTCTATCCACAGGCTTTCAGTTTGAGTACTCTGTTAGATTAAACCTGGGTTTTTTTTTTAGGAGGGGAAGAAGTTCATGTTATGACAAGTTAAGTGAGAAAGGAAAGGTGATGTGACATCTGCAGTGGGAATCCTGTGTTTATTAACTGCCGCTTTGTAATAAGTACATACAAAATTGGAGCTACAGTAACTAGACTGCTTTTTTGCTCTTTTTTTTTTTTTTTGGTTTTTTTTTTGATAGAAGATGTTGCTGAAAAAGCAGGCAAACAGCTTGGGGTAGGCAGCTGAATATGAATGTACTGATTTCGGTGAGTGAACTGATGGGCTCTACTCAATACCTTTAGCTTGTCACTGTTGCCCGTGCTTTGCAGACACAAGGCACGGTGCTGCCATTCCAGGATGATTTCTGCCTTTGATAGGGAATTTGGTTCGTTTTAGCTCTTCTGCAGCAATTAGGATTTCGACTTACATGTGCTGGGCAATCGTGTCTTCATGTATTTCCTAGAAATGATTGTCTGCTTTGGGTTGTAATGTAATTCTGAACACTTGAGGGAATTGTAGCACTCTGTAAGCCATTAAGCTTACATTTCCCCTATAATGTGCTAAACAATAGCCAAGAAAACAGAATCATTGTTCTTCCTTCATACATTTTGTTTCATAGCTACCCAGGCTTTGCCAAGCCAAGTGCACATAGCTGTTTTAAAATTAAATACAGTGCAAATGCAGATGCATGTAAAAGATCAGGAAAATTAATTAGGTTCAAAATGCTGGGAGAGCCATTGGGAAGGTTCTCACCAGGCTGATATTCTCCGTCAGCATTTCCTACCCACTCTGCTCGGTCTGTAAGCTCTGGACGACATCTGACTTAAGCACTCCTTTAATTTATAACACTGACAATTAAATGGCAGTTCTCCAGCCTCTGCCCAAAGGGATAGAGCTATAATAGGCTTTAGAGGTAAATCTACCGTATTGCAGGATGAATTTTGTATAGAACACTAATGTTAACACATTGATGCCCTTCAGCAAATATAGCTATTCAATAAGTTAAAGCTTTTTATTAAATTCTCCTTAACATTTAACAGTATAATTTTAATAAGTCAATGTACCTATGTGGAATTTTTCTGCTGGCATCTAGCAAACCAAAGGAGCCCTAATTTGCAGATATTATTTGCTCTGTTTGTGATGAACTAATAAAACTAATTGATCAAAGGCTCCAAACACATTGAAAGTTTGAATACTTCTTCTATTTCTGTAATCACTTATTTTAATGCTGTTAAACCAGAGCTGAAACTACACTTGGTTTTAGTGCAAAGAGCAGTGATTATACAACTGTCCGCTTGGTGCTTTGAGCAGTGGTCGCTGTTCTTTATGCATCTGTAGCTTAGCTAATTCACTGGGACCAATTCACCGTTATTCTGAAAGCCCTTTAAAATTTAGTAGACTGGAACAGCCTGGGGTGTACAGAACTGTTACGTGATTCTGTAGCTGATAATGGAAGGAGAAGAATGTAAGATGGAGGGGTATTCCTATGACAGTATGACAAGATCTGCAAAGGTGCTTAACGGAATGGGAGCCTTGGTGCAAAGCTTTATATATTTATTTGGGAGGAGGGTTGGAGGTGTGAATGGTAAGCGGCTGCTTGGACCTTATTCTTTATTGCTTTATTCAGATAAGAATGTGAGCAAGTAGTGGTGTTTGGAAAAAAGGTACCATCCCTGTTTTGTGTGCAGACTGCAAGCTGAAAGGCGGAAAAGCTGCTGCTGCGGCTGCCCCACAGTTCTGTGAAGGAGAGGACAGGTTTAGGTTCTCCATGTGAACCCCACTGCTAGTGTTCACATCAGGCAAGTGCTGTGTATTACTTCACTGATTTCTTTTAAGCTGTTTCTGCCTAGCAGGCAGACTGCAAGTTGCTTTTCTGAGTACAGCAAGTGGCTGGATAGCAATGCAGTGATGGAGTCTGCTGATGTCTTTTGAAAGATGCCAGCTCTAAAATGGGTATTCATTATTTAATTCATGTAGCTCAGAAACACTCATCATTGTATCACTACTGAGTGTCAACAGGTGGTGTAAGCTATCTCCAGGATGCTCTGTCCTCCAGCACTGGTGTGTTCTGTGATAGGGAGTATTGATGAAATTGAATCACACTTTATAAATGCTGGAGGCAAGTATCAGAAGGGAGAGAGTTAAGGATTTTTCCTTTGTGCTTTTCACATCCTTTGATCTGGTGCATAACTGACAGGTCCTTGAAGGAGTCAGAGGGGCTACCTTTAAGCCTGAACTCCTGCAGTCTGGTTGTATTTGCAGCTGGAATTGGCTAGTGTGTGGTCTGATTGACATTTCTTTGGCCTCTTTCTGTCTGATTCCTGCACACTGGACTTTGATCACACTACCCTTTACCTGTTCAAATTATGATGCACTGAACATCTCTTGTGCCAGCCCTAAGCCACACCTGCCTAAAACCACCGCTGTGGGGAGGGCACAACACTCTTAGTATAAAGCTTTCCTATGCTGAGGGTCTGCAGAGAAGGCTGCTTTATCCTGAGGTCCAGCTTTCCCTCCTAGATTTAAGCAGCATAGCTCCTGTTTGAGCTATGCAGAGAGAATCAGGGCCAAATGATCTTTCCCAGCATTTATTAATTTGTCTTTCTATTTTTAACTATTCATATGTGCAGTCAAATCCCACGTGTTGCCTCTTATTCAGTCAGCACTGCCCCACAATCAAGTCTTTCATTAAAATTCATTATTGCAATGCCAAAAAAAAAAAATTAAATATAGTTCTTTATCTGAAGTCAAACATCCTGGTCAAATTAATTCTTCCTGTTGGGGACAGCAGGAATGGGTGCCAACATTTTCTGTCTATTTCCATTTGCTTTAATTGGGTGAATAATTATTTTTCTACAACTAATCAATTCCCATGTTATACTTGCAATTATCAAATAATGGAAAGGTGGTTTAAAATTTTTGAAAAGCAAGATCATGTTAAGATTTTGTTACAGAAAAATCTCTGAAGTGTTTCAGTTTATTTCATTTCACCCCAGAGGATTTTTGCTTTCTGCCATCCTAAGTCAAGGGGCAAAATGCATAAAGGCAATTGGCAAAGATAAACATCTTCAGGATGATTCATAACATCCAGGAAAAGGCATATGCTTGTCTGATTTGAAACACTGCCCAATATCTTTTTGTTCTGGAGTAAGTGCAGTCTTGTAGACTGACTGCAGCTAGCACAGGGTAAGAAGGGATATCATGCTGACTTTATCAGTGATGGATAGAGGAGGAGGTGCACAAGCCAGAGGGAAATGCCTGAGACCAGTTTCAGAGAAGATGAGGACTTGCAAACATAAATCATCTCCCTGGGGACATAAAATCTGTTGGATCACAAGAGGACAATATGGTTCTCTCATTCCTTGCACCATTGCTTTCATGTCCAGACAGATTTGAGCACAGACCTCAGGATTTAATGGCATGACCAATAAAAGCATTGGCAATAAAAACCTAAAGAGGTGGTGCATTTTACTTGGTGTAGTAACATCCCACACAGCTGAACAGGGAAGCTGATACCTTTTGGGGCTGCTGTGGTAGAGGTGCTCACACCAAAAACTTTACATTCTTCACATTTGCTCGGTGATCAAGACTTGACATATGGATACTTACATGAGAGCAGAGCTTCTGGGTTGTCATGCCACCCCAGGAACTTCCCGGAGTAAGTAAGGGTTCCCAGGGTAAGACCAACAAGGGAATGGGAGTGGTGCAGGAGATGAGGCAAGGGGTAAGACAGCAGAGGATCAGCTGGGCATTTTCACAAACCTACAGCAGAATTGCTGCAGAGAATTGCTGGTAACTTACTTGCAGCCTCACACTGGCTCTCATGTGTCTCAGAGCTTCTACATATCCCTGATGTGAAGTTAGGTTTGGGTAAGTCATAGTGTGTCAACCAATCCTTCTGTAAAAGGAACCCAACAGACCGAATAGGAGGATGTTAAAAGCATTTGTTCTTCTGCCATAGCAGTATAAGGGAGGCCCAGTAATGAAAATACCAGGCGTTACAAAGTGCAACAATGCTGGTGTTTTCTGTGTGATGACAATAATAACAACCCAAAACACAATCCTGCAAGCACCATCTCTATTTGACATCAAACATTTAAGGTGTAGACAGAGAAAATTCTTGCCCATACAATTTTTGTCACAGCTAGCAACTCAGCTCAGCTTCTGCATCCATGACTTGACAACCTTGTGGTGCATTTGTTAAAAGATAGATCCCAGTCTGCATTTTTTGCTGCTACAAAAATGGTATTGTTTTCTCTATTTCCCCATGGATGCTGTGCTTCCAAATGTATCCCAACAAAACAGCAATTAACATCAGCACGGACTGACTAATACATACCAAAAGTTGCCATAAGGATAACCTGCATCCAAATGGGTAGATAATAAATCTGTCACCATGGTAATCCTAAGCTCAGAGTTTTCTTATTCACAGTCATGAAGACTAGAGTCTTAAAAGATGCGTCAGCTGCATCGCAGGACGGAAAGAGAAAAGAGCAGTTAAATGAAGTTTGTCTGTGGAGCAGAGAAGCCAGTTATCCATAATAATCTCATTGCCTGCAAGATTCAAAAGCAGGATTTGTGATGGTGTGAAATAATAATGAACAAGATGGGAGTGAAGGCAGAGCCAGGAGAAGACAAATCCTGCCATTAGGCTCTGGCTACAAAGTGGAACTGGGGAAAAAAATGAACGGGGGAGAAAAAAGGTCATCTGTAAAGCCAGCAGCAAACAATCACCATAAATAGCTGCAAATGCTGGAAATGAACTTCAAAGCAATTACTGAAGTAAATTAAGTGGCAGTCAACATTCATATCAATGGACTGAGACCTTTTCCAGAGGAAAAATCTTAGAAATTAACTTTTCATTTGAATGCTTTCAAGTACAAGGCCCTGGCTGTTTCTTCACAGCTTCATACCTGGATTTGACTGGATTTGTCCCCTTCCCTAGGCACTGGCTAATCCTGCTGCTCAATGAAGGGGCGATGCATTTGGGCTGGGAAACTCCAGTAGTTTTATGTCTCTATCAATTCTCTTTGCAGTGGGTTTAAAATGCAAATGTGAAAATGCAAGAGATGCTCATAAACATGGCCTTGTGGTGCACTCATGGCTAACTTCAAGCTCTGGTTGATGGTGGAGACTCCAGCCAGTTTGGCTGGCTAGCATGCCCTTTGGCCCCAGAAACCTCTGCTAGCGATCATACATGTCAAAGCCCCATTACATGTTGCCATTCTTTCTGGTTTCAACACAAATAAAAACTTGAAAAGTAATTATTAAAAATAAATGCTTCATGCTTTAGATGGATGTCAGGTGAATTTGGTTTGTTGATTTAATCTGTTTTGCCCCCATCAAAAGGTCTGCTTTATACCTCCCTAGCCAAGGCTATGGCTTGGTTTGCAGCATCCACTCTGAGGTGTGGTGGGGGTCTCTGTCAGGCTGTGTAGGGATCCTGTTAGCTGTCAGCAGGGCTCCAGCTCTGGGGCATGACCTGGTCACTTGCCTGTTCATACAGAAAGAGCACCCTGGGACACTGCAGTCTCTGTATCTGTGTTCTGCTCACACCTTGTGACCATGTCTTTTGCTCTGTGACATGTGTCTTTTCCCTGTGAGCAGGCTTTTCTCTTCAGGAAAAATGAGGTACAAAACAGCAGCCCAGGTACTGAGAAATTAATCTAATCAAAACCAAGTCATCAGCACTGCACAGAGCTATGCTGCCTACCTATTAGTTTCCTGATGTTTACAGTGTTTAGTTTGACCTATGCTATAAATCCTAAGTGGACTGGGGGCTGCCTACCAGTGTTCCTCTTTCTGTGTGCTGCCTGTAGCAGAAACACTTTCCAGAAAGTCCTGATACTCTCCCCAAGAGAAATTAAAAAAGTCCCAAAACCTTTTCTTGCCTCTAATCCTTTTGTTATGTCATTCAATTCACTTTCTACGTGATTTTTGAGCTAGAGCTGACCAGAGTTTAAAGTAGTATATAATGAAAAGATGCTCCATTAATTTATTTAATGGCATTAGGCTATGGAGGCCATAACAGCGTATGTGTTATTTTCACTGACAGAACTGCAAAACCAAAGAAATGAAAGTCTGCCTGAAGTAATCAGAACATTTTTTTCTCCCGGTGTTGCAGCAGGCTGTTAACAAGCCAGGAATCTCTCTTGTCCTGTGTTGTCTCAGCTGATCTGAAATATGATTGATAGAAAACAAACTTCCAGTACTGCTAAAGCACGTAACATTTTAACAGCTGCTGTGTTTCATCATAAATCTAAGTATTTGGAAGTAATAAGATAACAGTGTGTGGTGAAATCACAGACACACTGGGGATTTTTTAAAACATTGTGAGTGTTAGAGGGGTGAAATGTGCTGAAGGTTAAAAAAAAGCTGATGTGGCTTTAAGCAGTTACTTTGCAAAGCAGTAAAGCAGTATTTCAGTTTTGCTTCCAAGAATTTGCTGTGAAGACTGTGGAAAGGAAAGTCTGGCTCCTGCCAGCGAGCCACAGCCTGCTCATCCAAACCAAGCAACCATCTATCAATGTCAGAGCCAAAGAGGAATCGTGTAAACCCAGTGACAGTGGTCAGGAAAGTTAAAGTGCTGAAGGCAATCCAGCCAGTGAGAGGGAGTGTTGGTCCCCAGCACCAAGCATCGGTCCCCAGCTTGGCCAGACTCAAGAGGGCTTTGCTTTCCTTCTCTAGCTTTGCTGACTACAGTGGCTCTACAGCCTTTGCCTTGCTCATGTCCCATTCTGCTGAGAATGGACAGTGACATTTACCTGTTATGGATGTTTTATGGTAACAAAACACCAATCCTTGCTCTTCCTGAGTCAATCAGTAGACCTTCCATTGTCTTTGAAAGGAGCTGGGCTGAGTCCTGAGCAGCCAGCATGTGCACTGCATGCTAAAGAGGAAGACCAGTATTCTGCAAGTTTATTCGCTTTTGTTGCATTATCCCAGGGCACTACAGGAAGGAATCAGTCCCTTTCCAAACCATGCTGGAGGTAGGAAAGTGTAATTACTGTTGCCTTCAGCACAGAAAAGCTTCTGAAAGCTTTTCCATTTCTGGGAACAACAACCTGTGCGTCTCTCTAGGCTGATGATTAATGCATCTCCCTCTATGCCCCTGTCACTTGATTCAGTCATCTCTTTTTCCTGGAATTTGTGTGTGCATTCAGCCATGCGCATGCAAGTAACCTAAGGATTGGACAGACCTCACCTGACACAGACTGTAGGGGGCACCTCCGGGCTGTATAAACACCTAGAGAGAACTTGCTCAAACCCACCCACTTTGGGGCTAAAAGATTTTTTTTTCTTAGAGAATTTGACTGAGGGAGGGACAAATACTATTCTTGTCTGCATAAATCTCAGAACCAAGTGGGGCTTGAGCTTTGCTGAGCCTGAAAAAGTAGGGATTTTAATGCATAAGAAAACAGATTTTCTTGATGACTGATTTTCTCAGAAAAATTCACGGCAAAACCCATAAAATCCTCAGTATTTTGTGTACCTAATCAGTGGCAAGAAGTTTCTCACATGACACCTATACAAATATCATTTTCATCAAATTTATGTTTTCTTTTTCACTGATTTGCTGCCAGTGTCTACTCCATGTGGATTTGCTTGGCTTCTAACAGCCTTCTTGCGTTGTCCTTCAGGGATTCTATTTCACATAATGATCTTTGAATTAAATGCTGGTAATGATGCTTCTGAGGACCTAAACAGTACTCTGGGACATATGCAGATATAGACAGAAGGTCAGTACTGATTTTTCCTGTGCTGTGTATCTATTGGACCTGTCCTAGGAACAGATGTTAGTTACAGGTTTGCATGAAGAGGTCATTTGTTGAGCTGTCAAGTCTTGTGAGCCTTTCCCAGGAATAACAACTTTATCACCATGATACTGGATGTGCCAAAAATGTTTGTTGATGCAATCACCTTCTGTCAGAGCAATTATGTTTTATGAATAGAGAGAATAAAAATTATATTTTTTGGTCTTAAAGCAGCTTTTATTTTATATTAATTAAATGACACAGGCATCAGACACTTCACAGCGTTCCTGAGCATCTTCCACCATACGGGTCTTTGACAAGTAGAACAGGGTAATTTTCTCCACGAAACACAGAGGAAATTGCACGGCTGTGAATTTTCTCTACATGTACCCAGTAATTGGCTGGATTTCAAGAAAAAAAAGGGTGCACAATATAGTAACTGCAATTTCCTAGAAAGGAAAATGGAGAGGGCAAAATCCAGCATCCATGCTTCTTAGCTACTCTTTCCCTCTCTTTATCTGTGTGCAAATAAAACATACTTGCCCTGCAAACAGCAGAAGTGTGTAGATACCAGTTGGAGCATTTCTGCTCAAGGCAGTAGACCTTATCATGAGCCGTCTGTCTGCTCATTAGGAGGAATTTTCTCTCTCAGCTGAATTAAGTATTGCACATAAGCCCGGGCACAGTATAGTGTCACCTAGTGCTTGTGCCAGCACGGATGGTGTTCTGCTGGGTCTGGTGGTCACTGGGAGCACAGTGGTTTCTCTCCAGACTGCTTCAGCATCCCAAGCTGAGAGGCTCGCACTGATGTCCCATATTGCTCCTAAATTCAATGGGTCCTAGATTCCTAAACCGCACCTAAACTAGTTTTATCTGATTTTTTTTCTCCTTTTGCTTTGACCACAGTCAACTATTTTTCCAGGCCAGAGGTAGCACCTGGAAGTTGTTGATTTTCTGCAGGTTGCCTTGACCATAAATTTTTTCTTAGAAACTTGATTATATTGTCACTGTCTCTTTCATAATATCTGATAGGTTTTGCTTTTATTGAACATTAGCTCTTGTTGTTTTATCACATGCTTCTGTTCCTCCAAGTCTTCCATGAGAAAGGATCTGTTACAGGAATTTTCTCCCCTCAAAGAGTTGTACCTTTAGAACTTTAAGACCGAGCAGCGAAGTTTTCATGGTGCTGAAGTCTGCCAGGATATTCCCAAGAGGTTTGAGACCTGCTTTATTTGCTACCAGGAAACTGCGTATGTGCTCATCAGAGAATCTCCGTCTTCTTTTTCAAGGAAACATATTTCATTCTTACTCTGAGCATGATTTTCTGGTGTTTTGGGCTGTCCACAGTGGACCTCTTTCCTAAAGCAAATTTGCTCCAAATGCTGTAGAAGCAGCTTGTAGAAGCATCTTTTACTCTACTATTTCCCTGATTTCATTTTAACTGTTTACTTCCATTTTGAGAGTGATGGTGTCCTTCACATTTTCAAAGTAGTGATTCAGGTCACAACCTTGGTATCTCTTGTAATGGTTTTGCTCAGTCCTTGGAGAGATGCTGTGATTATTGTGGTAATACGAGCATAAATCTTGACAGGCAGGTCACCAACCAATTTTTTTTTCAGAAGCTTCTACGTCTTAACTATTTTAATAACTATTCCTACAGTGAAAATTTGGTGTGAAGACTCCTTTTGCTCAGATGTGATTAAAACCAGTTATTTTGTACCAATTTGGATTTTATGTTACTCAGTTTTGCTCCCATTTCTTGTGAGAACTGACCTGACTTGAGAATACCTTATGGATGGCTGCAAATTGCAATTCTTCGCAAGTTTGACATTTGACATAAAACTGTCTCCTCATTCTTATGCAAATCAGTTATTTGCCTCAGGTCTTGCAAAAAATCAACTCTACTAATGCCTTCCACTTATCTGGGTCTCTGCCTGCCTCTTGTTCCAAGTTGTTGTATATCCCTTGCTCCAATAGCCTGTTATTATTGAAATGCCCCAAAGGAACAGAAAAGCAGACAAGACATCGTAAGCTAAATAGTTTCCTAATTAACATGTTTAATCTGAAATACCCCAGCATCTCGGCCTGAGGGAGGGTTAGGAGGCAGAAAGGAGAAGGAAAAATATGCTATCCTTGAAAATGCTCTTCCTGTGTTCATCTTGAAGGCACACTTATTAGAAACTATGCAAAAATACAAGGGCATAATTGCGTAGGAGTAGCTGGAAGGTTGCTCTAACTTATACCTCTAGCCCTCTGCAATAGATGGAAGTGTGTCTTGCTTAAGACCAAGTACTATCATCCCCTTTGCTGCTGCTGCTGAAGCACAGCAAGGCTTTGAAACAGTCTCCATGACAATCAGAGATATGCAGCCTGGATCTTAATGGGGGTGATACATGACTGCGATTGCATCCTGAGGAGCAAGAGTGGTATGTGCTGGTGCTGGAAGATGCAGGTTAAACTTGCTGGTCCCTCCCTCTTTTACAGTGTGTGGTGGTACGCAGAACCCTCTTTGCTCTACGTATCCACCATACCTCCGTTGCTAGAGATGTTTGACAGGGGCTGATTTTATCTGGTGTGAGATTTTGAAAGGGATAAGAAATATTAATAGATGGATGATTACAATACCATAGAAAATTGAGCTGAAAGTACAGTGCGTAGAGATAGAAGTGAAACACACTGTCTGGCTCTGAGATTTTGGTGGTTACCAAAACACAGTTTATTCTTGCTTTTTAACTTACTTTTTGTTACCTATGGAGTTGAATTCTCGAAATATTAGTTCCTGCTTACTATGGCAGTATATCATGTTTTGTTCAGTGTTTTCATGTAAAATGAAGCTTTAAAATACAAGTTATGCTAGTTTTGTGGACATCAATCATTCATACAGAACAAAGTACTCAAATGGTGCAATTACAGGAATGTTGTCCAGGAGGCTAGGGACCAGGTTAGGAAAGCTAAGACCCAGTTAGAATTAAACTTGGCTAGGGATGTGAAAGATAACAGGAAGGGATCCTATAAGTATATCGCAAATAAAAGACAGACTAGGGACAACGTGGGCCCTTTCTGGAAGCTATTGGGAGAGCTGGCTACCCTGGATTTGGAGAAGGCTGAGGTTCTGAATGACTTCTTTGCCTCAGTCTTCACTGGCAAATGCTCTGACCACACCACCCAAGTCTTGTAAAACAGATGCAGGGACTGTGAGAATTAAGACCTTGGGCCCACTGTAGAAGATGATCTGGTTCAAGACCATCTTAAGAACCCGAACATGCACAAGTCCACGGGACCTGATGACATCCATCTGCGGGTCCTGAAGAAGCTGGCGAATGAAGTTGCTAAGCCACTGGCCATCATATTTGAAAAATCACGGCAGTCAGGTGAAGTTCCCGATGACTGGAAAAAGGGAAATATAACCCCCATTTTCAAGAAGGGGAAAATGGAAGACCCGGGGAACTACAGAGCAGTCAGTCTCACCTCTGTGCCTGGCAAAATCTTGGAGCACATCCTCCTGGAAGGCATGCTAAGGCACATGAAAAACAACAAGGTGCTTGGTGACAGCCAGCATGGCTTCACTAAGGGGAAATCCTGCCTGACCAATTTGGGGGCCTTCTATGATGGGGCTGCAGAACTGATGGACAGGGGTAGAGCAGTTGATGTCATCTACCTGGACTTGTGCAAAGTGTTCGACACTGTGCCACACGACATCTTTGTCTCTAAATTGGAGAGACATCAGTTTGATAGGTGGACCTTGGGTGAGATGGGTTAGTGTGAGGTGTCCCTGCCCATGGCAGGGGGGTTGGAACTAGATGATCTTAAGGTCCTTTCCAACCCTAACTATTCTTATGATTCTATGATTTGCAAAGTACCGGATGACAGTATATAATTTTTTTTTCTTGGTCTAAAGATGTACAAAAAAGAACAAATGCTGCAGAAAGAAAATGAACATTAATTATCTCTGATTAGCAGGGTGTGACTTTTTCAGATTGTCCATCCTAATATCTTTGCCCATTGTATAAGTGTGATAAAACAGCCTTAGGCTGATACTGGCTTAGTTATACAATTTCCTCTTCAAGGCAAACTTCTGCCACATTAGTTTGAGATTCTTTTGTCAGATTCTTTGTATCCCATTTGACCCAACAAACATAATCAAAATGTATCCGGAATATTGAAATACTAGACATTTGCAGGTCAGCTTTTATTTGACCACGTGCAAACAGCCACCTAAAGTTGGTGAAGGTGAGAACTGTATAACATGACATATGGTGAATAAAATTGATAATATTGGAACAGTAATGAGAGCTATGTGATGCTCATGTATCTATTAATATCCGTATCCACATACACCCCCATGTATTCTAAATATATGTACAGTAGCTCTAACTTTCAACAAGTAAAATGAGAATTCATAATGCAGTAGAATGGAAAGAACATGAAAATGAAAATAAAGGCAAAGCACAATAAAACTGAAGCAATCAGGGGGAACGAAAGAAAAAAGATACTTATTAAAATTCATTCTATGGGAGGAGGATTGTGAATGTAGGGAGCTATTTCCAGTGAGAAAATATTTGAGGGAAGCTTCTTGGGTTTTCTGCAGCAGCTGACGTATCTGACCCCTCATGTGTATTGTGACCATAAAGGCTGTCTCTCAAGAGAAAGAGAGTAAGATAGGATAATGTTTCAACATTTTAGGATGAAGAAAAAGCATTTTCTTCATCTTCCTTAACATGCCCTACCAATGTTAGTCATAATCCTTTAGAAAATTCTCCATGTCTACTTCGACCTTGGCTTCACCAAGGTGCTTTGGTAACCTTTTCCAGTGTGCCAGCCCTTACGTTTACTGACTTGTGCCAAGACTTCCTCTTTGTGTAAAATTTCCGTTTATCCCCAGCACATTTTCTGACACATTTTAATATCATTTTGAGATTTCATCCATTTCTTTTCACCACACTCCCATTCCTTATTTAATTAAGAAAACAGCTTTACTTGCAAATTCTGCATCTTCTTTCATGCTTGGAAATAGGTTTGGAGAGAGTATCAATGAGGTCTACATGAGAAATATCCAGAAAATTATCTTAAGAGCTTGAAATAATTATGATGCAGAAATTGCTGGAAGTACTGTGTTCCTAGGAGGGGAATAGGTGCTGTGGAAATAGGTCTCAGTGGGAGTGAGATTTGACCCCCGTGGTGTAAGATACTGTCCTGTGTTCAGCAGTAGCAGTCATTTTTGTCCTTCTTAGTAGCTGGTGCAGTGCTGTGTTTTTGACTTTCAGCCTGGGAACAGCACTGATAACACTGATGCTTTTAGCTGTTGCTGCTCAGTAATGTTTACTTTGGCCAAGGACTTTGTGAGCCTCATGCTCTGCCAGGGAGGAGGGGAAGCCGGGAGGAAGCAGAGACAGGACACCTGACCCAAACTGACCAAAGAGGTATTCCATACCACAGCACGTCATGCCCTGTATATAAACTGGGGGCAGTTACCCAGAAGGGCTAGATCACTGCTCGGGTCGGGCTGGATATCAGTCGGCAGGTGGTGAGGTGTTGTATTCTCTTCCCTTGTTATTTCCCTTATCATTATTATTATTGGTGGTAGCAGCAGTGGTTTGTGTTATACCTCAGTTACTGGGCTGTTCTCATCTCATCCTGTGGGAATTACATTCTTTCGATTCTCCTCCCCATCCGTTTGGGAGTGGGCGGAGGAAGAAGGTGGGGAGTGAGCGAGCGGCTGCGTGGTTCTGAGTTACTGGCTGGGCTTAAACCACAACAGATAGTATTTCAAACAAAGAATATGCACACCTGGCTAAAAGCCAAGAGAGCTGTTTAGAAATACGGCCAGGGCAATTGGAGGAAGAACCAGGACACTAAAAGCTGAGCCCAAGATACAATCAAAAGAGTGAAAAAAATAGGAAGACTCAGCAGCCTGAGACTGGCATGGATCCTTAGTCAAGTCCAAGCTATGCAACTGTTATGTCTATTACACCTATCATGAGATCGGTCCAGAGATAAAAGTCCTCTGGTTCCATCTCAAAACTCTTTTATTGATGATTTTCTGTTCATATTCCTGCCTGTATTCACATTCTTTTCTTGCTTTCTGATTGCACCTATTCAATGTTGGTGTCATGTTCTTGATTCACTACTCACCCTATGCATTTCTAATTTAATCACTCCTTGGGCATGAGCTAGTCTAGTGCTCTTAGTTGTGCTGTGGTTCATTGAACCCACCTGTGAAAATCTCACTAGAGATGGAGCAATATCCCTCACACATTAAACCTCAGTCTTGCAGAGAGTGATTCTTGCTGCTCTGTGTTGCTGCATCTTTGCACATACACATCATATAAATTACATCAACCTTTTCTCCCACCATACTATAATCCTGAAAGTAACTTGCTGGGTTTTATCCTTTTACCAAATTTCTATATAACCTAAGAACCTCCCACTTATGGAAACCATCTTCCACACTAATCTTCCTTTCTCTTCTGCTAACACTCTTCACTGCATTTTTCCAAGGTGATTCCTGTTTTGTTATTTTTGGTCCCTGTTACTAATTACTATAGTCCCTCTGTCCTGTATCTTCGGCCTCCCTGTTTTTCTTGCCTTTTCTTGCCAAAGTGTCACCTGCGAATTTCATTAATATGTTGTTTACTTCTCTTTTTAGCTTATTACTGGAAGTATTAAATAAGGCAAGACCTTAGGCTGATCCTTAAATATTTACCTGTACTCCTATAAATTGGTATCCTGCCATGTGTTTATTAGCCTTGGTTTTGTCCTTCATTCCAGACTTCAGATTAAGTGAGATTCTTCAAGTTCAGTTGATCTTTTAAGGATGTTTTTGTGAAACATAGGATGCAACGTTCTATTCTCATACTCTGCAATTTTATGTCAGTGTAGCTGCCTGGCTTTGAGGGAGATGATCAGATCAACTGAGGATCAGACCAGAAGAGCCAACAAGGATAGGTGCCAGTCTTGACCTCGTGCTCACCAAGGCAGCCTTGGCTGCAGTGATCACAATATGGTGGAGTTCAAGATCCTCATGGTAGTGAGAAGGGCAAGCAGCAAATCAGACTTTGGCCTCTTCAGGAACCTGCTTAGTAAGGTTCCATGGGATAAAGCCCTATAGGGCTGATGGATAGGGGCAAAGCAGTTGATGTCATCTACCTGGACTTGTGCAAAGTGTTTGGCACTGTCCTGCACAACATCCTTGTCTCTAAATTGGAGAGGCATCAATTTGATGGCTGGACCAGTGGGTGGCTAAAGAACTGGCTGGATGGCTGCACGTAAAGAGTTGTGGTCAATGGCTCAACGTCCGGCTGGAGACCAGTAACGAGTGGTATCCCTCAGGGATTGGTGTTGGGACCGTTCTTGTTCAACATCCTTGTTGGTGACATGGACAGTGGGATTGAGTGCACCTTCAGCAAATTTGCCTGTGACCTGAATTTTATTGCCACATAAGCAATACCACTGATTTTTCAGTTCCTCTGCTACACTGTACATTTAGACCACAACCAAACATCAAATACAACCTCATTTTCAGCATAAAATCTTAGCCCAGCCATTTAGAAAGTAAAGTAAGGTTGCCTTGAGGGGGGAAGGTGAAGGTGACTAAGAGGCACAGCTAAATCCTGGACTGGTTTGGACTAGTATGTGCTTTTTCTTCGGATTATCAGTTGGCAGTTCAAAGTTCTCCTCCCACATCAGAAATAAACTCTCCTTGCTACTACTGTAGGGCATATTAATCAAAGGCATCCATGAAAGATAACCTTACAGGCAGAAATAGAGTCGTACACAGACCACACCTCAGTCTGACAGTCTGCTTGGGATATTTTTCTGGCCCATTTGTGTCAGCAGACTTCCAACTAATCGAATTGTACTGTAGGACTGAGGGAAAAATTCAATAAAAGCAGAGATTGCTCACACTGCTTCTGTGTTTTCACATGTACTGCTTTCTCCAAAGAGGTAGTTGGATCCTAACAAAAGCTGGGAACAGGGGGCAAGTCTGTTGTAAGTCTCCTGCAGTCAGTGGTATGAGGTGATTCAGATGTAAGCATTTATGAACTATGCAGTAGGCAGATCACATGGCCCAGACATTCGGTATTATTCTAATTTCTGCAATGTAGATTGTTTTAAAGCATGACATTTAACATCCCTTCCCTGCTAATGTTATCATTAACTGTTATAGCCCTGGCTATACTTCTTGTGCAAACAAAAATCTGATTCCTCCTTAAATCTTGCTAAGTTGCTTAGAGCCCAACAAACATGAGTAATCCTAGCATCCTAATATGTGTTTTATAATCAGGAAAAAAATGCATTTTGGTCAGCAAATATACTGAAATTTAAGCTTCCAAAGAGGTTCTAAACAGCAATGCATAAAAGAGGATATATCTTAAGATGAGTGTATAACAGCAACTTATAAAATGAACATTTGGAAGTAACTTCAAATTATCTTCAGAAGTGGAAACAAAAGTGGTTTTGTTTCAGGCTCCACAAACCTGAACAGTGATTCAACCAATTAAGAAAACAGCTAGAGGATTGTGAGTAAATGAAGAGCCTCCAGAAGCTGCTTTAAATGTAGATAATTGAGATTATATGTGCATACGTGTAGGGGTGTCCTGGATTCAGCAGTAGCAGTCATTTTTTCTCCTTCTTAGTAGCTGGTGCAGTGCTGTGTTTTTGACTTTTGGACTGGGAACAGAGCTGATAACGCCGATGTTTTTAATTACTGCACAAATATTTAGACTGACCAAGGACTTTCTGAGCCTCGTGCTCTGCCAGGGAGGAGGGGAAGCCGGGAGAAAGCAGAGACAGGACACCTGACCCAAACTGACCAAAGAGGTATTCCATACCACAGCACGTCATGCCTGGGATGTAACTGAGAGTTACCCAGAAGGGATAGTTCACTGCACAGTTGGACTAGGTATTGGTCGGGGCTCGGTAGGGCTGGGAGGGGCGAGTTATCAGTCGGCGGGTGGTGAGGTGTTGTATTCTCTTCCCTTGTTATTTCCTTATCATTGGTGGCAGCAGTAGTGATTTGTGTTATACCTTAGTTGCTGGGCTGTTCCTATCTCAACCTGTGGGAGTTGCATTCTTTTGATTCTCCTCCCCATCCGTCTGGGAGCAGGTGGAGGGCAAAAAGGGGGGGAGTGAGAGAGCGACTGCGTGATTTATGGCTGAATGTGTTTAAACCACGACAAAGGAGACACCTCAAAAACTGTTTAGGGAAAATCAACAGGCAGCATGGTCTCCTGACAGGATTACATTTCCCAGTAAATCACATCAAACCTCTGAAATCTAAGAGGCCAGTGACTAGAACAAGGACAAACCATTTCAGGTAAAATAACTATCAGAAATGGACTGGAGCATTACCAGTAGAATTAATGTTGCTCCCAGACCAAGAATGGTGAAAATCCTGTAGCCTAGTATATATGGTTAATGGTCAACAGCTTAAACTTCTGGCAGTTGGTCACTGTCCCTCCAGTGCAGCTAGCTCTGCTCTAAGTGACCAGGTTTCACATTGAGATGCCTGAAACCAAGCGTGTCTCCAGCAGGTCAGAGCTGGAGATGCCAAAATTGGCCCTCTCTCTTGCTCTGCCCATGAGGTACTTGTGGTCCCATCATGAAGAAGATCCAGTTCACAGTATATTCTGTGGGCATCCAAAATGTGATTGCATATGTTTCCCAAGCAGTCTCTTTTCAGACTGCACCTTGGAGGAGCAAGTGCAGAGAAGAAGGGCTCCTGTATTGTCTACAGCACTCCTAAGATTTCCTGGGAGAAAAGTAAGGCCTCATCTACAATAGGAAAAACACCCCAAAATCTAAGTACACGTGTTAATGGACACACAGTGAACATGTTTTGTAATTCCATTATAAGCATTCACTTGTGGAATTTCTGACATTCGCAGACAGAAAAGGCAACTAAGGCGCCTGCCCTGTTCCTGTCGCATTTGCACCACAGTCAAGCATAGACTTCAGCTCCTCAGAGTGTTCATTTATATTTTCCAGTACCCAAGAGTAAAAGGTTTTACTAAGAAAACTGTATGAGAACATTATATCAAAACCAAAGAAAAATAGATTCATGCTGTCTGCCACATGTACTTCAAGAAGCCTGCAATGCTTAAAATCTATGAAGACCAAAGGATTAGAAATGCAGCCAGAGCCAACCAAAACTCCCAGAGGGCACTTTGGTACAAGACTTAAATTTCCCAATGGAAATTTAAGAAGAGGCAGGGTACTTTCCTTATAAAATACAGGCACTAATTGAATGTGATTGGGTCATGCTACTTAATAAGTTACCGTTCACCTGCTGAGGCTTCATAAGTGTGTGTGTACTTGTTCTTAGCCTTCCCTGTCTGTAAGAAAAAAATGTGTTAACTTAAACCACCTTCATGAAAGTGAAGCTGGTGCATGTTGGTTTCCAGCTGAGCAAGGAGCATGTGTATGCTCAGTAACAAGTGGTACCTTGTTAAAGCGCTATGAGCTGTTCACAGATCTAAGATTATACAGTGATAGGTGAACTAGAAGCTGAAGATACAGAAAACTTTCACTGGGCTGAAAACAGTGCAGCTCTATTGATCTGATGCCAGCTGAAGGCTGAGCCTACTGCACTTAGAGAACAGAGATACCTACTTGGGCTTCTCAAGTTAGAAAAAAATAGTTCAAAGGAAGTGGTATATACAGACCCTTCTTCTGGCTTTCATTTTAAGACTTGGGAAAGCTGGTGAAGGACAAACAGTGAACACTTGGACAGACAGATTAGATGGAGATTCTCAGCACTGAAGAAGTTCAAACTTAGCCATCTTGATTAATCTTTCCCAGCTGGAGAAAGTGAGAACGGAGCAGGGTGCATGTGTAGGTATCCTTCACAAAGACTTGTGGATAGCTTTTAATGCCCACTGACAGAGTAATCTGTCAGGTTAACAAATGAACACTGATGATGAAATAATCAGTTGGTTTGCTAACAGAAACCAGAGATGGTAAATGGGACAGCGGGGTAGAGAGAGACAGTGGGATAAGAGTGACAAGTGGCAATATGTTGAGCCTGTTCTGCTTCAGCTATATATAGGAGGTAGCAGTTATCTTACAGAAGGAAATGTAGAACAAGATGTGCGGATTTGGAGATGATGTAGAACTGACAACCCGAGAAATACCATCCATAAAGGAAGTAACTTAAAGATGCTGAGAAATCTGCCTTATGTTTAGGATATGAGGGATGAGCAGGCAGTCCAAAGTAAAGATGGAAAAACCAGAATATGGTGGTGCAATCTGCCTTCATTTACTTATTTGAAATCTTGATCTTGTCGCAGGGTAGCTGCTTGGAAACTGGAGAGATCACTGAGGGAAGAAAGCACAGGCCAGAACATCACCAGGGCACATTGGCAAAAAGCTCAAAAGAAGAGAAGTAAGTTAGTTTTCAGAGAATAACAAAGTTGTTAAGAGTTGAAGGACAAGTGAGTGAACACCCTTGGAGTTCTTAGTCACTTATGCAGAAATATGCCAAATGGTTAATGGTAATTAAAAGTGCAAGAGCAGCATGGCACCACCCTGGCAGCTGGCATCAACACCTGACAAGAAGCTAAGACTGCATTTCAGTTGGCCATGATGGGAATCTGAAACTGTGTAGCTTGCTTTCAATGCTTTTTTCTCAGATATCAGCATTTTAGGACATTTTTCATCCACACCACACTATATATATAAAAGACGATTTATGTGCAGTTTAGCTGGAAACCCAGTTAATATTCCCTCAAGGGCATATATGTCATTTGCATGAATTGTGTGACCAGTTTACTTTAATCTGACTCCACTGTCTTGAAATCACAGACCTTATTCCTCTACAGCCTAGCAGACCTGAAGTGTATCCAAGGCTTCAGATACAAAATTTTCAGAGGGGAGAGATTATCACTGAGGCGTAGATGAGATCACGTGATGGACACATGACACATCCAGCCTACGCATCTCTCTCATTCATACTGCAGGAATTTGGGCTCAGACAAAGGGCCTGGAAACTCCTAGGGAGACTCGGCAATGGCACTAAAAAGCAGGATGAGAGCAGTAAGGCCAGCTGCCTGGAGAAGGTGAATGAGGCTTGCAGCAAGAAGAGCAATAATGACTTAGCTGTGATAAGCAGAAGGGGAGCACCAGCATGGATAGAAAGAAGGGATGATGAATCTTGCGCAAGGCTTTTTTCATAAAATATTGAATATGCATGTTTGGATGCTGCCCAGCCATTCTCACAAATGAACATGCTCCGTTGACACTGATACTTCTGTGCCACCTACTCAGCTTTTCTCAGACAAGGAGGGTCATGGCAAAGTGAGGCTGAGAAAAAGGAAATCTGCCATTTTCAAAGCTGAGAGTAGCAGTGCCAAGATCAATACAGCATAGAATCGTAGAATTTTTAGATAGGAAAAGACCTTTAAGATCATTGAGTTCAACTGCTAATGTCACAGTGCCAAGGACACCACTAAACCATGTCCCTAAGTGCCACATCTACAAGTCTTTCAAACACCCCCAGGGATGGTGACTCAACCAGTTCCCTGGGCAGCCTGTTTCAGTGCTTGGCAACCCTTTTGGTGAAGAAATTTTTTTAATATCCAATCTAAACCTTCCCTGGTGCACCCTGAGGCCGCTACCTCTTGTCTTATCACTTGTTACTTAGGAGAAGAGATCGATCCCCACCTTGCTACAACCTCCTTTCAGGAAGCTGTAGAGAGCAATAAGGTCACCCCTGAGCACCTCTTCTCCAGACTAAACAAGCTCAGTTGCCTCAGTCGATCCTCATCAGACTTGTTCTCCAGATTCTTCACCACCTCCGTTGCCCGTCTCTGGACCTGCTTCAGCACCTCAATGTCTTTCTTGTAGTGAAGGGCCCAGAACTGAACACAGTATTCAAGGTGCAGCCTCACATAAAAAAAAATGTTGGACATGGCCTAACAGTGGTCTTCGTAGCCTTCATCCCAACCCTTCTCTCTTTTTCTGGATTGTCTCTGGAAGCAAAGTAATGATTTCCTTGTTTTTACAAGAAATACTCATCAAACTGTGGTTCAACCCCATCTGGCATCCACTTGCTCAGTTGCTCCCTCCCCCAGTGGGATGGGGAGAGAATCAGAAAAAGGTAAAAGTGGGAAAACTCGTGGGTTGTGATAAGGACAGTTTAATAATTGAAATAAAGTCAAATATTATAATAGCAATAGCTACAGTAATGAAAAGGGGTAGGCGAGGAATAAAACCCAAGAAACAGAAGTGATGCACAATATGACTGCTTACCACCTGCTGACCAATGCCCATCCCATCCTCGAGCAGTGATTGGTCCCTCTTGGCCAACTTCCCCCAGCTTATATACTGGGCATGACGTGATGTGGTATGGAATACCCCTTTGGCTAGTTTGGGCCAGGTGTCCTGTCTCTGCTTCCTCCTAGCTTTCCATGCCCTCCTCAGTGGCAGAGCATGAGACTGAAGAGTCCTTGATTGGAGTAAGCAATACTTAGCAGCAATTAAAACCATTGGTGTGTTATGTGGTGTATTATTCTCATATTAAATCCAAGCCACAGCACTGTATCAGGTACTAGGAAGAAAACTGACTCTATCCTTGCTGAAACTGGGATGCAAAGTGATTTTAATGCAAAAAAAAAAAAAAAAAAAAAAAAACCCAGAAAAGGCAAAGGGGTTCTTAGGATAAAATTATGTGAACTCTTATCTCAGGTACAAATAAGGGAATTTCTGCTCTTAACACTGTGCATCGAGGGTCCTCACGTGTTCACATAGTCCTCACTGATCCATGGGCACAAATCCTGCAAATACTGTGTTTAGGACAACATCATGAATAGCTCTTTTCCATCCACAAAAGTTTTGTGCTTTTTCATTTTATACTTCACATCAGCTCTGTCTGGGCTTATCTCATTTGATGTTCTCAGAAAGCTCTTCCAAGATCCTGCTCCCCAGTAATGCTGCTAACAAATCAGAGACATGCAGTACTTTCCACTCAATTAGGAACAGAAAAACAACCCTCATTTGTGTAGTATCTAGCTTTTCACTAAGACTGGTGCTGAGCAGTTCATAGGGTGTTCAGAAAAGACTACAACAGGTATGCAGAGAATAACATCTCCATAAAATGCACTTCCTCCTGATCTTTGTTTTTCAGTGACACATGGTCATTGCACAACATTTGCAAGTATTATTTGTTTTAAAGAGGAAAGCTGCAGCAATCTATGTGTGTTCTCTTCTATGCAAATCTGAGCTTCTTTTTGACTCTGTCACAAAATGGAATCTTCCAGTAGGGAGAAATCTTGCTGTTCTTACTGCCCATTCATTTCTTTCTTTCTTTCCTCTAACTCTCCCTGGGACCCTATACATATATTCCCTGTCACCAGCTAACTGTTCTTCATCTCTGAAATATTAAATAACAGCATGGAGATGTACCTTTGTGGGGGCTGCTCTGCCAGCCAACCTACTCTTGTGAAATGAGGAGGATGCCACACCAGCGACCTGACTACCCAGAGATGAGTAGTACACTGAAAGCTAACATGGCAGGGCAGCCGAGTTGGCTGCAAACTATTCATAGCTTTGTAACCTCTTTTAGGCTTGGGCTGGCCTACCAACTTATGCTGCAAGCGTTGTCTTTATACATCATATTTACAATACAGATGCTGAAATCTAGGGACTACTCTTCTTCTGCCACTGACCCCTTCTGTGGACTTAACTAAATTGGTTTACCTCACTGTTTTTTTTTAACTGAATTGTGTTCTTGTAGAGTATGAGCCCTCTTTAACATTTCAGTACCTTAACATTGACTCAATGAGGACTTTTAGCATTGTAATGTAACTAATAATAATGAAATGTAACTTAGAAGAATTAAGCAGTTTTATTACAGCCTTTAGAAGTTTTCCATTCCATGATGGTCTGAGAATTTGACATGTTTTTTAGGAAAATAGAAATGGATTTGAAATGTCATGCACTGGAAAATCTTTCAGAATAATGTATGCTTACACAAATGCTTTTAATATCACTTCACTCTTCTTGCTCCTGTAGTCTGCCAGTTTTACACAAATCTAGTCCTATCTATTTTTTTCCTACAAAACAAGCTATTAATAGAAGATGTTTTTACTGCTCCTCTGCACTAATCATTTGTTTGCACACAAAGATTACTTACTCTTTTTATTTAGCCAATTTGTTTAAAAAATCTAGTTGATTACATAAAAGCGACTGCTGCACCTTTTCAGATGCCTTTGACCTGTTTTTGCAGACTGATGTTGTGCTGTGGTCTCCAGAGTTCTATAATCTATACATTGGCTTTTTCATTATTGTTCTAACTTTGGTTGTTTATATTACCTTTCCAAAGTTACTGTTTCATTTCCCTTTCAGCAAGGGACACTTCACCTTTTCAGAATATCTTATCCACACTTTTTACTAGGTTTCTGTTCTAATGTAATCCATTATTTCCAAAAGAAGAATACCACTGTGTCAAAATAGACATGTGAACTGTTCAGGAAATGATCATTGGGGTTATATTTGATCATTTCTATGATTCTATGATTTTCAGAGACTTTGTCAGGATAGATTTATGGTATAAGAAAATCTAAGTTCACCCACACCTCAGGAATTCAGCTTTCATTAAAGCACTGAATTACTTCTCTGTGTTCACATGCTCATTTTCTCCTGCCTTCCACATAAATGCATTGTTACACATATCTACAAAGAGGAGAATACAATAAGACAAGCTCTAGCCAGTAGTCACACTGATGAGATTATTTTGAACTGCCTTTAAAGTTTCTCATGTTAATGACTGGAAAATAGTTAGGTCTTCTTAAAAGCCAGGGTCCAATACAATGTAATGGCAACTGTGAAACATAATGACTTCTCAAATAAGCTATTAAAACAGAGTTGAGTATTTCACGTATACAGAGTTCACCTGTCTTTAATTTTAAAAGCCCAAAGAATGTACAAATTGTGCAAGCTTGTAGTCCCTTGTGGATTATACTTTGTGTTTATATAGCAGCTCTATCTCAAAGCTCTCTCCAAACTTTAAGGCTCCTAGCACTTCTTTTTATGTAGGTATTATTATCCCTGTCATTAGCATTATCACATTTTCCATTTTATAGGTGGTAAATGAGCAAAATCACACTGTGAGTCAGTAGCTGAGTTGGGAATAGAATACTGTAGTCCTGACTTTGTCTCTTGCTTTACTCACAAGCACAACTCTTATTTGTGGGATGAAGTGATAGAGATTGTGTTCAGTGTAAAATCTCACCAAATAGCAGGATTCTTTTGATTTGCAAGGTTTATGTTTGTATAGCTTTCATACTAATATTTCTCAGCTATTGGTGAGGCTTTAAGTAGCTAAAAAGAGATGCTGCCATCTTCCAATTAAATAAGCATCAATAAATTTTGTTTAATATGATACAATTTGCGTAAGAGACTGGAACAGCTCAAATGAAGCTTAGTCTATCAAGCGATGAAGTATTTAGATATTTAGGTTGTGTCCTTTTCTGTCATAGTAAAAATAATTATGGAAATCTATGGAGAAATGTACTTTTGTAAAGCAGCTCTTTTTTAAATGACAGCTGTTGTTAATTAGTCTTTTTTTTTAATGTGAAAATACCATATGTGATGACTAAATTAAATTAAAGCCACTTGTCAAATTATACCTTTTTTTTTCCTAAATCATAACAAATTTTGGCTGATATGAAACATACACGTGTTCAGTTGAAACACGACACCTTCATGAACTAGGTAGATAACCTCATTTGCCCGCTTCCAAGGATTGTTTTAATCTGGAAAGGCAATCTAGTCATTAGCTTCATTAGCTCAAACCTAGATAGCTTAGCTTCAAACTATCGCACTACCAGCATCCCATTCCTTTGTTTCTCTGTCATCAAATGTCATAAGAAATAGTAGAATAAAACCTAGAAATCTCTCCCCTTCCCTTCCCTTCCCCCCCCCTCCTTCTTTCCTTTCTTTTTGTTTTCTTTCCTTTCTTTTCCTTTCCCTCTCTATTTTTCTTTTCATACAAAAAACTAAAGGAAATACAGCTTCTTATTCTATCTCAGCTGTGTTTCTACATTTCCCCTCATTAGGACGACATCCTATTCTCCTAGTACCTGTCCCTGAGAGTTTCTGACATACTTTGACACACACTTTGTGGCAGATGTTCAACTCTTTCTCAAACTTGTGGAGTAAATATGACAGGCTGGAAAGGATTGCATAGCATTGAAAGTGGCATGTGATATGTGTATCCATATATAAGGAAATATTACAGCATTTCACTTTTTTTTTCAAGCTATTACAGTTTACATAACTTTCAAATGTGCATTCTCATAAGGATTATTACATATCTCTCTATCTAGAACAACTGAAACTGCATTTAGTTTTAGGTCCTCACAGGCCTATGATTGAAATGAAAGGTGATGTTTTTATGCTGTGTAAATTTTTAGTTATGTAATTCCAATTTCTTTCAATCTCTCTTCTCACTGTTATGTATTCCTCCCCAAATAAGTGTTATTTACAACTGTTACCTCTAGACTGTATCTTCTATGTTCCACCTGCTCGTCTTTGTTCTATAAAATGCTTTGTCATGTTCATTTTTGCTTATCCTTTTGTTTTCAATTCTGTAGACTCAGTCTTCCCTTTGCTTTGCAAACTTTTCTTTTTCACATTGTCGCTACCCCAGCATGACCCACAAAGATGGTGAGAGGTGAATCAGCCAAGCTATACTTACAGGCCCTTCAAGGCAAGCAAAAATATTTGTATGATAGCAATGGTTTAGACAACTAGGTTTTAATTCTAAGCCATGAAAGTCAGAAGCAGGAAACAGTGCTAGATTCCCCTAGTTCTGTATGATGCTGGCATTACTTATCTGAGTATACAGAGAAAAGTTACAGTGTCAATACTTTCTTTGAGTATGTGCAAAACAGCTAAAATACCTCCTGCTATCACGCAAGAACATCCAGATATGTTCTTGGAGGGCTTTAAAGGAAGTAGTTGCTCTTGTTGAGTGTTTATTACATTGGTATTTTCTTCTTATTTCCAGCTGCTGCTATAGTTGGTTTTATTTTATTTTGGAGAGAGCTTTATGTTCTCTCAGAGCATCTCCTAATAAAAATCAGATAATTCGGTTGCTTTCTCAAAGTGTTTTCAGTCTAATTTCAGACATGACATGGCAAAGAGCATAACAACCTAGCAGGAGACAGAGAGAAAAACAGAGTTTAGTACTAAGATATTACGTGGTTCTCCATCAGAGTTTATTACACTCTGTGGTGAAGGCAGTTTAAAATGGAAGTACAGTAAACAACTGTGTCTTGCTGATATCATTGGGAAAATAACCACTTCTAAGATGAAGTTATTTTTGCACAAACAGATTATTCACAAGCACATCTTACATGACATCAGGTAAATGCCAGGAATAATGAAGTGAAAGTCTTGAGCTTGTCTGTCTCTCAGAACCTTTTCTCTTTTAAAAGCTGATCATATCATCACTCATACGATGGAGGCCCCTCATCACGGAAGGGACCATCCCTTTTCAGCTGGGGCAGCTCCGTTTGCCATGTGGGTTTTTGGGGAAAAAGAGGAAGAAATGCCTGATAGGGGCTATTGCTGAAAGGTTCTTGATCCAATCCAAGAAATAATTAGTGACATACTTAGTTTTACCTTTCTTGTGAGCAGGTGATTGTATCCTGGGTTGGATCTGACTACAGGGCATGGCACCTTGCAGAGTAATACCTTCACATTTCTGATCCTTATTTTGAAAACATGAGCATAAAGGAATGTTATGCTTACGAAGTCTGGGGATGATCCTGTGTTAAAAATTAATATCCTTTTCCCCCTCCTCCAGATTGCACCCTCAAAAGAAAAAAGCTGAAGGGCTATAAATCTAGTAAGAATCAGTTTTATGATTAAATAAAGTTTCTAAAATTAATTCAAATTTCTGTAAGAGGAGTGTACAGAAGGTGGTCACTTGTTAATGCGTGGCTGCCAGCAGGGTGACAGACAAATCAGAAGAACAGGGCTGTCCACAAAGGCTTCCAGCTATGCAACAACATGAGAAAAAGGTATTTCCAGCAGCTGGTATCAAGGTTTCTTTTACTATTTCAATAGTGAGAAAGGGGGGATAAAACCAGGGGTCTCTTGAGTGCTTAGGGCCTAGGAAATAAGAGCAGAAAAGAATAATAATGAATGCTAGTAATTTCCTTCTTCACACAGTAGTTGATAAAAAAAGGATTATAAAAGGCCCTGGGCAAAATCTGAGCTATGCACTTCATTGATGAACAGCACAGTGAGCCCGGATTTTTTCTGGTACAGATAGAGGTAAATGGCTTTTTCATCCATTACACTTTCCCAGCTTTCTTAGATTTCCTCCCTGGAAGAAAGCCAGGATGTTACAGGTTGCGGAAGGATTGTTATGTGCATAGAATGAACAAGAAAATCTCCTGTCTTAGGCTGAGCCGTGTGCCGCCTGGAGATGAAAGACTCAGATTCAAGCCCCTTCTCTACCAGCCTCCTGTCTGCAGACAACATTCACAGGACTGCTATCTTGTGTGTCCCTTTCACACTGTTGCTGTTCATCTAAGTATCCAGATAGATCACATGAGCAACCATCAGGATCACTCTCTTCCTAGCCTATGCGATAACCTATGGAAGGTGTGTTGTTTCTTTCTCTCCCTTGGAATTTTCATCCTCATCACCCACTGGCGGGATGAGAGAGTGCCCTAGCTCGCACAATGTGATGCAGGCTTGCACAAACCCACCATTCTCCAGGGCTGCATCTAACTCTGTCACAAACTGAACCTGACTTAACAACAGCTTTATCCTGTATTAAAACCTGGAGTGAATGGTATGTTGAATTAGCTCCGAAATGCATTCAGTCTGTGGTAGGGGAAGCAGGTGAGGTGCTGCTAACATGAAATCATATTTAAATGTGGATCATTATGCTTAAACCTCTCTCCAGTTTAACTAATCAATACAAGTTTGTTTTTTCTCTCTGTGATATCCACTAGTATGGTCAGCTTATGTTTCACCAACCACTAGCCATGTTCTCTATTTAAAAAATGTAATTAAAGTCTGCTTCTCTAAATTCTCTGAAAACTCTGTAAACTACTAAGAAGAGCAAAAAGATTAAATCTGAAAGGTCATTACCCTGATTCTGACTTTCCGAAATGTATTGTCTAATGAAAAACTAAATAGAACTCTTACTATACAGTTACACATAAAATCCTGCTCCTCTTTCCCCCCTTTGTATTAATTTTCCTTAGATCTGCTACTCATTAGTAGGTGCATGTATGTTGCAGCTTTAGAATTCTGTTGTTATAATTAAACTGAAGATCTGTGCACTGAGATGTGCATGAACAATGCTGTCTATTTATTTCTTTATAGTCTGGACTGATATTCTACTCCTGGTGCCATTCAACACCCTGTTGAAATCACCAAAAGCTTAGTAACTTTCCTCAGTCAGCATCACATTATCCTTACTTTTTTTCTTCTCAACATCCCATGGTAGGTTTCTCCTTTACCAGAATGAGAAAAGAATATTTTTCTAAAGTAAGAATAGAAATTGAATATGTAAAATTGTCCTTAAGCTTCATAAGGAATCATCTCCTGAGAATGAAGTAATTGCAAGCCCACATTGCTCTGACTACCCTCTTCTAGAAGATGTAGGGAAAAGAGAGAAAGAAAAAGATTATCTGCTTCTGTGCTGGTAGCCTGGGAACAGCACTCTCAGCTATAGTCAAGTTATGTCCCATCAAAATCTCACAAAGACACTTACAGAATCTTTGCAAGACCAGTGTTTACATGTGTAGGATCTTAGCTGACCTATGAGTGCTCATGAAATACAAATCTTTTATTTGGTTTTAAAATTAATTCTATTTACAGCACTAGGGTTTCAGACCATGTTTAAATCACTGGGTTTCACCTATAGTAGTGGGAGTATGTAGTGTCCTAAAGGACTTCTACACAGATGGCCTTAATCCCATGGGGAGACTGCAAATTAATATGAGAGTCATTGGCATTCATGAAGTACATGGTCTGTCTGGTGAATGATGACATCAATCTCAGTGTAAAAGGGGTCATGCATTATTCTATATGCAATCAATTGCTAAATTTAAACAGTGGTGGGACAATACATTTTTTTCGAGAAAGGTCATTAGTAGCCAAGGGCCTGAACCATCAAACCATTATTTACATGACCAGTGTCTGCTCATATAGGTTAACTCATCGGGCAACTGCCTTGGCGAAAAAGAGCCTTGCAATGCAGGGCTTGAAGAATCAGCATCTGAAGGAACAACTCTAATTTAAAGATTAAAAATTATCCATGTACAGAAGTCCATTTGGGGGATTTGCAGGTACGTATGCTCGCTGCTTCTTAACAATGTGATTTCAGAGAAGACTGGAAGTTATCAAGGTTGCAATGAGTACAAACGTTGTAAAATACAAAAACTATCCCCTTAATATAATATCCTTTATCACGCAGCTGTCAATCCTACTCGAAGAAGAAACCTAACCTCCATAAATGTCATTCTGTGTATATCCTGGAGGAAAATGCACTATAACTAACAAGCAATTTATTCTTGAAAGAGGGCACTCTTTGAAGATACCATATCCTTTTCTGCTAAATAAAGGAAGGGTTTTTCATGACCACATTATCTACTGTAGATAGATTCTTTATTATTATTATGTTATTTTTATATTCAAATCTAATTATATCAGTTAATCATAGCAAGGAAATTATACACAGCTTCTGGTCCATAGCAATACAGATTTTCTCCCCCCTGATTCCTAAAACTCCCTGTATTCTTATCATGGGTATTTGAATCTATATACTTTGGCTGGCTGGCAGCCAGTATGAACCATAACGCTGAGGTATATATAATTACAGTACAGTTATTTCCCCTCTTCTCCACAATGCTCCTCTTCTGACCGCCTCACTTGTTTAAAATTGTAAAATTAGTTGCAAGTCAGAGCAAGAACTACCTATGCTTTTCATAGCTATTGGCTGAAGCAGAAATTTTCCAAAATTGCACATGATCACAGAAAAGAGCCTGAGACAGTAGGGAAAGAGTAAGACTGAGGCCTCTTCCCTCCTCCACTCCCAGGACCCATCTTGCATTCCCTACCATTTAGGAAAAGCCTTGTACTTGGAATAAATATTGTACCAATACACATTTTCATTATTTGCTAATCCTGAAATCAAGGAATAATGTGAGTGGCATTTTGAAAGTAGCAAGTAAAACATACATGGATCCTCCTGGGCATTTTAGCCTGCTGGTCTGGGTGAAAGTGGATAAGCAAGGAGAAGGGTGGGTGAGTTGGGAAGAGGCAGCTTGAGACAAATGGCAAGATGGTGAAAGACAGCAGGTGAAAATAATACACAAAGATTTTTAAACTTATCCAAGGCATTTTAACTTTCAGTACCTTTGTGTTTCCTTTTCCAACAGGTAAAACCTGAAGACATAGTAAAATATTCTGGTACAACTGAGCAGTCCTATTAACTTTTGCAATAACCACATCACAAGTTGGCAAATTCTTTGGCTTTGAAGTGTATTCAATTCACAATTTGGTTATTTCTGCCATAAACAGGGCTAACATCCTAGGTTACCTTCATCCCTGTATTACAGCTGTCAATGCTGTTTTCCGTGCCAAAGGCTATTCTAACGGGGAAAGAAAGGGGTGCAGACATAATGTCAGTGAGGATATGCAGATGTGGCTGGTATGCAAGAGGGGGTATGCATGTGTGCGGGGAATGTGGCTGAGAACGCATGGGGGAGGTGTGTTTTGGGCAGTGATACTGGGTATGTACATGGGGTTGCTGAATGCAAGGAGCAGTACGTACATGAATGAGTAAGGGCTTGTCTTTCAGTTCTGGACTCAACTTTCCTCTCTGGGCAGCTCCTGCAGCACCCCTCTAGAGCATCAGACCGTGTCATTTGGAGAGGGAGTAATGGGAACCTCTATTCCTTTGGTTTTAGAGGAAGCCTGAAGTTGCAGTCCCTTTGCAAATGATCGGAAGTATCCCAGCTGGGTTGGACGTTACTCATCCCCTGCAGTGGGGTAAGTGGATAAGTCTGCAGTGGATAAGTCTTTCTCCAGAACCATCATAGAGTTAGTAGCGACTGGCCAAGTTTCACAGGCTGCAGTGTGTTTATCAGAGGCAAAAGCAGTACAGAGGAAATGTATCTTCAAACAACAAAGTGCTTAAATGCCCAGCTTACCAGCTCCTACCACCTCTGAGACAGGTTCTTGGCTGTCATGGTCCACAGATCTGACAGATCTTTGTTCTTGAAGGGTTTTCCAGTTCATGTCAGAGCTTGTCTTGTACAGATTTTCCTCCAGGCTTTTCAGATGGCTTCAGGCCCCCAGAAAAGACTGGCACTTTCTATTGTTCCTTAAAGTCCTGTCACGTAGAGCTTTACAGTAACTGCTCTCTGCACACAACACGGGAGTGAAGGAACCTCCTGGGCCACCAGGTCCTGTCCCATGTTGCCGTACACAACTACATCACTTTGCTCCTTTTGGCAATCTGAAGAGCTCCATCCTAAATGTTAAGGATTATTTTTGCACCATTATCTCTACTGGAAGTATTTTTCAAATCACGCATTCTTTTATGTTTAGAAATTGTCCAATTTTTAGCTTAAATGTATTAATGGGCAGGTCGTACCCCTTTGTTCTTGAAGAAACCAGCTGCAACACCCCTAGTCTTGGCAAGTTTTCACAAGTGCTCCCGGTGAGGTCTGTCACAACTTGGCACGGGCGCCTCGGCATTTCTGCTCGCTCTGATTCCCACCAGCCCCGCTGGAAGCGCGGAAGCGAGCGGTGTGGCGGCTGTGAGGAGAGGCTGTGGGGGACCCTGGTGCGGGTGGGACGCGGTGCGATGGCGCCGGGCACCCCGGGAGGAGAAGGCGCAGGGGTTGCGTGCGAGAAGTGGTCGCTGGTGCCGCGGTGTGTGGAGGGGCACCCGGGGACAGGGGCTGGCTGGGGCCAGTGCTGGGGTGCTCGGGGAAGGGCCCGGGCCGGTCCCAGCGCCTGGGGATGCGAAGGTCGGGAAGCCGGGCGGGTCTGCGGGCTGCGCCGGGCCCCTCGCCGCGCCGGCGGCCGCGGGGCCTAGGCGGGGCCGTGCGGGCGCGGCGTGCCGCTGACGTCACCGGCCGGGGCGGCTGTCGGCTGCTGGCGGCGCTCCCCGAAGCGGCGGAGGCTCCGCTCTGCGCACTCGCTCCGCGGCACCGCAGCGCACACGCCCGCGGCGCACGGGCGCTCCCTCCGCCCGCGCAGGTAAGGGGCTTTGGCGCGGAGGTCTCCGCCGGGGTTCGCGATTCTGGCGGCCAGGCGGCCGCTCCCTCCCTCTCTCCCTTCCCGCGGCAAGTGGCGGGGGCGAGCGGCCGGGCGGTGCTGCCCGGGGTGCCGAGTGATCTGCGGAGTCGGTGTGGCGGCGCGGCGCGGTGCCCCGTCCCGGTCCCGCTACCCCGCTGCAGGGGGCCGGGGCCGCTCGTCGCGCTGCCTCGGCGGGCGCGGGGAGGAGGCTGCCGCAGCCGCCGGCGGGGTCCTGGAGAGCTGGGAGCTGCCCAGGGTGGGTTCCCCGGAGCGCTGATGTGTCCCGCTCCTTTGCAGGCTGCTCTGACACTTCAGAGCGAGCGTGAGGCTGAGCCGGCAGCATCCCGGGCTTTTCCAGCGAGCGCCCGCCTGCAGCCCGGCACCGGTCGAAATTCAGACGTCTTCGGAGAGGGGAGGAAGATCCTCATCTTCCGAAGCCTCCTCAATGAGTGCCAAGCTCTCCAAGGAGTTGAGGCTGTCGCTGCCACCTTGTCTCCTGAACAGAACATCCGCCACCTTGAACACCAGCAGCACCTGCATCACGCAAGTGGGTCAACTCTTCCAGTCCTTCTCATCCACTGTGGTTTTGATTGTCCTGGTCACCCTCATCTTCTGCCTGATCCTCCTCTCCCTCACCACCTTCCACATCCACAAGAGGAAGATGAAGAAGCGTAAAATGCAAAAGGCTCAGGAGGAGTATGAACGGGACCACTGCACCCGCAGCAGCAATAGCAGCAGCCGGAACCCTGGGACAGGGGTGCAGGGAGAGGCACCTCAAGGAAGAGACAGCCGGCTGGGAAGACCCCCACAGGACTCGGAGATCCAGCGCCCCTCTCCCTCGGCAGTCCCAAGCTCTCAGCAAGCACGGGCTTGTTTGGACACAGCTGGTGCTGGGCTCCTGCAAACGGTGATTTTGTCATGATGATTTGGGGGAGACCTCGCGAAGGTGCTGGTTGGTGTTTGTAAATACCTGAGTGATTATTCTAGCCCCCGAAGAAGAAAACATTGCTAATTAAAATTAACGAACAAGCCCATGATCCAAGCGCATGACAGATCACCTTGTGTTTCTCACTGACTGTGTGAGGAAAGGATGCTTCTTTTTACTGAAGAAGGAGCTGCACACAGCTCTAAATATCAAGTTGTCCTCCTGGAGGAGAGGGTCAGGGGTGTGGGGGGTGTCCCTTTCCCCTGGACATCATTACCCTGAGGACCGGGACAGTCCCACTCTCTTGGGATTCCCACTGCACCCTGTGTCATCTTTGCATTGTGTGGGTCGGGCATGGGTGCATGGTGTGGGGGGAGAGGCAGGTCTGGCGGGTGCCTTGGGATCCCCTGTCCTCTTGGAGCAGGGCAACAGTCCACCCTCGTCTCTGTCGTTTTGTGCTAGGACCTCTGCCCCTGTCCCATCCCTCTCACTCCGTTCCAGGACTGGCTATTGTTTTGTGTAGAAATGGCCACCCCCAGTTGGGCTTAACTGCAAGTGCCCTCCAGCCCCACAGCCCCATGCCCCAGCTGCAGTGCTGAGTATCCCGGTGTCGGGGGCGGGGGGATGGAGCCAGCTGTCTGCACAGAGTGATGCTTGGGCTTTCCTCTCCCCTCAGCTCCCTTCATCTTCAAATGCCCCCCATCCCCGTGCCATGAACCCTGAAACCCAAACGCAATACCCTTTTGTGTGGCAGGATGAGGTGATGTGCAGTAACTTGCCCATCCTCTCCCAGGGGAGGTTGTCCTTGTGCCTCCTGTTGGTTCTGAAACAATCCAGTTCTGCACTAGACACCCTGCTCCGAATGCCTGCGTTTACAGCTTCGCCTCCTAGCAAGAAATCCTGCAGCAGTACAGAGGTGGCTTCTACTTTTTTAGGCTGATAGATATTTTTAACCCTCCTAATCTAGTAGACAATGAGGGACAGACAACACTTACTTTTCTCTGCTTTCCTCTCTTGGGGAAGAAACCATGCAGTTGTGCGAAATGTCTGCTCCTATTTATTTTGTAAGTGGCTGGTGTAGTTTCTCCCTAGCAAGCACCCAGAGTTTTTTGTTCATGGATGGCAGGTGTGAGTGGCTGCTAGTGTTGTGGGTGTTGGTTGAAGCAGCATCGGGTACAGAAAATGCAGCTTTGCTTAGTGATTATAAGCAATGACCATTGCTTGAAGGTGCCTTAACAGAGTGCCATAGCCAAACTTTGAATCATCTTGTGTGGTATCATAGCAGAGGCAGCCCTCTATTGTGCATATTAACATCTGAAAATACAGCAAAGAAAAAGTGATCCCGAGGGATTTCTTTTTTTTTTTTTAAGTTATTATTTTTTCTTTCTAGCCTGGCATTCAAAGTGATCTGAGGAGACAGTTATAGTCCACAGCTTCTAGTATTTTGTAATCACTTACTCCCTGTCTGTTGTACTCTGCCTCCCAGGGTGGCTGTTAGGCTACAAAAATCCCGGGGCGGTGTGTGGCACTAAGCCGGGAGTGAAAGCCATTAAGCAGTTTAAAACTGAGAAAGAGGGTGGCAGAAGTGCTCCATCATCCCCTAATAGCCCCAAAATGCAGAGATTTCAGGGCAGTGTTTCTGTTACGTGGGTTTATCCCGTTCCGGTCTTGCCTGGTATGATGGGAAATTGCTGTTGAGTTTGGATCTGTGCCTCCAGCGTTTTAGGCAAGTCTGTATCACCCAGCTCACGGAGCTGCTCCACCAGCTGAGGTTAGTGTGGCAAGTGTTCCTGCGAGTGGGGTTGTGCACATTGTAGTCTGATAGGAGTGGTGGCTGACTCTCCCCTCCAGCCACCATGATCGGATGCTAATGGCTTCCTGGTTCTTGCTGGGCGAGGAAATTGGCTTTGTTTTGCTTCCCCTAATAAAGGATGCATGAACTTTTGTGTTTAACCTCCTTATGCAACTGTAGCACAGTATTGCACCACAGGGATTAGATTTAGGACAATGAAAAGCATTCAGTGAGCAGTAATGGAGCTTCCTCATCGCTGATCTCCACTAAATAGAGAGATATTACTTTCCCCTTTATTTTGTGCCTTTAAACAAAACAAGACAAAAAAACAAACAAAAAACCCCACCAACAGTGTATAATTTTGAGTTTTATAAAAGCAATAAGATGTTCCAAATCACTCCAGTGCATTTCTGGTTGATGATTCCACTTCTTTAGTGTCTGAAGTCAGATACTCTTCTTTCTGCCTTATGCACTCGAGGCATGCAATAATTCCCCAGAAGTGTACTGCTTGTCACATCTCATTGCAGTTATAAAATTGCCCTATTTTTGAAGAGAAAAAGAAGGATGGAGATATATATATCTTTATATATATTATGGATATACAGGTATATATATTATTTATACAATCTCATGGCACTAAAAGTAGTTGCAAAAATGTAACTAGAATTAAAATCTTTTATCATGTAAAACTCTATCCTCTGTTAAGTAGCTTTGATTTAATATTTTAATATCTCTGTATTTATGTAAATCTGTGTAAATTATGTGGTCTATAAGTAAAATTTCATACTGACTTTAATTTTTTCAGAACTGTGAGCTTCTTGTGGTGTCATTTAAGGGTTTGGTTTTTTTAAATTTCTAAAGTTAAATTATACAAGATACAAGAAGTTGTAAATTCCTGTTATCACACTGAACTGCTCATGTGTACTTCCAGTACACAATCCTATCTTGAAGTACTGCAAACTTACGAGGTTTAATTGCATGGTCTCAGGAGATCTAGCTGATACGAACAGGACACGTAGGTTTTCACTTTCATGAAACAATGAGCAATCTAGGGAATAGATGTGGATTTTTAAAACAGAGTTTATGCTTGGAGGTTCTGTCACATCAATTGCTTCAAAACCCTACAGCTACAGCTAAACTTCAGCACTTAGCATTCAGTATTAATAAGGCTGATGCTTCTTTCCCCTCCCCCCTCCTACTTAAACTAGAAAAGTGTAGGAAATTGTTCATATTTCTAAAGCATACATTTTCAGCTAACTGTGAAACTGCCCAAAGGGTTTTGAATATGCATATTTTATGCAAGTATAATATCTATGTCTCTGTATCCATATATTTAAATATTTTTGTGTAACCTTTTCTATGATATTTGATAGAGGTGCCGGGTAAATGCTTGTACCATTCTCCCATGTAAGAAAGGATTTATATACTCTCGATGCGGACATTCTTTTTCCTGTGAATTTGCACTGGTTTCAGCAAGTTACGGTGGAGACTGGGCAGCTGAGTGCTGACTGCTGGAAGCACAGACAGTCTCTCCTCTGTTCAGGGGCACATCCTCCAGCTAGATTTTCCTGGTTCAGAATTGGAGACAGCTGCCCACAAGCATCCTGCATGTGTAAGAATAAGAAGTGCTGTGGTGCTCGACAGTTTCTGTCCAGTCCTGCCATCATCCTGTGGAAGAAGCATGACAGCAGTGAGTTGGTTTGTAGATCCTAGTGAGAACTGAGAGCCTGCTGGATGATGCCATGGCAGAGCTGGGGCTGGATAGGGCTATTGATAATGCCTTGTCCTGCACTCCCCTCCTGTCCTGGTTTTTTCCTGTCCTCCTCAGAGCCTGCTGCTTCCATGGGTCTTCATCCAACTCCGTCATCAACAGGAGTGGCTCCCACTGACTGCCAAAGGACTAGGATTCTGTCTGAGGTCTGGAGGGTGGCAGCTCTCCACATGACCACCACGGGCTCTCCTCTGCATCTGCCCCATCAGCCTCTGCAGGGATGGAAACTACTGCATCCCACAAGGTCTGGGATTCTTCAGCCTGATGGCACCAGGGAACTTGCACTGCTACAGTCAGCTCTGCTTCTACAGACTGAGATGTTTAGGTTTCTACGTGGATCCTATGTGGATCATGCAGGGAATGCTATTTCATTAAAATGTGTCATTCCAGCATTTTTTTGGGGAGAGGTTTGTCTACTGCAAGTGTGGTCTCAGATGAAATTTGCAGGCTCTCCATTCAGATATGTTACAGCTTTTGATACATCTCTCAGATTTACGTCTATATATATATATAGATACATATCTCAAAAAAAAAAGAAAAAAGAAAGCTGGACAAAATGTAAAAAACAGAGACTCCACGTTATAGACAAAACTGTCCTATGAATAAAACTGGGGGGGGGGGGAGGATGAGTTTATTTTATTTTTAATTAATGCTAAAGACTATTATCTTTAATGTAAATAGCAAGTTACTCTGTGATTAATGTTTTCCATAACATTTCTAAGTAGTTGCTATCTTGTTTCTGGAAAGCTGTGTCCAGTGTTATGAAGCAACTGTGCTTTTCTTCTGTTGTTATGAATATGAGTGCAACTTTTTTGTAGGGAGGAAAAAGAACATGGTTTGACTCTTTAGACAGCGCCGAATTATTTTAAATCCAGTTATAGGACTTAGTTTTTATTTGTTTTTTTTTAGTGGTTATTTTCTCTGCACGTTTGTATTTTTCTATGGGTACTTGAAGCCCTACATTTTAATAAGTATGCAAGGTATGAAGGGAAACACTAAAAATGAAGTAGAAAACATCCATTTTCCTCTTTTGTGTAAATTGCAGAATTTATAATGACTTAGATACCATTTCATTACATTTCTCATCTCTGTAGAAGTTGGCATGACTCATAAAAACCTTTAATAATGCTTTTATTTATGTTAAAAATTAGAAATACTTTTATCCGGGACTTTTTCATCTCTTTCTGGTATCTAGCTCTTTTTTTCCCGAAGCCAAGTTTTCCATCTGATTGCTAAATAAATTTCTAGTAGAACAGAGCCTCCTTATGTTTTTAGTCTTCTCCATGTAGATCTCTGGTCTGGATCCAGTCAAACTCAGGATTGTAGGAAACGTGTTCTGAACTTGCAAGAAGTGGGTGGTGTAAGAGCCTTGAGGAGAGAGGTGACTGGCTGACAAGCAAACAGGTGAAGTGTCTGGCAGTGGTGATACTTTTCCCATTCGGAGCCATGGGAGTAAAGCCTCCCCATCCGCTGGACAGACCTGAGTGAAGGGTGACCCATTCCAGCAGCGGCAGAGACGAGTATCAGTCTCTTTCCTGATACTGTTGCTCTAAAACATCATTTTCTATATGACACTAGATCTCGTTTCTTTAAATTATATGTAATACTTATTCAAATTGAAGAAGTTTTCATTGCTTCATTGGTACCCTATGTTCTCTGTGGATAACTAGAAGAATTCATTTTCAAGGCCTTTTAATCCAATACCTCCACAAACATCAATTTTGTATGAGTTAGGAAACAAAAAAACACATAAATAAATACTTGGATCAGAGCACTGGCAGTAAAAATTGCCTTTATTTTTACACGTTAGTGTTCCAATTGTCTTTCTCTGTTGTTTTCTGCCTTGAAATGGAGCAATATAATCTGTTCATTATTTTACTTTTCTAAAAAGGACAAAGAATTTGAAGCAAGCACTGCAAAATACACATACACAAACAGGAAAAGATTCCTCATTGAACAAACAAACAAAATTGTGTAGGTTTTGTTAGTTTCACAGTTAATTCTTTGTCCTCTGTTTTTCAGACCCCCTCCAGTCAATTTTGATTCATAAGTCACATACAGCAGGTAGATTGCTTTTCTTTTATGATTTTAGCTTTGTTTACTACACAGTCAATGACAATGTACAGGTTAAAACTTTTCAAACATCTTATAATCTAAAAATAATACAGTATCCTATGGGATTATTAGAACTGTAAATAAGGGCTAAGTATAGAAGGTTAGAGGGAGAAAATATTAACTCTATAGTACAACAAAACCAGCATTGCTGGAGGATGAATTCATGATTCTAAATGAGCACCTTTACATTTCATTCCTGGCTCTATCACTCCACATTGCGAGGCTCTCAGCTTCCAAGCTATTTATGTACTAAGCGATACGTAACTTATCTATTAAACAAAGACATGGAACCCACAAATGTATAGTCCTGAAATGAATAAATCAAGCATCATACACATTAAAAAAATACTGATAACATAATACAAATAGAAACAGTCTTTATGCTAATCACCTGGCTTGGCTTATTCAAGTACTTACATTTGGCAATGAGGTCCAAAGGGGCACACTGCACAGCTGGGAGATGGGTGGCTGGGCAAGATGTTTGAACAGTCACACCAAGAGGCTCAATTTAATTTTTAAGTTAAAGTGAAATATTATGAAGGAGAGCCAAGACAAGTAATGTTTATTGTACCTTTTCATCATTCATAACACTTTCTTCAGTGAAGAGAACAGCCTTGTGTAGTTTTGAGCAGAGTGCTGACTAAGGTAATAACAATACAGGAAAAGACAATTCTTGGGAGTAAACCCGTCACTAATGAAATTCATGGCAAAACCTCCCTGAATGCAGTGGGGCCTGGACTGTGCCCAAGATGATACCAAACCTCACTCCCTGCTGGCTGTTCATCCCTTGCCAGTGTCACCAGACTCTCAATTTCCACAGTTAATATTTCTAGGGCACATTGATTTCTCTCATCTTTTGACTCACAGGTCCATACCCTGCTCCTGTGGGGGACAGCAGAGGATCACCTGGAGCTGGCTACCTGCATGGAACATGCTCATGCTTTTCTTTAGCTTTTGTTGTGCCCTGCTATCGTCTCTAAATCTGAATCTCCATGAGAGGTCCTGTCTGGTTAGTCTTTTCCATACGATGTGCTGTGTTGTCCAGGCTTACTTCTTCCTCTCAGTGGGTAATCTCAGCCTATCTCTGAGTTTTTAATTTTTTAATTTCAGGTGATCAGTTGATTTGATTTCTGCAAAGTTACTGTAGGACTTTGCCCTCTTTCTTGATCCAGCATTGTCACACATTTACCTATAGCTCTACCATATTGTTATGGTGTCAAAATCTCTGCAACAAAACAGAAGCTTTTGAGAAAGTGCTAGACTTCAAACAGCCTGAGAAATCTCAGCACACTTCCCAACATGGTCCGTTGGCTCTGGAACAGCATCACATTTCCTGATTAAACTGCCAGCCCTGGATCACAGGCTGAACCTGCTGAGAAAGCATCATTCTTTCATATCAAGAACATCACCGTAAGGAAAAGTATCAGTTACTACAAAGGGGAGACTAAATAAATGAGAGGATGTGGTGATAAGGTGGGTATTAATGTGCAAATGTGTAAAACCTGTGAGACAGACAAGGTCAACTGAATGTCTAGTAACAGCTGACCACCTGGTCCACAATTTCTTCTTTTATATCAGATTACCACAATCCATTCTTTTACTTTAACACTATTAGACATATGCTTTTCCTTTGCTGCTCAGCTAGAAAATTCACTCAGTAAGCCTCTGGTTCTCTTATGAACTCCAGCTGAACTGTTTACAGTCTATTCGTTTTCATTATGCAACTACAGTTTATATCAAACCATCCTTTTCACGGGCATCAGCAATAGCACAGGGGAGCCTTCACTTCTAGCACATGTGTTACAGCTCATTCAATCTAGCAGTGGTCTTGTGTAGAGGACAGCTGTCCAGGTGATCATATGGGATCACTGCAAAAATCTGTAAACAATGATTACATTTGAACAGAAAGCAAGAAACATGTAAACTCTGAGACAGCCGTGTCTTTTTACCTATCTACAGTGAAGCGAGTTCAAAACATGTCTGCTCAACACTTGAGTTATTCTGGATTTATAAACCTCTGGAACTGAGCTGGCTATATGGGCCATTACCTATTTGACAGAACTCCTCTAAAGTCAGTTACTCCTGAGGTAAAAGGATGATGATGAACTTAGGGAAAGAGTAGAAAAGGTAGCTGAGCTGTGATGGGTGGATTTTGGTACTACCATTAGCATAGTGCTGTAGCCATACTGGAGGGATAAGAGCAGATTCCTCAGGCCATACTCTTGCAAGTGAGAAAACATGACTGTACCACACAACTCCTGGTATGAGATCTGGGTGTAGTGACTTTTATAAATGAAAACTTCAGATAAGTACAGCTTCCAGAGAAACTCTTGAGATCCCTATGATCTTCTGCTTCCTTTCAGAAAATCTAATGCTCTTGAAAACAGGATCTCAAATTATGTCAAAATAAAGTGAGTAACAGAACACCATAATCCATGCGAGAAAGATACTAGGATGGCAAATCTTGATTTGTTTGTAGTCTGAGGACTTCACTACCTGAAAGTCTTGCTTCTTTTCTGCTGATGTGCACCAGTTGTTGCAGCAAGGGGCCAGGAGGAGTTCAGGTTCCCTGAGCATGCAGTTCTCATTCAGCTCCTTCAGACTGATGGAGACAGTGAACTAGCTGTCAAGAGGAAAACGGAGAAAAACACTCACCTCCTACCATGCAAGGAATGAAAAAACCAACTTTCTGAAATGCAGAGATCTTGCTGGGTTAGCACTGGTGATCTGGCAAGGAAAATTTTCAGGATTTGCTTCACACTACACTGACATGAGTAACTTCTCAGCCTGAGGAGGTTTCTGTTTGCCTTCCTGATCCTGTCCTCTGCCAGCATTCTTCCAAACCACTCTTACCTGAATTCAGTGTTACTGTGGAGCAAGTTACGGTACACTTGTATGGATGTATAGCAAATGAGTCAGTGAATCACAAGGGAGCAATAACCACTGGGAGTAGCCTTCCCAGCAGCAAGGGGAAGGATGCAGGTGCATTAAACCCTTCAGTACAGTTTTGTGAGAAAGGGCTTATGAGTCCCATTTAGACTATCTGGTGCTTAATATCCATATTGTGAATATCTGGGATTAAAATAAAGATAGCTTGCTGTGGCTGTGGAGCTTCATATGGCTAGGGTACTGTCATACCTCACTGCACAATGCCCACAGCAATCTTCACACTCCATGATGTCCAGCTGCATTAGCTGGAATGAGATCCTTACAGCTTTGAATGAGATCCTTAATGCTTTGAATGAGATCCAATAGCTTTGAATGAGATCCTTAATGTTTCTCCAGATATTCCCATACTCCCCTGTATGTCCAGCCTCTTACAATGTCTGCAGCTCCCATTCCTGACCTCACTGGCTTGCAGGTGGCATGTACGGAGCTGCATGGCTGAGGGTGACTTGATCAGTGTGCACAAGATCCTGGTTATCCCTGCCTTCCTCCCCAGACAACCATCAGCACAGGCTTGATCCCCAACCCGGCCACCCACAGGTCTCATAAGAAGTCAACACCATTCAGCTCTCCACTCTTTCTTCAGTCTTAGTTGAATTAGCCAATGGATGCGAACTCTGTTGGGGGAGGACAACTGACAGGCAGTTGGGCAGTAAATTTGCCTGCACAATAATGCAGGCGTTGCTGAAATAAGTTATTTTTCACATCTCATGAATTGTAAGTAAATTTCAAGACTTTTCTGATGCCTGACTCATAGTTTTGAAATGTTTGGATTTGGCAGTGCTGCTCAACAATACCTTTGAAGCCCGTCTGTGCTGTTTATACACTCTTCTTCAACCCCCAGACATTGTCTGTTTCCTTTGGTTTTCCAGACTGTAATCTTTCAAAGCAATAAATTAGGGGTTTGTTTGATAATTGTGATGGTTGTGTGAAGCTTGTTCAGAGGGTGAATCATAGATTTCTAAGACTAAGAGTAGATCTGGAGGCATACAGATACAAAATTATCTACAGTCTGTCACAAACAGGATTTTAACCCAGTAATTGATTCTCCTGCCTGGCAGGTCCAATGGCACAGAAGCGTTCATGTTTTAGAAAGAGAGTCATAGCTGATTTCCAGCTTGCAAGTGCTGGTGAATCCAGCTCATAGTTTCATAAGTTGTTTCACTGATTGCAAAAGTAACCTAAAAATGAAGGGTTTGTTCCTTCAGGGCAATTTTTTTTTTAATATACAGAATGAAGTTGGCATATGCAGTAGTTATTAGGACACTTAAAACCAGACATCTGGCAAAGAAGGTAAGCCATCTGTGAAAATACATTTCCTATTACATGCAGTAACCCAAACGATGCCACAGTTATAAATTCACAGCACTGAGAGTGTAAACAAAACAGTGTCCTGGGGGAAAAATACGTGAAAGTGTTACATATGCAACCGTGCACCTACTCGCACAGCGTCAGCTGAAATAAATGGGATGTTTGTGGTCTCTGAAATTTTGCTTCACAAAATAAACTGGGTTTATAGATTTACCTTTCTCTTCCCTCACCCCCCCTTATTCCAATGTCTCTTTAGTAAAAAGAAGTCTGCTGAACGTGAAAATATTTCTCTGCTCCTCATTGACAGCAAAGCAGGCTGAGGTTTTTTTAACCTCACACTGCATTGAATGGACCAAGGGCTGGACTAAAATCCAGCTGAAGTTAATGGGAAGCTTTGTTCATTCTGATGGGATTTGGATGATATCAGAAATATTCCTGATGCATACCTCATAGTTTTTAGGGCCTAGTGTGCAATAGGCCTGCAGTATTTGCAAGTCAGATAGCTTTCTACAGGTAAGTATCTGAAACTATTTTGCCTGTGGCTTATACAAATTTATTTTCCAAAGAAGAATTAAGGTCATAGAGTTGTCTCAGTAGATTTCTTAAAGTTAGAATTAAGCCTGCCATTTTATGGTACTTCATAGGCTGTAGTTACAGGGATCAGTAACTGTAGAGCAGAAACTAATAAAATGTACAGCCTCCTGAAGTTACAGACAATCTGATTTTGTTTAAGATTAGCCAGATTTCTTCTCATTCTTCCTCCTTTGAACAGTGCAGCAGCTGTAGGGCTAGAAACTGCAACTTTTATTAATGGATTTAAGGGGGTTCGCAAAATAAAATCATCAGGGTCTGGGGCTTTGTTGCAAAGGAATGTCCCTTCCTTCCTCACCTCTGAAGACAAAGTAACTTTGGTCTTAGTGACTGGCCCAGCAACAGCCAGTTTGAAGGTCTGGGTAAAAAGCAGGATACAGAAACTAAGGGTTCTCCAGGCTGTGAGCTGATGATTTTTGACTTGAATTGGCCCTCCTGAGAGGCAAGACACTTGTGCTGGTCCTGGTGCAGAGGAGGGAAAAACCAAGTCTTGTTCTTTCAAAGATAACTGCAGTTGAAAGGTCCTTAGTGGTCTGCATACAAAGACAGAGGCCACATATGATCCACAGCTTTTTTAATTTTTATAAATATATATATAAAAATCAATAGATGTGTATGCTATACATATGTGTATGTATTATCCATATGCATGTACATATAAGCTCTCACACACAGATTCTGGTCTGATGTCTCCTCTTAAAACCCAAGATTCAACTTCTAAGTTAATGAGATTTTCAGGAAAAAATGGGGTTATTTGCTCTTTTATAGCTGCTCTCATCTGTTTTCTCAAAGAGGAATCATCAGTTATTGAAACTTCTGGTTATTTATAAGATTACTGGCAAGTGGCATCAAAACAATTCTCTTGCAGACTAAGCTGAGAAGTAATCTTCGTTTGGCTTGTCCTAATAAAAAGAGAATAACATTCATGCTTATCAATGAATATTTCCTAGTGTGTCCAGATAGAAATAAGGCAATGTACCAAAGCAAACTGGTATTTTAATTGATAAATAATTCAGGAAACAGCCACAGGATAGTGCAGTAAGCATGCCTTCTAATGAAAGCCTAAACATCTCCATCTGTTCTGCTTACCCAAGAAAAATCAACAAGGTGATTTGAGCTCACCCCTACATCATTCCCATACATGGGAAATATATTTTTCATGTGGAGTAATTGCTTAGAATAGAACAGAATGTCCTGATGTGAAATGCATAAGCTGATGCTATGTAACATGCAGAATATTTTTGATAGTAGAGATAATGTATTAGGCTATGGCAGATTCTTCTAATTTGAACTGTTTAAATCCATGTTATTCAAAAATGTCATTACTACAAAAGAGATTACAAGGTTGATGCAAAGATTTTTGGTTAATGATACTCCTCACATGGATTTCTGCAGATCAGACAAGACTTTCTTTTAGCCTCAAGTCTGTCGATCGACAAAATACATTTTTCACCATAAACCAGACATTTTGTGCAAAGAAAAAGAAGACCAAAGGACTGGTTTTATTTCTTTCCAGAAGACTGCACAGGAACCATCAATTAAAAAAAAATGTCCACATTATGTCACATGTATTTTTGTTCCAAGGCTAGCATTTCCTGGAAGTGAGGGGTTTTCTTTGCTTTCTCATAGCACACCTTCACTACTGCAAGACACATTCAACTGAGAGAGGACTTCCAATACACTTGACAAATGCTGTTAGGTGCGTGATAGTAAAGGTTGCCTCAAAAAATACTCCAGTGTCCTCTCCTACATACTTATTTCAAGAGATGAACTGGAAGGTGAACTGGGGAAAGAGAACAACCCAAGCCTTTGTGCAGAGGGGTGTGGTGATAAGTGGAAAGGAATCTAAGAGATAAAGAACAAAATCAAAATCGGGTGGAAACTTCTTCCAGGCTTTTCTTTTCCCAGCAATCTCTTTGGGACGCTGGTAGTGTCTCATGGCTGTGGGCAGAAGCAGCAGTAAACTTGGTGCTTCGGAAAAAACATATCAGCTTTATTCTGAATGGATGTCCAGGGTTAAGCAGCAACGAGGTGTGGGAATTTAGATGCACTTCTGGGATCATTGCCTGCTTTATTAGATGTAGCCTGACTAATACAGTAGTGAGCAAGACCCAAAAGTTGCAATGCCCAGGTCTTTTACTGGATCTAGCTTTAAACACCTCCCCAGTGTTTGATCTAGTGAAAACCCGCCCCACCCCCACCCTGTTCTGTGTTATAGTGGATACACTTATTAAAAGAGCCACTTTTATCCTTGTATAACCTCATATCCTAGCTCACTTGCAAAACAGATGTATTCACTCCCCATGGTTTTGTCTTGCCCTGCCTCCTTTTTAGATCCGAATCTATAACAAGTTAATAATGATGTGATTAGCTATCTGTATAATTTAAGCTATAAGTTCCTTGGGGTAGTGACTGTTCACATATACCAGGCACACAAATGCTGCTGTATAAACACAGAGGATATGCTACTAATTAATAACATCATATTTCAGTTTCAAGGGTGACTTACACAAGTGGGGTGTATTTTAATGCTGTTTGCTCTGAGGACTGTCTTCTACGTAATGCAAAGTGAGAAGATCATTCGAAGTGTATGGAGTTGCTTGTGACATTAATTTAGTCCCAGATGTGTTGAATTGTTCCAATATGCTAGGCTGAGAAGCTGAAGCCATTGAAAGTGAATATGGTGGGTTGTTAATGTGCTTGATTATAACGGAATTAGAACACTTGTTGAAATGTTGTCAGCTGAGTTTAATTTCCAATGGATTTATGGAGCATGAAACTCACGGATGAGGTTGTATTGTCCTGGATTTTGCTTTTCCAGTAGCATTGTATTTCCACTACAAATTACTACTACAGGTGATATTTTTTGCTCACCAAAATCAGCAAAACATTTGTAAATGTCATTGTCCATGGGACAGTGCTGTGCTCTTTTAAATGTTCCTTTCTATAATGACAGTGACCTCAGCTTCTGTCACTGCTCATAAATGACACAGCTTAGAAGCTGTCCATTCTGCTGCAGAGTTGCCAGCAGTGGCAAAACTATTTGTACTTGGGTGTAGAAGAACATGGTGTGATGCACTCCAAGGCACAGAGTAATGGTGACATTGGTCTGTAAATCACTGAGTGCACAAGCAACACCACACATCTTAGTGTGAACTGGAAGCAGGTGACACACTCACAGCTCAGGAGATGAAGTTTCCAGTCAGTTCACTTGGCTGCGGCAGTTTGAAACTGCTCTGTGGAAGCTATCTGCCAGCACATCTGGTATTGTACAAGGACACACATTTGTGTGGGTGCAGAAAAAGTTCAGACCTGCTTAAAGGCAGTTTGGGCTTACATATTCCATATTTATTTCTCAAACTCTCCTATCAACAAGTCATCTGCGCCCACTATTAGCCTGATCTTGAATCAGCTGCAGAGGACTAGCACAACTGAGTTCTTGAGCCCTGGTACTGTTATATTAAGCCTTGTCTTTAGCACTGGTCATCCGGCAGAATGGTGAGATGCAAAAGAATGAGTGCTGTAAAAGCTGTTGGCCTGGATGAGTTTTCCCAAGCTATCTAGCTGTAAAATAAGCTATTTAATGACAGGTAGAATCAAGTATGTAACCCAAATAGGAATCCTTATGGACTTCAGAGCCTGATGACTGCCTGTGCCTGGGACCCATATGCATGCGCTTCTCCTCAGATGCTGGAAGAGATCCATCAACCTTGGATGTTGGGAAAGAATCCTCAGATGTTGCAGAGCCGAGTTCAGATCTTCCCTCAGTCTAGTGTAATTTTAATCCTCCAGCCAGAAAAATAACTATCATGCTTAAGAGCAATCTGGGAAGGGTTTTCCTCAGCTTTCTTTGTCTGATCATTCCTTATTTTGCATAGATTAATTCAATATTTTGTGGTCTGGAGTGGCAATCCAAGCAGAGTCTTTTGTTGTTTGCATAAGAATCCTGCTCTCTTTTTAGTGTTACTTCTGAGCGATAATGGATTATGTGAGGTAGAATGCAGGGGATTTTATCTACCTGTATGGAAGTGAAGCACTGGGGAGAGTGTCTCTTATGAAATGTCTGTTGGAAACATTAGTTGCAGATGAAAGGTATTAGTATAGCTCCTGTAAGAAAAAAATGAGGGAAGCTATCAGGTTTGGGGGAGATTGCTCAAGACATTCTTTTGATATAATGGCTCTCAAATCACCTGGGGGATCTGAAGTTGGCCTGATGGGCTCGGTGTTTGTGATACATTACTGCTGTATTAATCCATATTAGGGCTTCTAATGCTTACTCCTAATGCCTATCTGCACTCTATAAGGACCACCAGCTTTCTCTTTTGATGAATATCTGGCTTTTTTTTTGGTCTTTTTGTCTTTCTCTAATGCATTTGACATTGATCATAGCTGTAAACAAGATTTAAGAGCAAAGGGAACTGACCTCCTGTGGCATACTTTAGATATGTTGTGCTCTGCACACATGAATAAACTGATTACCAGATTGGGGTTAGAGAGGAATATTTCTTTAGGTGAGACTATCATGTTGTCAGAGTTGTCCTTAACGCTGTTCTGCATAGCTGTCAAAACCAGGCTGGCAGTTTTATTTAACCACTATTATGTCTTTTTTTCTTCCATTATTCTAGGTCACTGGTGTTATACTTTCTTTCCTTTTTTTCTTTGAAGCTACAGCTTAAGGGTGATTTAAGAGGATAGGGAATACTCTGTGGCTTGTGGCATGGGGAGGAATTTGGCACACCCTTGTGACCTGGATAATTACTGTCTGGTCTTCTGGGGCTGGAACTCGGTCAGCCAGGCCCATTTTCTTTTTTACCCTGATCCAGAAATACTAATTCAAGTTCTTCAAATTACAAAAGATTTGGACCTGATTGTCTCTCTTGCCAGCTGAATGCTTGTGAGGTGAAATCTGTGTGTAAGGAGTGCAACTGAGCACTCCTTACACACAGGAGCGTATGAAGGATGCATCAACCTACTTGTTCTAGGGGAAACCTACACTACCTAATCCCACAGCACTGGACTAAGAGGGAAATGTTTAATTGAATCCAATCCAAATGGCATGATTTGGGCAGCCTGGTACTCCTTTTCCATCTTTGCCATCTGTCCAGTCTTATAAAGACAGACAAGGCAGCCACAATGAGAGGAAAGTACAGTGCTCACCTCAAAAGACTGAGAAAGATGGTTGAACTACTGGAGTGCTTTGAAAAGAAATAGATGAGGACCATGCCTGTCATCTCCTGCTTCCTTCCTACATCAAGTATCTGAAGGGGAGCTATAGGGATGCTGGGGATGGACTATTCATTAGGGACTGTAGTGATAGGACAAGGGGTAATGGGTTAAAACTTAAACAGGGGAAGTTTAGACTGGATATAAGGAAGAAGTTCTTTACTGTAAGGGTGGTGAGGCACTGGAATGGGTTGCCCGAGGAAGCTGTGAATGCCCATCCCTGGTGGTGTTCAAGGCCAGGCTGGACAGAGCCTTGGGTGACATGGGTTAGTGTGAGGTGTTCCTGCCCATGGCAGGGGGGGTTGGAACTAAACAATCTTAAGGTCCTTTCCAACCCTAACTATTCTATGATTCTATGACTGTTGGGGTTGGAGTGTTAGCTTTTTCTATGGCCAATCTAATACTCTTGTAATACTTTAGCACTTGAAGTAAGACATGTCATTGGCATAAGATTGGCTCTCTCCCTCCAAGGCAGCAGGCAGGACAGTGTTGATCCTTGCTGGGCAGAATAGTTCCTTGAGGGAGTACGTGCCTATGCTGTTAAAAACCTTGGTTACCTCTGGAGAGAAAGATGTTGCATCTCTCTCTTATTGTTCCTTTTGTTCCTTGCTACTTCACTTGGTGATTCATAGCAACTTCCAAGTGGGGCAAAGTTAAGAAAAATGGTATAATTCTAGTTTCAGAGAAGCTTTCAGGTGAAACCTAAACTTTGTTCCTTGAGTTGTGTCTGCATTGTGTGCTGGAGTCCTGAGACAAGCTTCAGCCATGTGGCAACTCTTCCACCAATAAACCATGTCCCTGAAGGCAGAGAGAGGTGACGGCACTCACAGTGGAGACAGGGATGGGAAATAATGGAAATTGGATGAGTAAATAGCCAACAAGCTTGTTCTCACAAGCACACTGTAATTAAATTCAGAAGCTGATACTATAATAGTTTCTTATGTAATGCTAAATACTACTATTTTACTCTAATTTTGATGACATTTTTTCTGTTTCACTGAAGACGGTGAAGAAAGCTTCTTACAAATGAGTTCTTAAGTGCATCATGTAAAATTTGAGCATGCCAGAATAATCTGCTCATTTCAGAGAATCCAATGTAGTGAGGCTTTTTCTTCCTAACTGCCTATGCAGTTCTTCAGATTGCTTATTAGAGCAGTTAGGCATATAGAATATTAATAAGAAATATCATGCTTTTTTATTAAATTAAAGTGACACTTTAAAATTCAAATACTTTGTATTATCTTCATTTTTGGATTGTGGGCCGTTAATGGAGGAAACATACTCAAGGTGATATTTAGATCATTTTTACAGGAGAACTAATGTTAAAGGACAAGAACTTGAATTACTGCATTTCATTACAATGTTAATGCAGATACTCTCCTGGATGGTCATAAAATGATTATATTTATGAAGACAAGCTGTAAGATTGTGGCACTGTAACTGCCAAATTTAAAATCTTCATGGTAAACAAAGGAACCTGTTTCAGGCATTTTTAAAAAGTTGTTTTAAAAGGACAACTGTAATGAGGGCAAGGTTCCATTGGGACTATATGAGATGCTGTGTAATAAAAGCCCCTGATCCTCTGCAGTACCTTTACCTGAAGCTTGTCTTGCGTGCAAGTCACCTTCAGTCATGTAGAGATTTCAGTCCAAATTTCCCTCTAACTCTTGCTCTGTTACGACCAAAAACTTTCTCACCCAGTCCTCTCTGCTTGCATCCTGTAGGAGAAGAGCCTTGGGAAAGGGCAATTCTTTTGAAGACCCCTAGTCCTCAGGACATGGATTCGTCTTGTGAAATCTGCTTATTGTATAAAAACACAGTCCTTGTAGCAGAAAGTTCATACTCAGAGCAGACAGTAGAGTTAAAAGGTGGGCAGAGAGACAAGACATGTAATGGGGAAGCCATCTGCCCAAGGGCCCAAAAATGATCAGTGCTAGAATTGGGAATAAAAGGATAACACCCTGGGCTCTCTGTTCCAGTGTGTAGGTGATGCTAATTACCTGCCAAGGTTTTTACAGATGACTAAATATCAAGTACATTTTAAAATGGATTTTTCCACTGAAAAATACTTTCCCAGGTTCATCAAGTTCTTACACTTCCCCAAGCCAGACTTTTCCTTTCTATCATCAGGTTGCAAGATCTAGTCTACCTAACACAAGCAGACAACAATACCACAATGCCTAAAGAGTACACACAGACGTTGGTGACTCCTGCCTAAGGAGGTGCTGCAGTGAGATGTCTGTTTGGTTTGGTTTTGACCTAAATTTTGTCTTTCATCAGTGGAAGGAGATAACCATCTGAAGGACACAATTTAGGTGAGATAAGTTTGGGCTCTGTCTTAAGAACAGTGTTTTGGATTTCTGTACAGTGAAGAGAGAAGTGACTACTTCAAAAAAGTAGCAGGTGCTTATCACAACAGAGTGTAAATGACTGGTAGAAATTACATGTATTCACTGGCATTCTTTGAAAGTAAAAGAAAAGAAAAGAAAAGACTCATGACACCTTTTCTTTCTACCCTCAAGATTTTGTCCTTCCATAATGGTGTAAGAAAAAAAGAATCAGCCCACCAATTCAGGTACACTTGGCCATAAGAACTTTGTGATATGGTTGGAGCACTCATATATTGAAAAGATCCTATGTAGTTTTGTTTTCTTAAAATGTTCAGCATTGTCAATTGATTTAAATGATAATGAAACTGTTCCTGAAGCCTTCAGCATATTGGATGCAAACCAGACCCACTGCTTTTAGTTTCATGAAATGGCTGTGTTTCAATTATATACATAGCCAAAGGGGAACATTTTGGTTAAAGTATCAAAAAAAACCCACCAGTGTATTGTTTCCAATTAGCTGAAATCTGCTTTAATAGGACAGAGTGATTTTTTCACAAAGGTTTTCTTCCACTTGACATCTTTCTTCGGGACTGTCGTGGTTTAAGACCTGTCAGCCACGCAGCTCGCTCACTCACTTCCCCCCCTTTCCTCCCTGCCCTCACTCCCAGAGGGATGGGGAGGAGAATCGAAAGAATGTAACTCCCATGGGATGAGATAAGAACAGCCCAGTAACTAAGGTATAACACAAACCACTGCTACTGCCGCCAATAATAATAATGATAAGGGAAATAACAAGGGAAGAGAATACAACCCCTCACCACCTGCCGACTGATATCCAGCCCGACCAAGCAGTGATCAGACCCTTCCGGGTAACTGCCGCGGTAACTGGGGCATGATGTGCTGTGGTATGGAATACCTCTTCGGCTAGCTTGGGTCAGGTGTCCTGTCTCTGCTTCCTCCCGGCTTCCCCTCCTTCCTGGCAGAGCGTGAGACTCACAAAGTCCTTGGTCAGAGTAACCATGACTTAGCACCAACTAAAAACATCGGTGTTATTAGCGCTGTTCCCAGGCTGAAAGTCAAAAACACAGCACTGCACCAGCTACTAAGGAGAAAAATGACTGCTACTGCTGAACCCAGGACAGGGACATACAGAGGTGATCTGAAAGCCCCGCTCTGTTCTTAGCTGACCATTTAGAGTTAGGGTCAAAATACTGGCAAGTGCTTTGAGCATGTTTGACTGATTCAGAGAAAACTCCAGGAACAAACTTGCCAACAAAGTTTTCAAGCTGACAAGCAGGTATTCTTTATTGCAGTGCCGGGAGACACGGGGGATAGCTCCTCCTAACGTGTGTCTCCCTGTTGCTCCACAAGCCGTCCTTATATAGTCCCTGGGCATACATACATTACGTCATTTCCAGAAAGTTCCCCGCATGCGTACAGAATTGTGGTGGTGGTCTCTGAGGGTCGTGTACTTCTTCCAACAATCTTCATCACTTCTGGCAGCCTTTGGAGCACGTGCAGTAGATACTCATACCAGTTTAATTAGTTCGTTAGCACCAGAGACATAATAATCCTCCTATCCTCCTACTTATCAGTTAGTTTAACTGTAGCCCATCCTGGACACCTGCCATTCCCAGATACTCCTTATCCCTGTGTCCCATTCTTCTAGACTGTTTTTCTTAAAACTGTGTCAACTATAACAATTTATCTTGTACAAGAATGGTCAGTGTGCTCTCTGGCTGCATTCTATTTTTTTTTCTATGTATCATGCACTTTAGTAATTTTCCATTGCTACTCTTACAAAGCCATCAAACTTAATATTACTTAAAACTGATTCTAAAGGTTTATATATTCCATTTTGTAATTTTGTGTCCCCCTTGTCTCACAAGTCAATGGAGATAGAAGGATTTGGGGTGTGCTCTGGATTTACCCTGACCGAGTTTTGCTGTTGGCCAATGTGGTCTGAAGCAGGAAAATGTTGAATATCCCCAGTCACAGGAGCTTGTGGGGTCTGGGGAAGAAGGGATAAGTATTTGGAAACTTTAGGGACATTTGTGGCAAAGGAGAAAATATGGTTTACTTGTACAAAAGGAAGGTGAGGAGTGATGGGAATCATGGGATTATTTGAGAAGGGACAACAGAGAGTAGCACAGCAGCAGTGACTGGCCTGAAGCAGAAGAACTGAGAGAATGGCACCAGACCACTTATGGGGGGCAGGAAGGAGAGCAAAGCAGGTGAAAGGAGGTCTTTGCCATTCCATCCAAGACAAAGTACTACTAACTCCCAGACCTCTTTCCCACTTCAGTATGCTATCAGTGCCCTGCTTACTGCTGCTGTCAGTCAAGCTTGTGCCTGTGCTCCTGCTGATTGCACACAAGGGTACACTCTAGGGCAGACTGAGGGTGAGCTCTGGGCCACTCTGGCAGGGGAGAGCCCAAGCCTTCCATGCGCAGTAAGGCTTTTGCTCAACCAGCCTGCATTGAACAGGCACAGGCTTGCCAAGACTCCATTCATTCATTTCTTCCACAGCTACCTCAAGTGCAGCAGGGGGTAGAGCTGTCCCTTTAGATAATAGCCCAGATGCTGATGAGTTCAAAACAGTTATGAAGCCAGAGCTGGGTCTTTGAGGACTCACAGTCAGCTTGATGGACACAATATAGGTGTTGACTTTTAAGTATGAAAATATTATCTTCAACTATTGCCTATTTCAGTTTTGACACACATATCATGGGCTTACTAACTCTTCCTTATATTAGGGAAATATCAGGCGTAGCTGATCAATGTTTATGAAATGCCAGATGCTACAGAAATCTGGAGTAAGATGTATTATCTCAGCTTAGCTTTGAATAAGACACCAAGAAAACCATCAAATTTATGCGTTTTGTATCACTTAAGCATTTCAAGCAGCCTACTCACTGTGTGTCAGGTTATAATTCAAATTGAAACTAATGTCAGAAATACTCAAAAAAAATCTCAGGGAGGTAGGTGCAGGCTCTCAAAATCCTTTGCAATAACTTGACCGCCCAAGTTTACAATCTGGTTTTTTGTGTTCCTGGAGTGCTGAACACAACAGATCTGTAATTGAGAAGTATAATTTCTGTGTAGGAGCTAGTACAGTAACAGTCATAAATAATAGTAAAAATAAACACAGGTTTCTAAAGACCTGCAGACAATAGCACATTAGAGTGTGGTAATATACAGTATGTGAAGTGGGAAAATTAGAGCCCTTCCTTGTCCTTATCTTCCATTTTCCTCATGGGGGAAAAAATAATATGGATTGTCATGTCTTACATCTGAAACACTGGGCTCACGTTTTTTGTGGCAATGATTTAATTCAGTTCCTTTTAAATACGATGTTACACTGGTGGATGAAGAGCCCTCACCAGGTGAGGAGCTGCAGTTGTTGACTATGCTGTGGGAGTGGTATTTGTGAGGATGATTATATAATGTAGGTATGAGAGTGATTAGATTACATGAAATGCCGTTTCCTTTTATATGAAATGCTAAACCTGAAAAGAAACCTCCATTTGTTCCTATTTATTTTTTTCTTCCTGCATGTTGAACTCAGAATTTTGGTAACTTCAGGTGTGAATGTAAACTGATTATTGACACGTAAAACACAGTATGACAAACTGGTGTTACCATGAGCAATAGTAGAGGAAAGTATATCTTGATTTTCAAGTCGATATCTCTCCTGTTGCTGGCAAACATGCCATTTTCTCTCTTTCATAAGCATATCAAGCTCGTTGATTTTGTTGGTGAAAGCAAAGGGGAAAACCAGAAAAAACTATATCATAGCTGAATGTTCCATTGTTCATTAAATCATCACTCTTAATTTAATAGTAATGATCATAATAGTTGGTAATAGGAGTTTGAGAAATATGTCAAAACAGAAATGACAGATGAAAGAAAATCTAACCAAAAAACAAAATCTCAGTCTTTTTGCAATACCACAGAATGCCTGTGAGATTTTTGTTCAGCTTCTCTCTTGCAGGTAGAATTTCTTAGATCTAAGCATATGAAAAATTGAAAGAGCAATTTTATACTATATTTACAAAGGAATAGATTTATTGAATACTTAGAACTGCTAAAGAAAATCACTTATCTAATCTAACCAATATACTTTATGATCCTTTTTCCATGGCTAGGACCTCTGGTGGAAAAATAGTTGAAATATAAACCCAGTAGCTCAGATTCAGGAAAGAAAATTAAGGCGCTGTTCATGGCCTTCTCTTAGTCCCGACTGTTGCCTGGTAACTGTCTAAAAATTAACTGCATCACCTGGCTTCTAAGGTCCATGGTATCACTAAGAAACCTGGCATCTGCTATGTCTTATATTGAAAAGCAGAACTTCAGGGCTTGGTTAATATAATTTTTTTGTCATAATCAGGGAAGTTATTCAGCTATACAGCTGAGATGTTTATGGATGCTTATGGTAAAGTCAGTTAAAATACTGTATAAACTACAAAGCAAACTTGTTTTAAACTATGGAAATTTCACACAACCAGTTTCTGCTTCTTACTATGTGGCATTCTAGTTTGTTCTTTCTTTGGGTGGTGTAGATATTGCCTTAAATTTCTTTCCTAATAACTGCACCTTCCGAGCTTCACACAGGCTTTGCATGAGCCTAGAGCCTGCAAACAAAATGCACCGACAGAAGCTGTGGCACGGATACTCCTGAAATGGAAATCTGGTGGCATACCTAGATCACCAGATGAACCTTGACCGAATTCACAGAAGAAACTGGGTTCAAAAAGCCTCCCAGGATACTTGATGTGCCTGCTATTCTAATGACAGTGCTGAGAAGACTGAAGATTTAGAAGGATGTCGGTGGGAATAGATGACATAGGTATTTAACTGGGTAAATGTGTGCTCTGCAAATCATAGAATCAGAAAATCATTTAGTTTGGAAAATGCACTTAAGATCATCAAGTCCAACCATAAACAATTCCGTTGAATTGAACGATTAACCTGGGACTGTAAGCTGCTCCCCTCTTTTATGTTTCTGGCCACTGAACACTGAATCTGAAGGCACTGCTGCAAAACTTCAGCTCACTGGAAAATCTGGTCTGATGTGAGGTTTTTTGCAAAATGTTCACTTACAGAAGCTGTGTCAGGTTATTGTATAATATTCATCCTAACATCAATTTTGTATGCTTACAGTGCTCTCCTTTGCAGAACCTCAGAGAGTCCTGCACACACCAGTTAATTAAACTTCGCAATACCCATGTGGGTGAATTGTTTTATTGTCCTAATTGTGCAAAGGAGAGAAGAGAATCTCAGAGAGATTAAGCAACCTAGGAAAGGTCACTTTGTTAACTGACATTAAAAGTTTGTTTTAAAAAGAAGGTAAGCTCTTCACAGAGGTGAGGAAAAACAGATAAATTGACCATTGCTTAGGCTTATTTGCTGTCACAGAACCAGTCAAAACCCCTTAAAACTAGGGATTTGGTTTACATAAGTTCCTGAAGGGGGAACAGAGTTGGAGAGAGCTGACTTCCCTCACTACAATTTTTACTCAGTTCTCCTTATTCTAGAAAGATCTTGGGTTGTCTTCCTGTACTGCACTGGTCTGACTGGAGGCAGCAGCCTATACAAAGACCAGATAAAGCTAAAGTTATGTACTATATTAGAGTGTCATTGGACACAGTGGCAGGGGAGGGAGCTCCAGTTACCCACTAAGAGACCTGAGCACCTCCCCAGCCTTTCCGCAGGCAGTCACAGGGGACCTTCAGCCCCAGGGGCAAAGGGACACCCCAGGGGAGGGGCTGTCCAGAGCACAAGACTTTTAATGGGATATTCAGCAATGGAAGAATCCAAGAGATCTGGGGAGGAATGGTTCTGCAAAAATAAAGGGAAAAAAAAGGATGAAAGGGGCTGCTGACGTGGGCATGCACTGCGCCTGGTCAGCACAGCCTAACCTTCTCATTAAAATAACTTAATAACTTCTCATTAAAATCCATTTCTAAATATTTTCTTGCTTGAGGGACTGCGTATTCTGTGCGTATGGGGTTCTCACTGCCAGATGTCAGCTGGACCACAGGTGAGAGTGTCCATGTGTCTGTGGTGTCATTAATGGGAATCAGTGAGGGTACCTAATTCTGTGTGGGATTGCTAGTGAATATCAAGCTGGACAAGCTGGTAAGGAGGTGATGTGATCTGGGAGGTGTTTGTGTGTGCAGAAGTGAAACAGCATGAGGAGCTGCCACTGGAGGGGCCAGGGTGTCCAGGCCAACACACTCAGTGCGTGGGAATACACACTCAGCCTGGCTGAATTTTGGGGGCGTGGAGCTGCAGCAGCCTCACCTCCATTGAGCTACTGATTAGGCAACCTCTGACAATAAATATGTATACGTGTATGTCTGTATAGGTGTGTTTATGTGCATGTGTGTGTGTGTGTATGTGTGAGCCACAGTTTTGCTCGTGAGTATCCTGTCAAGATGGCAAGAGGGGAGAAAACTGCAAATTAGGGGCATATGGGAAAGCTGGTCAGCCATCTCTGTTGACACCAGGGACATCTATACACAGCTGAGCTATCTTTTACCTGAAAGGTTGGCATCAAAGGACAAAGATAGTAATTTGTTTCAAGAAGGTCAACCACCAGCATGTGTGGTCCTTCAGAAAGCTAAAAAAGCCTCATTCTGCAGCACTAGGCGTCAGTCTTTTATATGGCTTATAAAGCTTTCCAAGCACTGCTTCTTAGCATTGCAAGTGACACTCATGCAAAATGCTTGGAGAGAAAACACTTCTGTCAGCAAGCTTTTTCTAACATCAAATCTTTAAAAGCAAGCAAATGGAACATTTTAACATTTTCAGGCTTGCTCTTCATGTGCAGTGCAGGGAGTACACTGGAAACAAAATGAAGAGGGTATTTTTCTTCTCAGAATGAGAAAGGAAATCCAAATTGTGCACATTCTTGCCTCTTTCAGATTGCAAGCTGCCAGGTCGAAACCCAATCATCACTATTGTCTTGAAGTTGGGATTTCAGTGTGTATCAGTACAATCTCTTTTTTTTTACATATTATTTGCATAAAACCACCGATGACAATCTATGTGATGGGTAAATTGCATCCACTCATTTTGATTACACCTCTCCGTTTCTCTTCTGGAATGACTGCCCCAGCACTTTCACAGGAGTGAATCAAAGGGTTGGAGAAGACAAACAGCTAAGGGGAAAATAACAAAGCAGCAGAAATGGTAACTGTAAACTGATACAGTAAGTGAAGAAGGGTCATTACCCAGCACTGTGTTGGCTGCGGTGGAGACTGACTTGAAACAGTTCCAGAAGAAAAGGACTAGCCATTTCATGCCAGTTCTGTGCTACCAGCAAAATTCTTGTTTACTATGTAAAGCCCTAAATTTACATCCCCTTTAAGACTTCTTTGTGTTGTCACACATAGTAAGGCCTTTATAACACAAGATCTTCTGAAAATGAGAATTGTTATGAAACTGATTCAGGGGGACTGGTTTCTGTTAGAAAAAAGTCCGCCTGGAGAAGAATATCCTAAGGTCACACACCAAATCCTAGGATGGAGCTGTTAGAAAATAATAGATTGATAATAAAATGAGCAGAGTAGATGTACAACACAGGTCTGTGGGGCGACGCAGGGTTGTCCCAGAGCACCTCATGCTGAACATGCTGCAAAAGATGCATGGTATTTGCTCATCCGTGCAATGCTGGACACTCTTCCTGACTCTGAGCTGTGACTAGTCCGTGTTGTCCTTCTGGCCTAGCTCATGTCCTTAGGAGTATGCCCATAGCACGGCACAGGCATCAGGAACAACACCCAGCAAAGCTGTAGCCAGCCATGCCAAATTGTCTCCTGGTCCTACAGTTGGTGGAACTGTAATAAGCCCGGGGGACCTAGAAAATCAATGAAAATTAGCATTATGGGACGTCTTTGAAGTGTAGGCTTATTATTAAATTTTTGATGGCTCACTCCTGTTCTGTCAACACCTGAATGAATCACTGATTAATTTTACAAGTCCCTGTTTTCACCTTACAGTATTAATGTCACCCATCACTGACTTCTGACAGATTCTTGTAGAACTCTGATGAAATTTGTCTGGTATTAAAGGGGTAACAAAGTGATAAATCAAGGCCTAATGAAGTTTCTGCTCTACCTTTCTTAATTCTAGCTAGCATTTATGGCCACCTGACATGAAAAGCAGCCTCTGCCCAAATACAGCAAAGTTTGAGACTGTAAATGACAAAACCATCTGATAAAAATCTTTTTGTTCTGTTTGCTTTTCAAAACAGGAAAGGTGCCTGGTTTTCCACATAGGCTTTTTGAAATACTGGTAAAAAATACCAAATAGTTGTGATGCCATGTGTGCATGGGATCATTTTCCTAGACAAGCAGTTTGCCACATCTTGGAGGACACCAGGCAGGTGTATGTTGGAAGAACCCACTGTTCCACCTGCCAAGTTTATTTTAAATGCATACAGCATAAACAAGTTTACAGTCCAGCCGGAGTGGCACAGCCAGTGTGACAAAGCAGATGACTCTAATTTCTTAAAGAAGCAATAGATGGAAAATGACCCCAGCAGACTAAGGGAAATTTATCAGATCTTAGCCAAGAAAAGTTGGTGACTTTTGTTTAATACACTGAACTATTAGCAATAAAAATGATCATGTTGGTTTGGTAAGAAGCCCATCTTGGGAAATGGTCAAGGACATTTCTGTTCAGCAGAGGCTGGAAGCCACACTCTCAGCTTAAAGATCATTTGGGCTTCCTTGAACTTGTCATCCAGTTCCCTTGCCAAGGAATGTCCTAGATTGGTGCAGGTTTGATCCCCAAAGCCCATTTCTAGTATTTTGGTCATACATGGCCCCGCATTAGATTTATGGACAGTAGGCACCTAGAACTCTAGGTGACACCTGGATTTAGGTCATGTCCTGTGTTCAGCAGCAGCAGTCATTTTTTCTCCTTAGTAGCTGGTGCAGTGCTGTGTTTTTGACTTTCGGCCTGGAAACAGCGCTGATAACACCAATGTTTTTAGTTACTGCTCAAATGTTTAGTCTGACCTAGGAATTTGTGAGTCTCATGCTCTGCCAGGGAGGAGGGGAAGCCAGGAGGAAGCAGAGACAGGACACCTGACCCAAACTAGACAAAGGGGTATTCCATACCACAGCACGTCATGCCCGGGGTGTAACTGGGGGTTACCAGGAAGGGCAGTCACTGCTCGGTCGGGCTCGGTCAGCAGGTAGTTTCGTATTCTCTTCCCTTGTTATTTCTCTTATCATTATTATTATTGGTGATAACTATATATATTTAGATGTTCTGTGAGTGCTGCTCATGTGAGGGAGTGTCAACGCTTGTTGCTGATTTGATATGCAATTGATTTAATTGTTGTTTGAAAATATGAGCATGTCAGCAGTGAGCTGTTCTTTGTCACAGCTCTGTCCTGTAGACCTTATGTTCATTTATGAAATAGAAATCCTTGGGCTCAAGCCATTCTATTAATATGGGAGTCAATATGGCCAAAGCCAACAAGGAAATGATCATAACAGTGCTATAAACCATGTGATAATACAACTCTTCTGTAGACTGGTGTTCTGGGTTGTGTGCAGTGTTACCTTTTTAAGAGAAGATATTATGGCCATGGAGATTCATAAAAATGAGAAAATTATTTCAAGGTCCCAGGGGCCTTGCCATCAGGTTATATTGATAAGAACAGCTATAGTGAGGGATGCACTGAAACTGCAGCCACCAGTGATTGACTGTCAGGGTGGAAGAAGTATCTCTGGAGACTGAAGGTGCTGGTCCTAGGTTCTAGACCTATGCAAAATGGCAATAGGAAGATGAAGTGGAGAATGTGCTTCTTAAATTTTCAGATGACAAAGGTATGTGGGAATCTGAAAGTTCATGGAGATCGGGAATGAAATTTGGGATTATACGGGTAAACTGGAGAAAAGTTCTTAAGACAGATAGAGGTTCTGTATTCATAAAGGACTAATCTGCTGCATAAAAACTGAATGGGGGAAACACGGGTTAAGCACCATTTCCACAGAAAGGGATTTAGGATTTGCCATGGTAACCATTTTGCCATAAGGTAACCATGAGTCAATATTTTTAGGCTATGACAAAGAAACCTCCAACCAAACAGCCAGCATCAGATTGGCACATAAAAAAAGATGCCTGGAAATAATTCTTCTATTCAGAATTGGATATCTCTTTTAGTTTGGGGCTCTGTATTTTGAGAAACATGGAGAAAATGCAAAAATTTATGAATGAAGTGGCCTAAGAGAGACAGATGAAGGAACTGTGACTGTGATTTTTCATTCTAGAGAACAAAAGGCAAGGAGATTATATGACAGCAGTCTTCTAGTATGGAAAGTACAGTTGTAGAGAAGAAAGTGTTATGTTGTCTCTACAGGCAGAATAAAGAACAGTGGGCTTTAATTTCAGTGAGGGGAATTCAAATTAAAGAAAGACTCTCTAAGGCCTTTTCTATAGTGAGAATTAATCCCAGTTTCAGCAGCGGGCAGCCTGCTGATAATGTCTGGTACAATCCCTGAGCAGAGACATGGAAAAGCCTAATTTCCACCAGTGGCAGTTACTCCTGTTCATAACTTGATGTCAGGAATACATCCCAATACAGACAACTGATTTTGGCAACCTTGAACTTTTTTCTTTCCAATTTTAAGCCATTTCACTTTAGGAAAATGACCTATGAAGCACTCAGCTAGGCTCACAATGACTATGGTAGCCTGATGTGATTCTAAATTACCATGAGCACTAAAGCAGGGTTTTCTCAGACAACAGCCAACTCAACTTTAAATGTACTGAAGGTTATAGTGCAATTTTCATGCCAGCATAACACAGCCTACATTCTCTACTGAAGTGATGGATCCAAGGCAGTGAATAGCTGGTCATGCCTCTTAATTATGGCATCCCTGGCCTATACTTGCTGTGCAGGGATGATGCAATCCAAAATGCTATGCTGTATGTGCAGGTGATGCTACACTAAGCTGCAACAAATAACCCACCTTAAATTCCAATTCTCAGTGGAAAGAAAATTTTTCTTGCTGTTTTTTTTTTGTTTGTTTGTTTGTTTGTTTGCTAAATCATGTTGATCTGATTTTCATCTGCTAGGTTAGGGCAAGTCCGGAGGACTTCATTAGTTAGCTCTAGATCATATGTTCTCTTTTTAGTGTACAAGTTAACTCAGCAAAGACAAAAAGCCTTTGCTAATCTCAGCAGGGCAGTCTGTAACAACACAAGGGACTGTGGCTAACTGGGGAGTTTGCAGTCAGCAGCTCTAGAATGTCTGGGTATCAGCAGTCTCAGCAAATCAACCCCTCCTATGAGTGCAGTCTCAAATGTTTTGCAGTCCTTTCAGACTGTTTTTGCTTTCCCTGCTAGCATCTATCATGCGATACTGCTGGGAAAATGTGGCACCCTTGAGGCAACTGCAGTCTGAGGACAGTCTGAACAGGCAGAAACAGCAAAAAGTTCCCAAACCTTTTATTTATTGTCTTTTAATAACCAGGAGACAGGGCACATTATTTTTTAATGACTAGGAGAATAATATCAATACATTCATTTTCTTCTCTTTATCTTGCTTCTCTGTTAATTTTAGCTCTGTTTCAAATCTGAATGCAATTTTATGTTCAGCTTTAACTGTTTCAACTGATATAGATGAGTGATGAGTAATCTGCATGGTTAATGGCAATCATTTGCTCTGGTACTACTCTGAATGCTGGCCTGAAATCCCAAGGCTTTGACCCACCATGCTGCCTGGCCCAGAAGGAGCTCAGCTTATTTTAATCTCTGGCTGTTAGGTGATTTTGTGCACAGAAAATGCTCATTTTTCATATAGTGCATTGAAACAACATACAGTAAATTGCATTTTTTTTCGTTTCCAAAAGACTTCAATGGAGTCAAGGAGCAAACAAAAAAACGAAGACCTCAAAATGGAAACTTGAACGGTGGGGATTGCATGTTCTTTCACACAAGTGCCTACAACATGCTTCTTTTATTTCCCTTTAGTGGACATGTCTTTCTATGTCTTTACAGCTAGGTGCTGGGGATAAAATGGTTGATGCTTTGTCTGAAAGCAATATGGATTCAGCAGCAGCTGCATTGTGAACAACATAGAGCTGCTCACCAGGGACAGCTGCACACATCTGTGAGGGGGCAACTCATCCAGTGTGTCTCTAAATTTATTGTGGCTGGCCAAAGCACGAGCCAGGTCACTGAGCTGGATGCTAGTCTTTACAAGAAGGTATGTTTCCTCCCGGACAGTCTAGAAGCTGTCATTCATGCCAGGGCACTACAGAAACTCGGCTATGAATGATGTGGGATGTTGAGTGATGAAGTTCTCCTTCATCAGCTACTATTGCTCCTCTTTTTGCAGTCAAATTCTAGAAAATCTGTGTATGTTGTAATCCATAGTTAGCATTCATTTGCTTGGAACTGGAGGATGACCTCTATTACCTCCTGAAGTCACTTCCAACCGTGTCATCTCCAGCTATGCCATGAGACTGCCAAGACTTCCTCCTCAAAACACCAGTTTTCTGCCTACAGCAAATGCAAAGCCTAGTTCTGCTCCTGTCCTGTAATCAGCTGAAAATCAGCAGCTGCTTTAACATAAAGAGTCTGTGCTTTGATTGTGTAATAAGCACTCTGAACATACTTTTTTAAACTCCATTAATATAGATCTGAAATTAATATTTTTACTGGCAGCTTCAAAACTTGAAGCTACATCGGAATAAATCTGTTGTCTTGCACCTGGATGTTTTTTATAGAGTGAAATGAGTTTTTTGTTTTATTAAGTTTTTTATAAAGATTAGCAAATGTTTCCTTTAATAAACAACAAGGTTCACATCACATAGCTATTCTGCATGCACTGTTCGTTTTGTGTGTGTAGACATAACTGTTTATTCATTATTTAGGAGACGTGTTAAGTCAGCCAAATGAGATAAAAAATGTTTGGGTTTTCGTAATGGCAATGCACATATAAAAAGCTTATGTTAAAATGGAATCAGTATTCCTACAGTCTATAAATCAACATTAAAAAAAATTTGCTCTGTAAATATTCCTCCTTCTGCTCACAGTTTGGAAAGAACAAGCATTTTTGCCTTCCAGGTTGTTGTAGAAATTGTAACTAATGGCTAAATAGTGCTGTGGATTGTGTAGTTTAACTCTTTATAATACACTGCAGGCCCAGGTCTGATCCCACTGGTGTCTAGGGAATAAGAACCACTGACTTTAGCAGCAAACAATTTAAATCCTATGCAAGTACAACTGAAAAGGGATGATCTTGTAAACTGCTGACCACCTTCAAAGGTCCCATACATAATTATTTGAAATAATACCTCATAGATTCTGGCTCTGGTTTAGTATCTAGAGATGGCTATCCTGAAATTGCTGGTATTTGTTACAATTGTTTTAAAATTTGGAACTATGGTAATGCGCAGCGTTTTAGGCAGACATGTAAACACCATCTGTGCAAAATATTTGTAATTATTTACAAACCAAAAAACCACTCAGGAAGTTTTTTTTCACAGCACCAAGCTGGCACACTAACCTAGCAGAATGTGTCCCCCAGTCCTGTCCATAATGCTGGTTGTCCTTAGGTCAGTGACATGAACTGCAGTTCCTGACTGTCTTGATTTTGTGTAATTATTTTGGTTTCATTAACAAATAGAGAAGGTTGAAGGACTGTGCCAACCTGTGCAAAGGTTGTAAGGATGCTGGTCACCCATAAATCAATTCACTTTATCAGTTCATGGCTGCCCTGGGTTCAGCAGTAGCAGTCATTTCTCTCCTTCTTAGTAGCTGGTGCAGCGCTGAAGTTTTGACTTTTGGCCTGGGAACAGCACTGATAACACCGATGTTTTCAGTTGTTGCTAAGTCATGGTTACTCTGACCAAGGACCTTCTGAGCCTCATGCTCTGCCAGGGAGGAGGGGAAGCTGGGAGGAAGCAGAGACAGGACACCTGACCCAAACTAGCCAAGGGGGTATTCCATACCACAGCACGTCATGCCCAGGATGTAGAACTGGGGAGCAGTTACCTGGAAGGGGGAGATCACTGCTCGGGTCAGGCTGGGTATCGGTCGGCTGGTGGTGAGCAGTTGTATTCTCTTCCCTTATTATCTCCCTTATCATTATTATCATTGGTGGCAGCAGTAGTTATTTGTGTTATACCTTAGTTACTGGGCTGTTCTTATCTCAACCCGTGGGAGTTACATTCTTTTGATTCTCCTCCCCCTTCCTCTAGGACTGGGGGGAGGAAGGGTGGGGAGTGAGAGAGGGCTGAGTGGCTGAATTGACAGGCTGGGCTTAAACCATGACAATGGCATTCCTAAATCTATTCTCTTTCTGTGTCCTGGCAACACACTGTTGAACGATATGTTTACTGTTGGAGTGGCAGAGGGTCTCCCTCCATCTGATGTGCTATCTGATTGCCTTTTAGTTGGCAGAACTAAGCCAAGCTGGGCTTGCAAAGTCCCTAGAAGGCCATGGTGCTATGTGTCAGCAAAAGAAAAGTATTTATATGCACCACATAGGCTCAAAAGTCAGTGGCAGGGCAACACCTCACCTGCAGACACCTTTAAATACTTGTCACTGGATGGCCATGACAGCATATTCATAAAATATTATCTGTGATGCTGTGGCTCAGTATAAATGGGGCCCACCAAAGGGCCAGTTTTGTTAATCCTCCTTAGAGCAGCGGGTCCCCAGTCAGGGACTCTCCCCTTGGGTCAGGACGTCACCCAGGATAACTTCTTGAGGTTGAGAGCCCTTGCCTTATCAGTGAGTGACTGCGCATTCTGGGTTACCTTTCTAAAAGCCGAAGAATTCTTAAGTCACTTGTTCAGTACCTATTTCATTTGACATTCCAAACATGTTATGTACCAAATGTTGATGGAGCTTTAATTGGTTTTGTAAAATTAATTTTGTTTAATTCTATCATAGTTCTTAATTCATAATTTTCCATGAAAGATAGTCCAGCCATCCCATATGAAAGGCTCGCTCACGATTTGCAGTATTTTATAGATGGTTAAAGAAAGCAACCTTCTCCTAGAGCTGTTAATAACAGTGAAAAGCATCTGCTTGCCAAAGCACAAATCTCAACCTGTGGTACAGGTAAACCATGAAGCTTCACCTATCCAGGAATTAATTGTATTGACCATTTCCTGGTGTAGACAGGCAGCAGCCCAGCTGCTGACCTTCCTGCTCCTGCTAGACTGGCCCTGGATCCAACAGGATGCACCAAGCGCCAGCTGGACCACAGGCACCAGGAGGATGAAGGAGGTCTGCAGCAGTCTGCATTGCTGATCCAGTGTGTAGCCCTTCATGTTGGCAGTTTTTTCCCCCCTTTCTTGGTGTTGCCAGAGGTAAGAAGATGTTTGTAGTCCTACCAGCCTCTGCCAGTCTCCTAATTCCAAGCTGCCACTCAAGGAAGGGCAGCTGGAGCCTTTGGCTGCAAAATCATTACTGAATTATACAACTGCCTGCTGTAATTTCCCAGTGCTGTGGGCCCAATCCAAAGCTAGTGTCAGCCAGTGATCAGAGCCCTGGAGTGAATCATGCACCATCTGTGCTTGTGGGCTGACTGTTTGTGTATGTGAAGTGTTGGGTAAATATGTAACCACAGCAGAGAAAGACAAATCCCCCTCATTTGTGTGTAGAGGGGGAAGTGTTTGTACCCTCTTCATGGGTTCAAACAGGTAGGTCAAGTTATGGTGGAGTGTGTATTGCTACCTGAAAGCTCACAGGTGCTGCTGATGGTGCTTCATGCGAAGGGATGTATTTATTGTGCTGGCAGCAGGTGTTGCTTTTTCCCACTGAAAGCTCTTAAGAAATAGGAGGGGGATTAGACACAGCCAAAGCTACTTCTGGGTCTATTCTCAGAGTAGGCTGAATGAAGCAGGTAGGTAAGAAGGAAACTCTTGTTTCTTTTTGTGCAGAACATGGATGATATGGAGAGAATATGGAGGAGTAGAGGAAGTCATGTATGGTCTCTGTCCCCCACCTCTGATCTGCCTGACCTACTTTCTGACCATGGAGATGGCTATAAGGTGGCCCCTTAGTTTTGGATCATTGTTTTGACACAGGACAGTTTGGAGACAAAGTCCAGGGAAAAAAGGGAGAGGGAAGGGACCTGCAGCTGTCTTTGTGGTAACTGGCCTGTGGCAGTCATGGCATGACCCAGAGAAGTGCCAAGAGGCAGTGTGTACTGCCTGTGCTTGTACTAGGTAGATGCGAAAGTATAGCGGATAGCTTGTATGGCCCTGTTGTGCTTTTGGTGATGCATAGCACAGATGTGACCACTTCTATGCTCCAAAGAGGAACCCAAAGTCTTTCCAGTGTGGAGGTTTGCAGGAATACCTGCAAATCTGGGCAACTCTTCCAGAGAACATCACCAAAGCTTTCCTAAGTAATTCACTGCTATTAGCAGTGTAATGGGCCCATCTCTACTGTACAGTAATGAAGCTTTCCTTTTATTCCAAATAAATCACAGGTAAGTCACCGAAGGTAAATGCAAATATCTGAACAATTTTGTGTGCTCCTTCACAGTAAGTATATGAGCAGCCAAAAAGAGATAGCAAAATAAGTTAGCTTTTTGAACACGTAAAGCAGTTAAATGTATTATTTTTATTTCCATCTGGAGTCTCTTGTTAATTGTTTTATACTACATCCTGAGGCTGTGGATAGCTTTCAGCATGAATGATAGGATAGTCTTCTATACCTAAGTCTTGGGGATAACTATGACTTTTAATACCCAGGCAAATAGGGATTACAAATGACTAACATATCTCAATGACTTTATGGATGGGATGGGTTCTGTCCATTTCCTGAAGGATGTATGTATATCACTGCCCCAAAATCTAAGTATTACTTGCATACAGCCAGAAATGACATCTAGAAATGGCACATTCGAGATATCTATCTTAGGGTGATCATACTGCCTGGATATACAAGGAAGTGTATTGATTTCTGTTGAACTCCTTGGCATTTGGTGTAGGATGAGAATATGGATATGGCTTTACATGCCATCAGAAAGGGCTTAGGCAAATTCTAGGTAGCAAAGCCTACTGAAGCATATTAAATACATAAAATCCTCTCTGGCTGAGAAAATAACCCTCTGGAAAGACCACTGGACACACTGGGAAATTATTCTGGGAAAATACCTTCATATGTGCTTATCAGTAATTACATTCAAGACAGGGTACTAGGCTAAATGTGATGGTTTCAGTCAGCGCAACTACACTTCTTATGCTGTTAGCCCTCCTGGAAATAGCAGCCTGAGGTTACAATTAAGGCCAATTAGTGGTTTAAGGTAGTGAAACTTTTGGACCATGAAGGCTGTAGGATTTCCATGAGCAAGAAACCATCTCAGATCCTCCCGTATGTCAAGCCTGAGTATTTTCACAGCAGGACCCAGGGGCATGTTCATCTAAATGCAGTTGGGGATTAGGGGTTAAGAAGGCAGGGAGGGGGGCTGCAGTCTGCCGTGTCACACCATGAACAGAAAGATGAGCCTGTTTAAACTAAGGCGAAGCGTGCTCCTGTCTTCCTCTTGGGAGTTCCTCAGCTTCTAATTGAATGCACAGTTCTTGACCTGTGAAAGATGGAGAACTCTGGCTGCTGGGGTTTTGTCACTAAACTATTAAATATACTGTAGAGGAGAAAAAAATATTAAGAAAAGAGCTAATTGCTTATTCTTGCATCTATATTCTTTCTCTTTTGCTAGGCTGATTGCTGTCTGGCTATAGACAATAATTGTAGAGCTTAGGAAAATGGAAACAATAATACAGAATAATAGAAATATGATGTAAAAGACAAATTATGTCCTGGTATAAAACTGCCTGTACTATGTTCAAGTTCACTTTCGAATCATTGGAACAACAGAGATTACACACGTATGTTCCTCTGGGAAATTATTCTTCAGTCAGGAAAATTTCATCGTTAGGAATCTTTTCCTGATTTTCTTTCTAAAGACTTGTGTGCTTAATATTCTCCAATTTATTCAGATGCCTTCTCTGATCAGTTTTGAATGCTTCTCTTTGTTCAAGTCCTTTAGAAACTTGCAAACATTGATAATAGTGGGGGCAGATTTGAAAACTCACAGCCCTTAAGAGCTGCTTGACTCTTTCATTTACACTTAGTTTTGTTAGTGTATTTTTCCTCATTTATCTTAAAATTGTGACAAACTGTAAAATTCAATAATAATAGATAGCCTCCCTTCCCCCCCCCCCCCCCCTTTGTCTTTGAATAACAAATCACACATTTAAATTGGAGAACTCTCGTGTCAAATGTCATGGGAGAAACCAGTAGCTGTGCTTTGGAATATATGCCTTGCTCAGCTGTTCGTATTAGCAGGTTTTCCTTTAGAAACTTTAATCATTAGATTTAATCATGTGATAAATTCCTGGAGCTGTTCATAAATACAGCACTAGCTTCAGAACTGTATCATCTATATATTTTCATAAGCTCATGAGTCAGCGTATGCTTGCTACCGAAAACAGATGTTTAAAGGTTACTCCTTTCTCATAGATTCATTTCTCACCTGTCTTCTTTTCCTGGACCATGTGAAAACAATTACAGGAATTCGGGCTGTAGAAATTCTGCTTAATGTGGAGATTGTAAAAAGAGCAAAAAAAAAAAAAAGGTAAGAGAGCTATTCACAGTGCCATTACAAGGACTGGGTTTGTAAATCAGCAATTGTACTTTCGGGAAGTGTTTTACTTTGTTCTTTAAATCATAAATTGAAACTCGCATGCCTCGTATTTTTTCATCACTGCAACCTTCTACAACCTCTCAACTCCCCAGTGTAAGTCAAAAGGTCATTATTAGGTGAGAAGAAACCACTGGCAACAAGAAGAGGGCTTTATCCTTCACTCCTTGTGTAATTTTCATCTCAATGAACCTGCCTAGAAGTCTTTAACATGTAATGCAATATCTAGCAAGCAGACAATAATATTGTTCAGGCAGTAAGCAAGCAAAGAAAACCAAAGAAAGATGGAGCTTTTTTCACATGGTACCTAATTCAGCTGTGGAACTCGTGGCTGCAATGAGATGGGATGGAGTAAACTCAGGGGGAAAGTCCATTAGAGCTGTGAAACACAGCCCAGTGATAATGCTCCTCTGTTGAAACCAGAGTACTAAGATAGTTGGAGAGAAAGAGAGATTTCTACTTTTTATTAATAGTATTTATTTCTGAATTCAGCTGCTTGGGTTGTACAAGCTGATTTCATGCAGGTGCATCAAAGAAGTGTGGGCTGAACGGGGTGCAGAATGAAGCAGTGGGAAGGAGCACACCACCTCCAGAGTAAATGGCTTTAAGGCTGCAAGGTTACTGAGGCTGGGCCAGGTGGGGTTGTGCAGCTGATTCACTTAAGACTAGATAGGTCAAAGATATAAAGCCAAAGATGTCATCCCTTTCCCCCCACCTCCATTCCCCTTTGTTATCTCCAGGTTTCTTTATCTCCTAATTGATTAGAATTAGATCCTTACAAAGAATACTGTTTGTGCTTCCCTCAGATCACACCAACTGCTGGCTGCAACTATGACCAATCAGCCGAGAATGCTGCATAATTTATCATGTGAAAGCAGGTTTTCTTGTAGTGGCTGTGGCACTGAGGCTGTCTTGCATTAGAGGCAGGAATCTGTCCTGGTCTTTTATTGTCACTGTATAGACCATACCTCAAATTCATCACCCAAGGTGCCGAATATCAGCCTTTGATCACATAAGCTGGTACAATTTTCTTGTCAAGTTGTTTTCTCTCTTGGCTAGAGCAACTGCTTGGGCGATTGTTAATGAGACCTCCTTTTTCTGCATTATTATTTCCGTATTCACCTGCTTGCTTCAGTTAGAGAAACACCAGTGTTCTCTCTACCATCCTTTCAGCTCCTCCTCCTCAGAATTACAGACTGCAGAACGTTAGCTGTGTGGAGAACAGCATGATGCAGCAGCTCCTCCTCACTGCCTGTTCTGCTCCAGCTGTACTTGGCATTTACATACTTCGGGAGCAAACATGTTGCTGATGCCAGGAATGGACACAGGAGATTGGCCAGGGAGGATGCTGCTCAGTGAATCCTGCAACAACCAAAAGGAACCTACATGCAATGGCAGGATAGTGACACATAGCTGCCTGTTATAATCCAGATTCTGGTAGAGCCAAGGTGCTAATAGGTCAGTCCTTTAGAGTAGCTTGAAGTGGTCCTTGAACTCTGTATTCTTTTCCATATAAGCAGACCATAGTAAAGACCTTGCTGCGTGACAGAGAAGCCATGTCACTCACAAGCAGCAGTATCTTAATTTATTATTTATCGAGTGCAGGCATCACACCAACATTCAGCAGTTGGAAACGAGACTAGAAAAAATCAAGCATTATTAAACCTTTTGTTCTTTCTATGATTGAGTAAAACCGAAGCCTGGCTTTGATCCTTTCCCTTTTCTTTTTTTGTTTGTTTGTTGCGGGTTTTTTTTTCCTCCAAACTGTTTCATTATTCTAAGATATTTCAAGAGATCAAGAAAAGATTTTATTTTTCTCCAAAGAAATGTAAAATTAGACAAATGATTTTTGAGTGTTTTTTGATACACATTCAGTAATTCTCATTGCATAAACACTGTAATCTGAAGCTCAGTACAGAAAGGAGAATTAATCCCATTGCTGTTAGTTGTCTCTGATCCCATCCAACCACTAGTCCTGGGACTGCCTATTGGCTTGCCAGTTAGTGCCTTTTGGGGTGTCAGGATCTTTTACATAAACATTTGTTTAGGGAAGTTTAATAGAGGCTATCAACTCTTCCCATGGCTGCTGAATAATGATGCATGAGGGACAAATTTTCCAAGGTGTGTGGGGACCCAGAGCTGCAGGCAAGCGGTCTGTGCATTTTCAAGAGCATGTAGGTCTTTGTAAGTATCACTGTAAACCTGTAGGACATGAAGTTGATATATTGGAATCAAATGAATTACACTAAGAACTTCTCTCTGAGTGTTAGGTGTTAAGCACCTTGAAAAAATTGGCTCCAAGTAATTTCTTGATGGGATTAAATTGAAGCATGCAGATGTAGAAGATTCATTGCTTTCAAAATAAATCTACAGACCTCAGAACTCTTTTTCACCCTGATGTCTTGCCCGCCTCCAAAGTAATCTGTACAGAGCTAATGGCACTGCATTTCTTTCTATAGCAACGGCTGCTTCTGAGAAAAAATGCAAGAAATAAATAGAGTAAATTCAGTTATGTTCCACAGATGACCATTCCTGTCACGTCAGGTAATTGAGTCTTCAAACAGTGTTGAATGAGGTTTCCTGTCTTTATGGCAGAATACAGAAAGCATGAAGAACCTCCCTGCCAATTACAAATAAATACAGGAATATTGGAAGGAATACAAGATGAGATCTGATCTAGGCAATTACTTCCATATATCTTCATTGGTGTGCTATGGCAATTCATAAACACTTATCTAAAAAGGCATTTCACAGATGCTTCCAAATATGACCCAGGCTGTTACAGTGGCTTTATTCATAGTGTCTACTTTTTCAGCAGTGATCACTGAAAAAACCTCTCAGGTAATATGAAGATTCTTTAGGGAAAAGTCTGTTCTGGGATAGTGTCTCGGACTTTCTCACTGAAGCAAAAAGTGTGTTTTTGGAAAGAGATAGATGGGGAAAGCACAGCCTTAGGATTAACTTCCTGGGGTCTGGAGCCCTGTAGAAAATGAAGTGATTTAAACTAGAATTAGGGATTCAGTTGTAAAGGGGCTCTTTTTCCAGTATATTTCTATCGGTGACTCTCAGATAGATAGCCAGTGTTTCCTGGAACAGTGGACCCTTTTCTCCTCTTTCCTGGCTTAATAACAAAACAGATTTCCACAATCCCTAATGATGTTTCCACTCTCATCCTTATCAACCGCTAAGTCAGGAAAGCACAAAGCAATGGGTGGGTTAACTCTACAGCAAAAGGCTAGGCTCATTTTTTTTTTTTTTTAATCTATTTAGAATTATGGTTTGTCTTGATGTTAGAATTTGAAACTTGTTTGTGTGAGGTATGTGTAGCTGGGAATGGAAACAGCTTCATTTCCTCATGTGGCTTAGAATTATCTCTGAAGCCAACCCATATAGAAAATCTCAGGTGAGCATCATCCTCTTGTAGGGAGCCAACACAGGGAACCAGAGCTACAGGAAAATATGATTGTATAAAGCATTATGGAAATCCCACTGATTTTACAAAAATAAGTCTTCTGAATAAAATGCAAAGGGATTTACAGGTTGTCCTTTGCACTTCTGAGGTCATCATATATTACTTTCAGTCTCCAAGTAAAGTTTTGCCACCAAATAAGAAGCAGGACTCCTGTTCAAGTGCCATGCCACTCATGCAGGCGTGTAGCATGTCTATGACTCCAGAAATGTCAAGTCACAAGAACATTCCTTCCTGTTACTTTGCATCGCAAAGGAAAACAAAATCAGATTTACTGTGGGCATTTTAGCTGCAAACTTTAACATAGAAGTGTTATTATTTCTCCATAGTAAATGTGAAATATAAATCTCTGAGATATTGGATTCTGTCATTCGATCTAGAAAGTAATATGATGCCATTCATTTATTTAATAATTTAAAGACTTCTTTTTTTCCTTTTCTACTGGAAATGACTAATTTATCCTTCTGGCAATTAAAAACAGCCTGTTGTTTCTTGTTTTATTTTTTGTATTTTTTTAATTGCAGGGAAACTGATAGCAACAATTCCATTTGAAAGTTCTGCTCTGTATTTGGAAGGAAGAATCAGTCAACAAGAAGTTTGCAGATGTTTTATCTAAAAGGTTTCTGCAATTATAATAATTGTTGCCTGGGATTTTTAAATTATTTTTGAACAGGATAGACCCAGTTTTGTAATAAATTTGAGCCCTGTTTGCCTTCAAGTTTTTTTGTCTAATCCTTGTTTCATTGTTTGACTTTTGAGAGAGGATAGCAAAAAGTTTACAGAAAAAGAAACATGCCAAGAAAATGTCTTGAGCACTGATGGATGATTTACTAAGATTTCTTGTAGCTCACATAGTCAAAGCTAAGGCCTATCTCTGTTATATAATCTCAGTATACTGCAATTTGTGTGTATAACAGATAGCAGTAATGGCTATGAAAATCATTACACCTTAGTGAAGCTATCAAAGACTAAATAGTATTCAGTCACAGAAATGTGGCAAGTTAGTAAAAGTTAGGCGATAGAATGCTGTTTGAAAAAAAGAAAATAACTCTTCTTTTTCCCCATTTCTCTTTTTTTTTTTTTTCCAAAGGTCTGTACAATGTTCAAACCATAGAGAAATATTCTGAATCATAATGTGTGAATGCAGTAATTCAGTTCAGCAATTTCAAGTTGTCTTTGAAACAATCCCAATTGCATTGTACCATTAGTTTATTGAACAGCTTTTAAATCTTGATTAATTAGCATTTTTTTTAATAAAGAATTAAAGGCTTCTTTTATAAATCATTGCCTCTAATACTAAGACCTATTTGAACTGCCTATGAAAGTGTGGGTGATGAATTATCTGCCAGCAAGCGTGAGGGGGAATATAACGAAAAACTAGCAGGAAGAAATAGAGGAACCAAGGGAGGGACAACTGAAGGGGTAAAAAAGAACAACGTACTGCACTGATATTCCCAGACTTGATTGGCCCATGGTATGTTAGGGCTAAGAATAGACCTCTGCTTTTGGCATGGCAGAGACTGAGTGAAAATGCTGGCAGCAGGACTTCACGGTGCTGTTATCTTCTCGGAAAAGGGAGCAGATCTAGAAAACAGTGACCCTGCTGTCCTCTTCAGTCTATTGAATGAGAGAAAGCTTCTCTCCATGAGCCTGGGTATTGATTTCTCCTGTGTGACAGTAATGATTCCTTTATGCTCCAGTGTGTGTTACTGTTTCTCTATCACGAAGGCATGCAGGAGAGCCTTACATAATTTTTCTTTCTTTCTAAAATTCCCTACCACATGGCTGTAGAGCAAGCCGGTAATTTCAACCTTTTTCATTTGTGGACAACTTAATGTTTTCATGGGAAATATGAGGACTCTGTTCAAGTACTCTGTGTGAGCTGATGGTAGGCTGCCTTTTCTCAGTTCCTTTCCTGGACTCCCTAGTATTAGTCCCTGGACCTCCAAAGGGGCTTCAGAACAAAGGCTGTGAAGCTAAGGTGTAGGGTTTTGAGGTGAAGGTTTTTTGGATTTATAAGATTCAAGGAGCCTTTCTCAGGAAGATGATGCTGGTTACCAGTGTGCTTCCAGGTTTGCTGGTAGGCTGCTTTTCTGCCATTTGACACAAAGGTTCACTTACCAAGACTTCAAGTGGGCTGTTTGGCTAATAACCCCCTGTTGTGGGCTCCCCTGAGACATCTGCAGGGAAGTATCCAGGAACCTGATTATTTTCTGGCGCTGATCTGAATTCTGCTCAGATCCCCAGACCAGGGGAAAAATACATCTCTAATTTGAATTCAAGAGCAGCTGTGCAAGCAGCTAAATCTCTGAGTGCTGCAAAAAAGTTGCTGTTGAAAAGTCCTATGTCCAAAGCTGGTAGTTAATAATGACACAGAACAATAATAAAAGGGGGGGGGGGGGGGGGAGAGTGGGGGAAATCAATGTTTACAGAGCTTAATTAGATGACAACAAAAAAGTATAGCCAGCCTATTTTCCCTTTTCCCCTCAGGTATCTTACCAAGTGGAAAGAAATCAGTCATCTACAAATGTACAGGTTTAAGATCTGAATTCAATTTTTCTTCTGAATAGTAGAAGTAAAACTTTCTTTGAAATAACTTAAATTCCATTCTATACTATTAGCAAGTCTTGCCCCAGGAAAGTCAGACCAAAATCATGTCAGACTGTATCCCCATTATTTCTTACATCTTTTCTTTCCCACTGGTCACTGTCACAGACAGGATACTGGGATGTGTGTATCTTTGAGCCTGACACAGAAGGGCTCCTATATTATGTTCTTGAGATCCATTTCCTCCTCATCTGGTGTGAGGCAAAGTATTTCCATTTGCTTCAAACAACCTAGTTATGTATCCCAGGAAAAAGAAGAACAGTATGTTCTGGATTCTGGAAACACCAGCACCTTTCACATAGGGGACCAGCCCCTGCTGAAGTTAAACTCATGTATTTCATAACTGAACCTTCTATATGAAACATAAGCAGTTGCCCAGAAAGGCAAAGCACTGCCTGCCAGATGGCACCATGTGATCATTCAGGATAACCTGACTAACAGGATACTAAGCAGGATTAAATGTTTTCCTTGCTACCGGAATACTTCCAAACTGAATAGGCAGTGCTTGATAATTACAGGCTAGAGTGCGTAAGCCCCTGGGGTGAGGACTGCAGTCAGGCAGTACTTCACCGTGGATTATTTGCTGTGAAACTCAGCTATTTGCTGAAAACACTCTACTACAGTACTTTACACCAACCTGAATCTGTCCTTTAACCTCTTATTTCAGCGGAAGAACTTAATCCATAACTGGCATAAATTTGTTAAATATACTGATTCTATTTGGCTGTTCATTGAGAATCTGTCTGGGTCTGTAGCTGTTCTGCAAACAGATCATCATGAATGTTTGCACTCTGAGCTGCAGTACCAACTGCTCTGATCAGAAGGACATGTCTCCTGGGTTTTGAGCACTGCTTCTTCCATAGCAGTGTTCAATCACTAAAATCAAAACACTAATGCAAATCTGAAACTGCTATAAATGAGGGGAGAATCCCATGAGTCAGAAAATCCTGTCTTTCTTCTTCATTTGACTGGTTGGCCTGTTCACTGAACATCTGTTTTTTTTTTCCTAAGTGGAAATAGACTTATTTTGAAAAATAAAATAAAAAAAAAAGAACCAACCCACAAAACCTTGAACACATAAAGCCTGTAAATGTATAAACTTAACCTCAAACTAAGTCAGGTTGTGCAAGAAAATAAATAAATCTAAACACCAAGTTGGCATTTCTAATGCCATCATGGTTGCCGATAAGTGGTGTGGAGACAATAATACATGGGTATGTTACTATGTGGACATCAGTTTGGTATGAACATTCTTGTTTCTATTTTATCAAATGAAGCCATCATTGTTGGGGCTACGGAACTGTTGGACAGGGGTAGAGCAGTTGACGTCATCTACCTGGACTTGTGCAAAGCGTTCGACACTGTCCCACATGACATCCTTGTCTCTAAATTGGAGAGACATCAATTTGATAGGTGGACCACTCGGTGGATAAAGAACTGGCTGGATGGCCACACACAAAGAGTTGTGATCAATGGCTCAATGTCCAGCTGGAGACCAGTAACGAGTGGTGTCCCTCAGGGATCAGTGCTGGGACCAGTCTTGTTCAACATCTTCATCGCTGACATGGACAGTGGGATTGAGTGCGCCCTCAGCAAGTTTCCTGATGACACCAAGGTGTGTGGTTCAGTTGATATGCTGGAGGGAAGGGATGCCATCCAGAGGGACCTTGACACGCTTGTGAGGTGGGCTGATGCCGACCTTATGAAGCTTAACAATGCCAAGTGCAAGGTCCTACACCTGGGTCGGAGCAATCCCAGGCACAGCTACAGATTGGGCAGAGAAGAGATTCAGAGTGGCCCTGCGGAGAAGGACTTGGGGGTGCTGGTCGATGAGAAAATGAACATGAGCTGGCTTCAGTGTGCACTCGCAGCCCAGAAAGCCAACCGTATGCTGGGCTGCATCAAAAGGAGCGTGACCAGCAGGCTTCCAGTATCTGAAGGGGGCCTATAAAGATGCTGGGGAGGGACTCTTCATTAGGGATTGTAGTGATAGGACAAGGGATAACGGGTTAAAACTTAAACAGGGGAAGTTTAGGTTGGATGTAAGGAAGAAGTTCTTTACTGTGAGGGTGGTGAGGCACTGGAATGGGTTGCCCAGGGGAGTTGTGTTCAAGGTGGTGTCCAAGGTGTTCAAGGCCAGGTTGGACAGAGCCTTGGATGACATGGTTTAGTGTGAGGTGTCCCTGCCCATAGCAGGGGTGTTGGAACTAGGTGTTCTTAAGGTCCTTTCCAACCCTAACTGTTCTATGAAAGGGATGAAGCAAACAACCCACTTCAGTGCTTATCCATCCAGAGACCTGTTAAAGCACAGTCCACAGGTTAAGCTCCAGTGCTCAGCTCTGCAGCCAGTCCCTTTATAGCATTCTGTGAAGCAATGATTATGCGAACAACATTTATCCAAGGGCCCATTTGCTACTGTAGTGGGCAACAACTAACTGTCCAGGTTGGATCACTGTCCAGCTAGGCGTAAATTTTCATGGATGTGGCTTTATGTTCCTGTACTTCAAGGTTTTGTAAAAATAAACATGCAATATTTGTATATTACACACGCAGGGGAAATTGATTCCAGAGCATTGAACCTCTTTCTGTCCTTTGGACTGATGATTTCCTCAGGTTGGTCAGCTGCTGCAAACCACCTCTCAGAAGAATCAAGAATAACCTTATTACCCTCGTTATGGAGGGGCTGGGTGAAGGTGGAGGGGGGTGGAGGGAACTGCTTTTGATGCTAGTGTGCATGGCTGAGTGCATACCTCTAGAACAAATAATGTGTTCAGTATTTTTATGTTCAATACTTCGTCTTTCTAAGGGTCTGAATACAGTGATTCCTTGTGGAAATAATGGTATAATAAGTGAATCTCAATCTTTACCTTAAAACCAGTAGTGTATTTCAATGCAGTTTCTTTCTGTGTTTAATGCTCTACGCATTTGAACCAGCTAGTTTTAAGTGATATACTCAAATACCAGGCAATAATAAATTTTTCTCTGGCTATTTGTTGTTCCTTTCAGCGCTGGATAATTTTCAATATGCTAAACAACAACATACTGAAAGTTGAGTCAGCTTTACTTGAAGGCCAGATGAAATTGTCCAAGCTGAAACTTCACTTTTTTTTACAATCAGCAATAGTAATAACCATGTTGGAAGTATTATAATACAAAATAGATTGTGTTGTAAGAGATGAGGCCAGATGGGACTCCAGCTGTCTCCTTAAAAAAGAAAACATAAGAATCCAATTAAAATATACTTAGGGTTATGTTTCACTAGAAGTTTTGCAAGAATTAATTTCAGATCTATATAACTACTGTCACTTCTAATTTATAGCTTAACTCTAAAAGTTATCTTTGTACTTGGTTTTAAGTAGCAGAAGAAGGTCTTACTGTATCTGGACTGCTCCTAGTTGCACCCAACCACAGCAGCAGGGTTAAAGTCCTTGTTAGTGTGTTGTTGGATCATTACTATTATTTAGAGTCCATTCAGTAGCACAGTGGAAGAAAAAACAGTCTTCACATGCTTTTGTGCATGAGGGCTTCAGTTTCCTGCTTGGTGCTGGATCTCATGGTCCAAGAGCTTCTCATAGTCCTGGTCAAGTTTTTTGATGGACATTTTCCATTGGAAACTGCTGATTTAATCAAGTGAAAATTGTCTGCAGGAACAGGATGTTTTCAATTTAATTTCCTGATTTCCAAATGGTTTAAAAATACTGTTATTGTAATCAGTTTGATGCACATAGTAGGGTCAAAATTGAAATGACTTGTTTCTAATTTGATCAAAATAAATCGTTTAACTTTATCCAAAGATACATTTTTAGAAAATATTTGGCTTGACATTTTAGGTCTTCATCCATCCTTCCAGTTGAAACCTGAGATGAGCTTAGGAAATCTTGGAAAATCTTGACTTCTCCCATAGCGATCGGAAGACAAGCTGGTCATAAAGATACATCTTATATTTACCCCATAGCAATCACTCAGGGTTTTCAGTTACCCTTGTCCCTGTAACAGTGAAGCACAGATTCACCATCCACTTTAATTATCTTAGGATTTATGCACCGGCGTTAAAATGTTCAAGCCTGGCTGTTTATAGAAAGAGACATGTAAATCCACACACTTAGTGCTTAAGTAGGTGGCCTCATTTTTGGAAGTACAGACTATTTATCCAGAGGCCATGTTTATTTAATGTTAGGCACCCAAGTGCAGTTTTCCAGCCTTATCTATTTGATTTCTGTGATATCAGCAGAAACAGCCTACCTTATTGTTTAGGCTAAAATGTACATGCAAATCACTTCAAGAGCTATCTTGTACACAAGGAAGAGAAAGACAGAAACAAACCCATCACTTAGCTTTGGTATGTGTTCATACTGCTTGGGCTGTCCCCTTGCTCCTGACAGTGAAACACAGAACAGGATGCTCTGTCTTTGACTGATCATTGCTTCTGGCCACTACAAGTAATGCAGAAGTTAAATTACTACCAACTTCATACAAACAATATGAAAAATGAACAGAAAGTAGAGACAGAATGGCTGATGGAGGGCTATACATATCCTTATCGAGACCAGGTTATGCAAAATACTGTAAACCTGAGGCATTTGGCAAAAAAATCAAGGCAGTCCTCTTCAGCCAAGGCTGATGTCTTGAAATTACATTTTCTGCGGGCAAATCCCATTTTTAAATAAGTTAGTTTTAATTCAAGGTGTTTCTAATATTGATGATTATTATTTACCATAAAAATTATGATGATATCACTTGTATAAAACACCAGCAGTGCAAGTAGCACATAAAAACATTCTGTAAAAAAATCCTTCCTTCTAGCTATGTGTATAAGGCTCAATTTCTTAGTGCCTCTGACTCTTGGCTGAAAGGTGCAACACAGTTGAGTATTATGAGCAGTTCTTATACACAACAGTTACAGTCTAATTTATTTTCCTGTGGTTCTAATGAGAGCGGATGCATTTTCTTCCCCCCCCCCCCCCAAAAAAAAAAAAAAGAGGAAAAAGAATAACTTTCTTCAGTTTCAGCGTTGCTTAGTAGTTAATATACAGCTAAAAATAGCAGCTCTTACAGTACTAAAAAATACTGCTGTAGTGTGAAGCCATGGAAAACTTAGTGCAACACATATATAAGTTACTGTCTTTTATAGCTACCATTAACAGTTTTCCTGCAAGGGAGGAAGGTGGAGAAAAGGCAAAAGGTGTTGGTGAAAGGGGAGTGCATCAGCAGGGAAAGAAGCAGGGCTTTTCAGAGAGCTGGCAGAGCATGAGACTCTGCTGCCTACCACAACTATTGTGGGCCCACATGCTGACGGTGCCACACCAACTGATCATCAGAAGCAGCCACATATTTCCATACCATCACCTCTCAGCTCATTGCTGCTTTATCTTTCAGCTACTGTGTCACCTCCTGGGAACATTTTCCTTCAGGCTTCTGGGTAGACACTGGAACCAGAAGTTCACTCAGGAGCTGGGTCCTGGGGCTGCTGTACACTAGAACATCACTTCTGAAAGCCCTGCAGTGCTCTGTGCACTTTTTGCCTTCCTCCTAAGAGCTTTTAAGTTCTGTCCAATATAAAACTACTGTCCTAGAAAGGTTTTGTTGTTTTGTTCTTGATTCAAGGGGTTGGTATGGCTAATCTGTCACTGTTTCAAACATGCTGTAGGTGTATGAAGTGATAACACCAAAGCTTTAGTATTCAGGGCCATTAGACAGATGAACCCTTGCAAAGTCCTGAACCAATCTGCCGAAGCAGTGATAATACACATATTCATCTGCATCTGATTCAGGCTACCAGGGTAATGAAGAAGGGAGTATTGTTCTGCTGCTGTTGTCAGGAGTTAAGAATAGCTTTGTTCCCTGAGATTCAGACACATGCAGTGTCACCATACATAGGCTTGTTGAGGTTTGTTTCTGCGATGATGCAGATGCCCCTTGCCCAACCTGGAGAGGTTTGTTAATGTCCCTGGCAAATGCATTTGCTTTTCTGCTTTTACAGAAGAGCTAAATTGGCAATATCAAATCACAGACAATTCTCACACAAACAGAGCAGCAGCTTGACGAGGCAAGGCAGATGTGGTTGAGACTCTACTTCAGACTTTAACAACAAACGTTTTTTTAAACAGAGAGAAAAATGTTTTTTCTGATGATCTAGTACAGTGTTAGGAGGACATACATTTTCTCTTACAGTCATCTGTCAGGCAGGCAGATCCTATTCCTACGTGGGCTGATCGTAGACGCCTTTAGGATCTAGTACTTCCAGGGACCTTGTGATGGACACAGGCCCCAAAACCTTGTGCTGGACACAAGCCCTGCATCTCCTGATGAAACAGTGACTTGGGTTTGCTAAATCCTCCTTCCCCCTTTCTCCTGTACTTTGTGCAGGAGAAGTGAAGGGTATGTAGGGAAACACGAGCCCTCTATACTTGCCAGGACAGATGTGGGATGCTGCTGGGAAAGAGTGGACCACTTAAACAATGTTTTAGTGGTATCAGAAGTGAGCTTATGTGTCCTAGAGAATGCAGATGGGAGAGCATCTTATGCCGAAAAATAATGGACCTAATTAGTTGGGAAAGGGAAGAGTCAGGGGAAGAAAAAAAAAAAAAAAAGAGTAACAAAGTGCTGTGGGAAGGACACATTCTTTTGTAATCTCCCCGTTGAATTCATGACATTCGTAGCCTTGAATGGATGAAACTCTAGGTCCTGCAATTGTCAAGACTTCTCATGATCTGCACAGTTGTGTCGATTTCCCTTTGGCTACTTTGAGGGCAGAGGGAAAGAATAAGGAAAAATAAAAGTCTTATAAGCATTGAGGAATTCAAGCTGGGGCTTGAAGCAGACCACAGCACTTTCAGGGAGGTGAGCTAGGGGAGGGACATCCAAGCAGCACCCTACTGTTGGTTATCAGAGAATTGACAACCAGTGCTGTTTTACTATCTGGAGGCACACAGTGTCACAGCAGTATGACACAGATTGACATTTGTTCTGCTGGCATCTCCATGTCAGAAAATTCCAAAGGTGCAGAAGACACAGGCGTTTGTGAATTGTGCCAGTGTAGCTAGTCATGCCATCCAAGAGTGTCCCATGCTGACCTGCATCATAAGCGAATGGAAAGTCTTTTAATTGATGTAAATTGAAGTTATCATGAAAGAGGAGAAGAAACAATAAATATGAATATATGTACATTTCCTGGGAAGTCCAAGATGGAAAAACAACTTCATGTATGGTCGTTTGAGCAAAGTTTGATGCTCTGCAGAATGGCACTGTGGATCTCCCCAGCCAGCTCATTTGCCCAATCTGCCTAGCCCCAAACTCTGCCAGCTGGCTGATAGGGGTCTACAAAGTAATGATGACTTCTCCGCTGTTACGGGTTCTTGGAGAGGAACCTGCTGGTGCTATAGGATGGAAGCTAGCTCTCTGTAAAATATTCTGAGTCTTGTTCTGCAAGTGTGGAAAATGTATATTTATTTCTCCCCATTTCAAGCATGACATTCACTGGGACTAAGCTTCTTCCTTATGACAAGAGGGACAACAGATTTGCCATGCCTATGGTCACACTTGAGGTTCAGGAAAATACCCCAAGAAAGCATTGCTACTATGTTCTTCAGATTCTGTAGCAGCATTACCTCTGGGATGTCTACATTTGTCTCTGTGTTGGTATGTTCCCTGAACCCTTTTTGCAAGAAGGGTCTTTTTTGTAAAGCATCATGATCACAGCACCTGAGGAGGGTAAATAGCAAAAGAAGGCCTCAGAACCTGCAGTAAGCAGTGTCTGAAGGTGTGTTTCTGATATGTTTTTTCCTTTTTTATAAAGCACAGCAAAACACGATTTGGTGTGTGTGATGTAGGTAAGACTGAGTGTAGAGTGCCCTCTGTTGTGTGTGCACAAAAAGGTTTGTGGAATGCTTATTAATCTTGGTAATATACAGGATAGAGAAAACCAGTCTACTCCAGAAACTCTTAGACTCAACCAGTTTGGGCACAAAGACTCTCTTATTGATGTGGATCACAAACCAGGGTAAATAAATGCAGTGAAACCTGAACAGCAAATGGCACTGTTAAAAAATACTGATTTTGGCAACTTAGGCACTGCTGGAGCAGAAAATTTCAAGAGTTCCTTCAGAAAGGTATGAGAATGTCACATACATGCCTTGCTAGTTGCCCTGGCTATCCCTGCTGCTGCTGCTGCTTGCCTGTGTTTCACATGGAAGAAAGAAAAAAGATGAAAAAAACCAACCCAAACCCTAAAAAAGGCTTCTGAAGTCAATGTCACAGCCAAGCAAAATATAATACATGAAAAGGCCAGATTTGCTAGGAGGTGCCAAGAACAAGGCTAAACAGCTGAGGCTTTTATTACTGCAGATCACAGTTTTTGCTGAACATTGCATATATAGAATGTTAAAAGAAGAATTAATAAGGGGAAGAATAATTTTGGCAAAAGAGATAGACAGTTCATCAGCCCAACTTAGGCTTAGGCCCAGACTGCTTGCTAACAATGGCTTGAGCAAAAGTGATGCTGACCTACATACTGGCAGCACAGAAGAGACTGCAGCAGACCAGTGAAGAACAGGAATACAAACATAAAAAGAGCAGTTGCAAGCACTTTTAATATCAGAAGTAGTGTTCAGTGATTGAGGAAAAAAAAACCCAAGAAACTTTAACAGGCGATAAAGCGGAAAAGTTGTGTGAGACATGGCAAAGAACCATGACACACAGGCCATAAGGTACCTCTGAAGACTCAGAATTTAAGAGATGCCACAAAGGACACGTTGTAGCTAGGGTAGCAGCGAAATGATCACTAAACCCATGCTGATATTCTACAACCTAAAAGAACTTTTTTAAAAATGCACACTAGATAATCAAAATCTTGCATTTAAAATGGGAATACTCAGCAGAGCCCCTACAGTTCCACTAAAAGGTTAGAGCAATAGGGTTTGAGATGGATATATGGGAAGACCAAGCAGTATATCAAGTATGGTTTAGACCACTACACAATATTTCTAGCCACTTCTCTGGGAGCCTCAGAAAAGGATGCAAAGCTCTTCAACAGGTTTTTTTGTGGTGCTGAGTCTTGCATTGTGTCTATGAGAACATTCTTACTTGGCATCCTACTGGCTTTATTTTAGCTCCTGGGAATCTAGAAACGAAGCCATGTTAAACTGTGGCAACAAATCAACAAAGACCCTTGACCTTCCCTTCTTCCCTGGAAGTCCATAAAGCAAGTCCAGCAAAACCATTAATCCTTTCCTCAGCAGGAGGAATGTAGGCCTCTCTTTTACCAGAGTGAAAAACTTCTACCAGAGTTGCTAAGCTGGAATGTTCTTGATAATTCATATCTTTTCTGTCCAATGGTGTCTGTGTTTTGACTAGCCTTGAACTGTGTATGCACAGAGGTCCCCACTTTCTCTGTCACCTCAGAAACCAGAGACACTAATGGGTTCAGTGCCAAGCTTAGATAATATATGCTGGAGAATAAAGTCCTGTGACTGCCAATGCAAGTGAAAGAGCACTCCAGAGGCTGTGCAGAGGCTCTGCAAGGCTTATCAAGTTACGTTTTGTTCTTTCCTGTACTAGGATTGTATTGGTATCCAGTTTGTCCCTCAAACTTCACCAATAGGTGGACAGGCAAGTCAAAGCACTTTCCGTTTCAGTCCATCAGGAGATCACTGCTAGGTAAGCTTTCATATGCCCCTTGCTGATACAGAGGGTTTCATGGCCCAACATAGCAATGTGAAAGCAATTAAAACAACTCTGACAACTTGGATGTTTTGTCCCTGCTGTGCAGAGAACGGTGCAAGCCATCTCCTGTCAGTAGACTTGCAAGCCGTGGGAAATGCAGTTTACCCAGTCATGATAGCTGTGTACTCCCCACAGTGGTTAAGGGCTCACCTGTTGAGAGAACAAAAGCCATTCCTACTGAGGTAGTTGTATATGTTGTAACTGAAGGGAATCAATTCAGACTGTGATAGTAAAACAAACCCTTTAGAAATGTGGTCTAGAAACTGTTTCAGGCACCAAGCCTGTGCGTGTTCACCCTACCATAGCACGTAACAGCTACTGGGAGCTAATTTTTTTGTTTTCTGCAAATATTTGGGATTAATGAGATGAAAATAATAGACGTTCAAAATGGAAAAACATATTTGGCCAAACTGTGTATCACGTATGCACTGAGGGTGTGTATGGAAAGTTTCTAAAAATTTTGGGTGCGTTCTCCAAATTCAGTTACACTGAGAAAGGGTTAGAATTCCCAAAGGAATCCAGCAATAGTGAACTAATACAAAACATATTTTAAGGTCATAGCTAGCTATTAACTATGTTTTTACAAATTCTTATGTCAGTGTTTGCAAATACTTTAGTATTGTCATTGTGGCATGGTGCTCCACAAATTATTAGCCCAATAAAGTCATACGCCTAGCACAAAACTAGAGCTGAGACACACAGCAAGATGGTGAAACAGAATATCATAAACAAATGATGACAATAATGGAACGAAAACATCTGCATGCACATAGTTTGACATAAAATCAGTTTTAAGAAAAACAGAATGTATCCTTAGAAGAGAAGGGGTTTTGTATTTACCATTGTTGTGGTTGGCAATGCTTTTTCAGTGTATGCTCCTCTAACTTTAAAACCTCACCTGGAGTATTGTGTGCAGTTCTGGTGTCCTCAACATAAAAAGGACATGGAACTGCTGAACAAGTCCAGAGGAGGGCCATGAGGATGATCAGGGGACTGGAGCACCTCCTGTATGAAGACAGGCTGAGGAAGTTGGGGCTGTTCAGCCTGGAGAAGAGAAGGCTGCGTGGAGACCTCATAGCAGCCTTCCAGTATCTGAAGGGGGCCTATAGGGATGCTGGGGAGGGACTCTTCATTAGGGGCTGTAGTGACAGGACAAGGGGTAATGGGTTAAAACTTAAACAGGGGAAGTTTAAATTGGATCTAAGGAGGAAATTCTTTCCTGTTAGGGTGGTGAGGCACTGGAATGGGTTGCCCAAGGAGGTTGTGAGTGCTCCATCCCTGGCAGTGTTCAAGGCCAGGTTGGATGAAGCCTTGTGTGGGGTGGTTTACTGAGAGGTGTCCCTGTCCATGGCAGGGGGGTTGGAACTAGATGATCTTGAGGTCCTTTCCAACCCTAACTATTCTATGATTCTATGATTCTCAAAGAAGGTGCTTGGTGACAGCCAGCATGGCTTCACTAAGGGGAAATCCTGCCTGACCAATTTGGTGGCCTTCTATGATGGGGCTACAGAATTGATGGATAAGGGTAAAGCAGTTGACGTCATCTACCTGGACTTGTGCAAAGCGTTTGACACTGTCCCACACCACATCCTTCTCTCTAAATTGGAGAGATATCAATTTGATGGATGGACCACTCGGTGGATAAAGAACTGGCTGGATGGCCACACACAAAGAGTTGTGATCAATGGCTCAATGTCCAGCTGGAGACCGGTAACGAGTGGTGTCCCTCAGGGATCGGTGTTGAGACCAGTCTTGTTTAACATCTTCGTCACTGACATGGACAGTGGGATTGAGTGCGCCCTCAGCAAGTTTGCCGATGACACCAAGCTGTGTGGTCCGGTTGATACGCTGGAGGGAAGGGATGCCATCCAGAGGGATCTTGACACGCTTGTGAGGTGGGCTGATGCCAACCTTATGAAGTTCAACCATGACAAGTGCAAGGTCCTACACCTGGGTCGGAGCAATCCCAGGCACAGCTACAGACTGGGCAAAGAAGAGATTCAGAGTGGCCCTGCAGAGAAGGACTTGGGGGTGCTGGTCGATGAGAAAATGAACATGAGCTGGCTTCAGTGTGCGTTTGCAGCCCAGAAAGCCAACCGTATCCTGGGCTGCATCAAAAGGAGCGTGACCAGCAGGTTGAAGGAGGTGATCCTGCCCCTCTACTCTGCTCTCGTGAGACCTCACCTGGAGTATTGTGTGCAGTTCTGGTGTCCTCAACAAAAAAAGGACATGAACTGCTGGAACAAGTCCAGAGGAGGGCCACGAGGCTGATCAGGGGACTGGAGCACCTCCCGTATGAAGACAGGCTGAGGAAGTTGGGGCTGTTCAGCCTGGAGAAGAGAAGGCTGCGTGGGGACCTCATAGCAGCCTTCCAGTATCTGAAGGGGGCCTATAGGGATGCTGGGGAGGGACTCTTGCTCAAGGCCAAGTTGGATGAAGCCTTGTGTGGGATGGTTTAGTGTGAGGTGTCCCTGCCCATGGCAGGGGGGTTGGAACTAGATGATCTTGAGGTCCTTTCCAACCCTAACTATTCTATGATTCTAAATATTATGTCAGAAGAATAAAATTGTACTAACATGAAAGAAAACCAAACCCAAAACCCAAAATGGGAATTTGAACAGATTATGTTTGTAAATGGGAGAACTTCCTAGGAAGCCAATGCTGCTACATTATTCTTTCATAATGTTTTCTAACTGGATGGTATTAGATTTAGAATGTGCTTTCTGTTTTTTCCCTCCAAAGGGTTTCATTATTTAATAAGCCTCTTTTATTCTGTTTATTTTCCAATTCTGACCCTTGCTACCCAACATAACAAGACTTTGATGACTAGCATGGGGTAAACCTATATGCTAAACTGCATTGTAAGCTTTTGCTACATTTAATGGGAGCTCTTCTAGGCAACAGACAACTTGTCAAAGTTGAAAAGCACTGTAATGTGAATCTCACTTATATGATTGTTCTACTTTAAACAGAGTTGGGGCTCAGCAGGTGCTTTCCACAGAATTTTCCATTTCTAATTCTGCTAGTTGGAATGCTATATAGAAACTCTTAAAGTTGAAATAAGCTGTTACACTGTTAAAGAATGCTTCAAAATGTTAACAAATTTTCAAGATGGTAATGGTGTTTATTATTTGTAATACAGCTTTGCCTTACAGGTCCTGGCACAGTTTGGAGCAGCACTGCATGAAGGCCAAAATAAAAAGTTTGTTCTCTAAAAAAATCTTACAGTCTAAAACATGGACAAAAAATGGGAGAAAATAAATACTTTCACTTTTTTACTTATGGAAATCTGAGGCAAGCAAAGAAACAACGTAAATATATTTAAAAACATTGGATGTGCAGTGATCTGTATGTATTTATTTCATATGTTTAAGGTCAAATATAAGGAGCAGTTGCAGGTTAAATAGGGTAGAAGATATATCTTTCCTAGCCTACACTTTGAGGTCCCTGATTCCCTTCTCCACCCTCTCAAACAGATGGCTGCTGTCCCTTCAGATCTGGTGGCATCTTCTTGTTCCACTGCTCCTGAAGTGGTTTATGTCAAAAGATCGTGATATACCTTAAACACTGTTGTGCAGGTTTATAAAACACATCTTTCTGATAGGACAAGCGAAGGAAGTAACTGTACATGCAGTTATGTTGCTGTGAGGTAATTGCAGCTTCCATGGAGGGAGCTGATCAGTAGTTCGAGTATGTGAGAGCACTGCTCTTTCCAGGTATCTGCAGGCCAAACAACATGTCTTGTGTGTGCCTAGCATCCATGGGCTACCCCTTGAAGAAGGCAGGAGCTAGAGGAGATATTCAGAAAATTGGAAGTTGATGTTCCAGGAGTCCAAATACACATGATTCCTGAACAGACTTGAAGAGCATTATTGTATTGTCAAGTAAGGTAGTGAGATGAAAAGCAAATAATAATGAAGGCAAAGACTGCAAAAGCACAGAAAAGAATTTGAGAAGCAATGTTAGCAACAAAACCTCTGCTGGAAGCACCAGAGACAGAGTGGAGTATGCATGAGCTGCAGATCTGGAATGCAGAGCATGTCCTGGAGTTCAAGTCCTGATTTGAATTCCTTCCACCTTTTCAGATACAGGGTGATTAGAATGCTTTTGCCACTCAAAATGGATGTAAGCATTGCTCTGGAAGCCAAATTCTGTCTCCAAAGCAAGGAACTATCTGCATTTACTTCTTCTAGGCCTAGCTACACTTGTGAGAGACTTGTGAGTTTGCATCTCTCCTTTAACCTAGTGAGTCCAATTTTGTAATCCACTTTGCAGTTTCCTACTGATCTGTTAGCCACCTCTCCTCTGCTTAGAAAAACACATAACGTCTTTGGTTTTCATTTTGTGAGCTATTTTTAATGAGAAATGTCTTGTCCCTCTTCTCCACCCCGTCCTTCCCTGTGAATTTACTCACTGATCTTCTGTATTTGTTTCTCCAGACATTCCTGAAAGCAAGCTTCTTGAGTGATCAGTTATCACAGTGTGAAAATGTCTGCTGAGGCATGTGACACCCAGACACCACCTCCAAAGTGGCTTGCCAGGCCACTGAGATTCTTTCAAAATGTGTGATAATGAATCAAATTCTCAGGGCCAGAGATCTCTGCTGCTCTAAGTCTCTCAAATTGAATGCTCCAAAGTCAGAGGTATCTTTAGTTAAGAATAATTTCTGCAAGGATTCTCAACATTGCAGTGCCTTCCACTGTGTTCCTAGATCAAATATTCTTATTTAACTAGTCAGAAGGAAGGAAAATAGGGAATAATGCAAAGGAAAAAGAAAGAGGAATAACAAGCATAAACAGTTCTATTAGTCTTCTTCCCAAAATGCATGCACACAAGATGAATAGCAAAGATACCCAGGGAAGAACCACAAACTACTTCCTCTTACAGCTCTTCCAGGGGAGAAATAAGGAAGTTCTTTGTCATCCCTGTCACCCGTCTCTTTAACATTCTGGTCCTGCCAGCATGTCAAATTTATTCATAGCCTAGAGTATCTTGTGCAGAATTCAAACTCATAGTAAATGATCTACCCCCAAACCTCTATTTAGCCAATTTTTCAAAAATAAAAGAATTCTTAAAACTTTCATTACATAGAACTGAGATTAAATAAAAAAATGAATCTGATTTTCCTTGCCTGAAATGCGGTGGCATTTGGAAAGTAACCCAGCATTGCTTCGTGTGAGCATTGCTCAGTATACATGCAGAACATCAGTGTGAGGATATTAAATACAACCAGGAGGCTTCACAATATTTTATGGATACAGAATTAAATTTAAACATTGAAGTAGTAATTAAACTGGGATTTCTGCTGAGTATTATCTATTATAGCAATCTGATAACTGCAAAAGTATTTAAGGAAATGAATATATTCTCAGCTTCACAAAACCCTCTTTCTGTGCTGTGCTGGGTTACTCCCCCTTTTTATTCTCCATTCTTTGTAATACGTTTTTAGAAATGGAAAAATCCCACTATTTGGGCTTCTGAAATCAAATACCGACAATAGTCTTGTGGGACATTGAGGGATGTATTATGGGCACCTCCTATGAGTAATTGACCTGGGTTCACCAGTAGCCAGTCCACACTGGACTGTGTGGATCAGATGGCCTGGCACATCTGTCCCACATAAGTATAAGGCTCTAGTAGACACCGGTGCACAGTGTACCCTGATGACATCAAGCTGTCAAGGGGTTGAACCCATCTATATTTCTGGAGTGACAGGATGATCCCAAGAGTTGACTGTACTGGAGGCTGAAATCAGCCTGACTGGGAGGAAATGGCAAAAGCACCCCATTGTGACTGGTCCGGAGGCTCCATGCATCCTCGGCATAGACTACCTCAGGAGAGGGTACTTCAAAGACCCAAAAGGGCTTTTGGTATTGCTGCTTTGGAGACTGAGGAAATTGAGCAGCTGTCCACCTTGCCTGGTCTCTCAGAGGATCCTTCTGTTGTGGGGTTGCTGAAAGTCAAAGAACAACAAGTGCCAATAGCGACCACAACAGTGCACCGGCGGCAATTTCGCACCAACCGAGACTCCCTGATTCCTATCCATCAGCTGATCCATAGACTGGAGAGTCAGGGAGTGATCAGCAGGACCCGCTCACCCTTTAATAGCCCCATATGGCCAGTGCGAAAGTCTAACAGAGAGTGGAGACTAACAGTAGGCTATCATGGCCTGAATGAAGTCATACCGCCATTGAGTGCTGCCGTACTGGACATGCTAGAACTTCAGTATGAATTAGAGTCAAAGGCAGCCAAGTGGTATGCCACGACTGATATTGCCAATGCATTTTTCTCAATTCCTTTGGCAGCAGAGTGCAGGCCACAGTTTGCTTTTACTTGGAGGGGTGTCCAGTTCACTTGGAACCGACTGCCCCAGGGGTGGAAACACAGCCCTACCATTTGCCATGGACTGATCCAGACTGAGCTGGAACAGGGGCAAGCTCCAGACCACCTGCAATACATTGATGACATTATCGCGTGGGGCGATACAGCAGAAGAAGTCTTTGAGAAAGGGAGGAAAATAATCCAAATCCTGCTGAAAGCCGGTTTTGCCGTAAGGTCAAGGGGCCTGCATAGGAGATTTAATTTTGGGGAATAAAATGGCAAGATGGACGTAGACAGATCCCCACAGATGTGATCAACAAGATAACAGCAATGTCTCCACCAACTAATAAGAAAGAAACACAAGCTTTCTTGGGTGCAGTGGGGTTCTGGAGAATGCACATCCCAAATTACGGTTCGATTGTAAGCCCTCTCTATCATGTGACCCGGAAGAAGAATGATTTTAAATGGGGCCCTGAGCAACAACAAGCCTTTGAGCAAATCAAACACGAGATAGTTCATGCAGTAGCCCTCGGACCAGTCCGGACCGGGCCATATGTAAAAGTACTGTACACCGCAGCTGGGGAGAATGGTCCTACCTGGAGCCTCTGGCAGAAAGCTCCAGGGGAGACTCCAGGTCGACCCCTCGGCTTTTGGAGCTGGGGATACAAAGGATCTGAGGCCAGCTATACCCCAACTGAGAAAGAGATACTGGCAGCCTATTAAGGAGTTCGAGCTGCTTCGGAAGTGGTTGGCACTGAAGCACAGCTCCTCCTGGCACCCCAGTTGCCTGTGCTGGGATGGATGTTCAACGGCAGGGTCTCCTCTACACATCATGCAACTTATGCTACATGGAATAAATGGGCTGCACTAATCACACAATGAGCTCAAATAGGAAATCCCAGTCATCCAGGCATTCTAGAAGTCATCATGGACTGGCCAGAGCGCAAAGAATGGAATGTCACCAGAGGAGGAGGTGATGCATGCTGAAGAGGCCCCACCATATAACAAACTGTCAGAAAGTGAAAAGCAGTATGCCTTGTTTACTGATGGGTCCTGCTGTATTGTGGGAAAGCATCGGAGATGGAAGGCAGCTGTATGGAGTCCTCGGCGACAAGTTGCAGAAACTGCTGAAGGAGAGGGTGAATCGAGTCAGTTTGCCGAGGTGAAAGCCATCCAGCTGGCCCTGGACATTGCTGAACGAGAAAAGTGGCCAGTACTTTACACTGACTCATGGATGGTGCCAAATGCCCTGTGGGGGTGGTTGCAGCAATGGAAGCAAAGCAACTAGCAACGCAGAGGTAAACCCATCTGGGCTGCTCCACTGTGGCAAGATATCGCTGCCCGGGTGCAGAACCTGGTGGTGAAGGTACGCCATGTAGATGCACATGTACCCAAGAGTCAGGCCACTGAGGAACACCAGAACAACCAACAAGTGGATAAAGCTGCTGAGATTGAAGTGGCTCAGATGGGCTTAGATTGGCAACATAAATGTCAATTATTTTTGGCCCGGTGGGCCCATGACACTTCAGGCCATCAGGGCAGAGACGCAACACATAGATGGGCCCGTGACTGAGGGGTGGACTTAACAATGGACACTATTGCCCAGGTTATTCATGAGTGTGAAACGTGCTGCAATTAAACCAGCCAAACGGTTAAAGCCTCTTTGGTATGGAGGACGATGGCTGAAGTACAAATATGGGGAGGCCTGGCAGATTGACTATATCACACTCCCACCAACCCGCCAAGGCAAGCGCCATGTGCTTACTATGGTGGAAGCAACCACCGGATGGCTGGAAACATACGCTGTGCCCCACGCCACTGCCCGGAACACTGTCCTGGGCCTTGAGAAACAGGTTTTGCGGCGACACGACACCCCTGTGCATATGGCAGCAGTTATCATTGGCAGGGTATCACTTTAGCAGTTTAAAGCCTGGCCTGGTGGGTTGGTTGGACCTGGGGTCTTATTTAGCATCCCAGTCCTTTTTTTTGCCCTTGTGTTCCAGCTTTGCGTAACCCAAAAAAGCTTTTTACTGGAAGCATCCATCTAACATTTGTGGTTTTGTGCAGTGAGTACTTTGGTAAAGAGTACTCAAGTTTGCAGAGTGTGTTTATTTCGGCAAGAAAATGCAGCAGTTATCTGCTTTGCGGGCTCTGCCTGTTGTCAGGCTGACTGTGTGCCACTTTGTCTGTTCTCATTGAGCAGAGTAAGTAGGCCACACTAACCTGTCTGCTGGATGCTGAGTTTGGAGTTATTACAGCTATGAAAGGTTCAGCAGTGTGATTTGAAGAAAGAGAAGTGCTAAATTACTTTTGACATTGTTTTCCCTGAATTGTGGTATGTAGAGCCACTTTTCCCTTTGTTCTCTAGCAGGAGGTGTCCTTTGTTTTATTAGGATACTTTGTTCACTGGTGTGCTCTTCATTAATCTAGGAAATATATCAAGCTTCTTTTTGCTCATATTTTCGATTACCTTTTCAATTATGGTTTTCAATTACCATTAGGGACCCCTAATCCTATATGAGAGGGGATTGTGCGAGGCACTTTACACACATAGAAGAGATCTTTACCCAAGGTACATAATACCAGGATATAAAGACCATAAGTGGCATATGGATACAGACACTTGGAATCACAAAGAAATAATTAATTAGTGTTGGTCAGCACAATAAGCAACAGTGTCTGCACATCAACATTTTAATTAACTTCAAATTGCTTTGAGATGTGTTTCAGGGATGATTTCCAACAAGGGATGGAATTTGACATCATGGACTGAATGGACTCGACAGCATTATAGGGATTGGTCCATGCACTAAGAAATGATTTCTTTCTCTCTGTCTGTGTGTGCATGTGGATATATATATATAAAAGAGAGATGGTATATTGAAAATGTGGGATCTGAGCATGACATGAATGGTATTGAATAAGGGGTGGATACTGTCCTGGGTTCACCAGTAGCCGTTTTTTTCCTCCTTAGTAGCTGGTGCAGCGCTGTGTTTTGACTTCCGGCCTGGGAACAGAGCTGATAACACCGATTGTTTTTAATTGTTGCTAAGTAATGTTTATTCTGGCTAAGGACTTTGTGAGTCTCATGCTCTGCCGGGGACAAGGGGAGGATGGGAGGAAGCAGAGACAGGACACCTGACCCAAGCTAGCCAAAGAGGTATTCCATACCACAGCACGTCATGCCCAGGGTGGTAACTGGGAGTTACCTGGAAGGGCACAGGCTCTCTTTGGGGCAGGGTCGAACTCGTTCGGCGGTGGTATCGTATTCTCTTCCCTTGTTATTTCCCTTCTCATTATTATCATTGGTGGTAGCAGCAGTGGTTTGTGTTATACCTTAGTTACTGGGCTGTTTTATCTCAACCCGTGGGAGTTACATTCTCTCAATTCTCCTCCGCATCCCTCGGGGGGGGGGGGGGGGAGCAGAAACTGTGTGGCTGACTGGGTTTAAACCATGACAGTAATTTAGTCATTAAAAAGTGTTTTTCTCAGGGTCTGTATCAAGATTTGGTGCTCCTGGGTTTATTTGGGGTAAGAGGTTGGTTGACCTGTGGAAGTAGGTTGTGCATCTAGCCTCCAGACAAGGCCCAGTTTATGGTCTGAACACAACTTTCTTGCCAGACTGATACTGCAGAGTTGGTCCTCCCCAGTGTATTTTCCCATTCACTGTGTTATTCAAACTTGTATCTATTTAACAGTTTTTTGGGTCAAATCCATGTGATTTTTTTAGTTCCTTTTTTCCCTCCTGAAATTAAAAACTAAAGCAGGTGAATAATAACTTTCATTTAACCAAATCACTTGCCTTCCCTGAAGTGAAATATTTAATTTTGTTTCAGATCTCTTTCATTCCATTTTTTTTATTTTTTTTTTTTTTGTACTATTCTGCCTAGGGAACTTTCATTCTTAATCATGGGACAATTGCATTTGGACTATCTGAGGAAAAAGCATTTCACGAATTCTTTCTTTTTTATATATTTTCTGAGCCACAGCCTTTCTCTAAAAAATTTAGCTGTGCTCAGATTGCATTTGTTCAGATGTAGTCTCAAGCACGTTGTCTACTATAGCTTTTAATGACTCAAGAGTCAGGATTTCCAGTAGGGCCATTGGTATCTGTCATATCAAAAACCAAAGAAAGACATATAAAATGAGAGTGGTTGCATAAATGAACTGAAGAGAAATGCTCTAGCTGAGCCTTGATGATTTCAGTGACACTCAGGCTGCCCAAGTTGGTTTTCAGCAGCTGCACACCATGATCTTCTATGGCTGGGTCTACGTATACCAGACACAGGATGAGCACAGACACTGCAGGACTTCCCGTTCTTGGGAGATGAATGGTGCTGTTGATGCATAGTCCCATGCATGGTCCCTGGGTGAGGATGCACCTTGTGATTACCTGGTCATTATTTAATATGGCTTGCTCCTAGTGGCTCCTTTTCCAAAGGAAAATACGGTATCTGTCCGGAAAATGTCTATGTATCAAATAATGAAATGTTCTGGTGTGCCAAATACCTGCCCCTGACTCTCATTTTCCCAACCGCCTCTCTGTCTTTTTTCTCATTGCATGCACAAGTGTGCTCCGAGCCAAGGGAATTGTCTGCCAGCTCTTTGCCCACATCTGCAGATGCCAGACTACATATGGTCTATGGGAGGAAGGGAGGGGACTGTGGCTGAGCATCCCAAGCCCATGTCTAGGTGACTGAGCAGAAGTGTTGCTTCAGATCAGTAAGGAGAAACTACATGTATTGCAAAACTGGGGAGAAAGGCTGGTCTTACAAGAAAGGATGGGGACTAGAGCCAGGGCCCAGGTGCTATCCCTCCCTTCAGGAACATCGCTCTTGTCACAGGCCTCTGATATGTCATTTGTAGCTTCTCTGCTTGGGCTCTTTCCAATGTAAAATGCAGATACAATCATATTTAACTTCATAAATCTCACATGTTCTGCATATAAAGCCAGTTTCAAAAGTTCCAATTTATTAATATCTCTAAAACCTCCTAAAATCTTTAGGCATAAGTTATCCTCTTAGTGCTGTGAAGAATTATTAGTTTTGATGCCTACAAATCTGCAAGATACTTAACCCAAGCCTTAAAAAGTAGGAATAGAAAGCAAAAGGATTTTTCACTGAACCCCCCTGAGCCCAGTTGCCTATTTGTGAAGGTCAGGTTAAAAATATCCAGCCTTTTCAAGCAGTATGTACCAGGGGAAAGTCTTTCATTCAATATGTTTTCAGAGAAAAGTCCTTGCTTTTAACTCCTTGCTTCTCTGAGGTTGTCCCTAGTCCCTTCATTTTCCTTGTCCAGACTCCCACAGTTGTCCCTTGAAGCACAATTAACAAGAGATTTATTTTTCTGTCACTACCCCCTGACATTCATGTAGGGAAAGAGAATTCATTAAGCACAAACAGTGGTATGCAGAAGTCATGCTTAGGGATAAATTGAGTATATGAGAGGGCAAATTGTTACACTCAGCCAAAACCAGAGCAAGAAGGTGACAGCAGTGACAGTGCCAGGAGGGATGTAGCAGCCACAGAGGTGGTAAAGAGTGGGTATGTGAGAAACACCCAAACTCTGCAGGTCATTGGAGGGGTATTGGGGACCTTTAGGGAGTAGAGCTGGGCTAGACCAACAACCATACCAACAGGGGACCCTGTCAGCAATGCCATGCAAGGCCAAGATTAATCAGTAAATGAGTCAAAAATACCTAGTTTGGGTATGAGTGTGGCAAAAGTGGTCAGGGAAGGTAAAGGCGTCAGAAGCAGGTTCTGTAACTGTGGGGAAACTGGAGTCTGAGGTGGGAGGTATAAGCAGCAAAAGGAAGGCCAAGAACCAGGGAGGGCCACGCTGGACAGAGATTTGAGCAATGTGATCTAGCTGGAAATGACTTTACTCATTGCAGGAGGGAGGTTGGACTAGATGACCTGTAAAGATCACTTCCAACCCAAATAATTCTATGGTTCTATGATTCTGTGATTCTATGAAAGTGATGACAAGATGCACAAATGCCATGATGGGCACCATCTGGGGGATGTGCCAAGCAGCCCTATGTTTGCTGCTGGTGGCTGGAGCAGTACAGCCACCCAAACCTGCTGTCCTGACTGTGCCATGAAGGTTGGGCTGCAGCTGGGGTGGGAGCAAGTGGGTACTTTCCCTTGGTGGTGAGGGGACAGGCAGACATGGACAGAGGGAGACAGACATGGACAGACAGATTCAGTATCACCATGTTGGTGCTTGTTTCAGCTCTGCAACTGCCTGCTATTTCATAGCACCTTCCTTTGACAATTTCTTCTCACAGCTGTGAAACTGGTTGTTTTTGTATTTCACTTAAACATCCTGGACTCTTTTTTACCTTTATCAAAATGTTGAAAATTCCTTCTCCTTCTTTGCGCCCCTTGCCTGGCAGCAGATGTTTTTGAATATATAAGAAGCTACCCACAGGGATCGGGTTAGCTTCATATTCAATGGAATAACAATGCAAAGGTACAAACACAGTCCTGACATTATACTGCAATACTGCATTAAACAGTGAAACAAAGTTTGGGTTTTGAGTACAGGAAGCTCAGTTCTTGAATACCGCTGAAATACTGTGGATCTTCTATTACAGATACAGAGAAGAATAAAAAGAGATTAATTCTATCTATGCTTTATGTAGCTCTTTTGTTCAAACAGTGTTGCTTTTTTACCTTCACCTCAAGGAATTTTTTATGAGAAGAAATACATCCTCATTTGACAGTCTTTTTAACAGTACTAAAGCTTTCTGGAGAAAAGTCCAAAGGCTAACTGAAGTGGGCTGATTTTGCTGTAATATCTTGCTTCCTTCAAGACAAAAGGAGGCAAACATACACAAAAGGGCAGAGAAGAAGATAATCATGACATAAGGCTGCTCTATTCTCTCATGCTATTTCTTTATAATGTTGTTGTTGGAGAAATACAGGTCTTGCACCCTGTTTTACTTGTACCTCATGCTAACTTCGAGTGTTGAACTGCTTAGCCACTGTGTTTAACGTCTTCTCTGGTCCAAGGCTCACAACAGTTTTGCAAACAGGCTCAATGTTGGCTGGCTGAAGCATAATTCTTCCTTTTTTTTCTTTTTTCTTTTTTTTTTTTTTTTTTCATACCTACAGAAAGCAACTGGAGAGAGAAGGGGGTAGGAAAAAGAAATAAAGTGAGGAAAAAAAAAAAAGAACACAGCAATATATAGGTAGAAGAGACTTCAGACAGTCAGCTGTCCTGAGGTCACTCAAGTACTCTTTAGACCATCTGTTATCGTTTATTAGATACTGATCCCCCAGTAATTGCTGCTTTTATTTAGCTCAGGTTTGCTGAGTTTAGTTTGTATTTCTCCAGTCTAAATCTCACCTTAATTCCTATTTGTATTCCTAACAACCTGAAATCCTGCTAGCATATTAATTACATTGCTCTTACGTGTTTATGATCACAGCTGTATAACCTCCCAGTTCAGGCCCCTTTACAGGTGTGATTAGGGTATTTCCTGCCTACAATGCCAAGCAGTCAAACATGTTGAATCAAACTAAACAGAATTCCCCCTGTTGTTGGAGCACTCCAGGCACCTGGGCTGCATCCCCTACAGTTTACTGTTGTGTATTGTTTTGGTCTTTTTGTTGGGTTTCACTTGCTGTGACAAAGAGAAACTTCCCCATCAGTGTCCAGACTTGAGCAATCCAAACCTGAGCAACCCAGGCTGGCACTTGTAAGCACCTAGACAGAGAGGTGGTCACTTTACCCTGACACATTGCTGATCCATTGTGAAAGGTAGAGTCTCTGTTCTCCCATTCCAGTTCTCATTTTGGTGTGGGCATGTCCCAGCACAAAGTGTAACTTCGATCAGACTTCTGTGAAAATGGTCGTAAACAGTTGGTCAGTGTAATTTTGGAAGCCAGTAACAATTTGAGTAGCTGAGGAACTATTACCAAAGCCTGTATTGTTCAATAACTTCATCAGAGATCTGGATGATAACATAACATCATCTAATAATAGAAGTATAAACTGGATGCTGAAAAAATTGCACTCTCAACAAATTTGCAGATGATACTAATTTAGGTATGTGGTTGACATACTAAATGGCAGAGATTCAGTCCACAAAAGCCTTGGTGATTAGGTCAAGAAAAACTTTTCAAACTTCAGCAGAAGTGCAAAGTTCTGTTGGTAGGCAAAATGACCCCATTTGTACAGGCTGAGTGCTAGCTGAGTTGCTCTCCTGCTAAAATGGACTGGAGCTGGATGCCAAATTGAGTATGAGCCAACAGTGTTAATAAGGCAGACTAAGCTGCATTAAGAGGATCATGGTCAGTAGGTGGTGGCAGTTTATCATTCCTTTCTATTTATTTAGCACTGGTGAGGCTACATCTGTGTCCAGGGACTGGTTCTGCAGGAACTGGACAATATGGGTGGGAGAGAAATTTGAGAGGGCCCATAAAGGGGCTGTCAAGATAGTAAGGAACCTAAAGTGTACAAACCCCAAGGAGAGGCTGTGGTATCTATTCTGTACTACTGCACATGCTGCAGATGTCCAGTTAGATGCTTAGGCCTTCCATACCTCGTGTAGCCATGGTCACAGTAGTATCACAGAGTAATTCAGCTTGGAAGTGAGCTCAGGAAGTCTCTGGTCCAACCTCTTGCTCACAGCAGTGTCAGCTTGAGGTCAGACTGAGCTGCTCTGGACTTCATCCAGTTCACTCGTGAAAACCCCTAAGGGCAGAGGGAGCATTGTCAGGGCTCAGGCCTGTCTGCACGAGCCTTCTCCAAACCTTCGTTGCCTGTGGGTTTAGAGGTGTAGTGGTTTTGAAAACCCTGGTGAGATACAGAAGAATTCCAGCGCATAGAAAGATATTTCAGGATGTGGGCTGTGGACTCTGGCCCATGTCCTGTTGTAAACAGCGTTTATTCGGCTCTCGTCTTCCACGTGTACATCCCGAACAATGCTTAGATCATCATCAATGTTTTAGGGATTCCCCGAGTCCTGTAAAGCTAGACTGGGATATCCAGTTCCTTAATGCTGTCCTATAGATCAGATGAGATCCACCTTGAGAAGCACTGGCCTAGCTAAATACACCTTTGGTGCATTTGTTACTTTGTCTTTCGGAGACTGCAGGGACTTTTTGATTTTCTCCCTTACATTTGGTAACTAGGTCATACAGTCAGGATTGGTATCTCCTTGAAACAAAGATGACTTAAAGAAATGTGCATCAACTCTAACAACAGTGATTCAAACCTTCAGGTTTTATACACTGCGATAACAAATTCTATTAGCTTGTTTTGATAACATTATGTGGCACACAAATGTCTGTATTTTTATAACACAGTTTTCCTCCTTGTAACACTTGTCAGTTATCCCTGTGCTCTGGAAGCAGAACTCCTTCCAAACTTTCCCATTATTACCAGAATGACTAGCTTCTGCTTGGAGAACCTTTCTGAGTATTTCCCACTGACAATCTGACAGGTGAGATGCAGGTGTAGCTGGGAAAAGGAAAGGAAGGAAAGCCTCACTCCTTCCATTTGAAACACAGTCCTGTCATGTGATGCCCCAGAAAGAAGGATCCATTACCATCCCTGATAACTCACATAGCGATAGGGTGGAAGCAGAAAGCACCTTTACCCATTGGCCAATTAGTTACAGTGTCTCAGACATCCCAGCTCAGCCCTAAAATGTTTACTGACAAAACCAACAGTTTTGGCTTTTGTAATCATAGAATCATAGAATAGTTAGGGTTGGAAAGGACCTCAAGATCATCTAGTTCCAACCCCCCTGCCATGGACAGGGACACCTCCCACACAAGGCTTCATCCAACCTGGCCTTGAACACTGCCAGGGATGGAGCACTCACAACCTCCCTGGGCAACCGATTCCAGTGCCTCACCACCCTAACAGGAAAGAATTTCCTCCTTATATCCAATCTAAACTTCCCCTGTTTAAGTTTTAACCCATTACCCCTTGTCCTGTCACTACAGTCCCTGACGAAGAGTTCCTCCCCAGCATCCCCACAGGCCCCCTTCAGGTACTGGAAGGCTGCTATGAGGTCTCCATGCAGCCTTCTCTTCTCCAGGCTCAACAGCCGCAACTTCCTCAACCCATCTTCATGCGGGAGGTGCTCCAGCCCCCTGATCATCCTCGTGGCCCTCCTCTGGACTTGTTCCAACAGATCCATGTCCTTTTTATGTTGAGGACACCAGAACTGTACACAATACTCCAGGTGAGGTCTCACAAGAGCAGAGTAGAGAGGCAAGATCACGTCTTTTGACCTGCTGGTCACGCTCCTTTTGATGCAGCCCAGGATACGGTTGGCTTTCTGGGCTGCGAGCGCACACTGAAGCTGGCTCATGTTCATTTTCTCATCGACCAACACCCCCAAGTCCTTCTCTGCAGGGCCACTCTGAATCTCTTCTCTGCCCAATCTGTAGCTGTGCCTGGGATTGCTCCGACCCAGGTGTAGGACCTTGCACTTGTCATGGTTGACCTTCATAAGGCTGGCATCAGCCCACCTTACAAGCATGTCAAGGTCCCTCTGGATGGCATCCCTTCCCTCCAGCATATCAACCGGACCACACAGCTTGGTGTCATCGGCAAACTGGCTGAGGGCACACTCAATCCCACTGTCCATGTCAGCGACGAAGATGTTAAACAAGACTGGTCCCAACAACGATCCCTGAGGGACACCACTCGTTACTGGTCTCCAGCCAGACATTGAGCCATTGATCACAATTCTTTGTGTGCAGCCATCCAGCCAGTTCTTTATCCACCGAGTGGTCCATCCATCAAATTGATACCTCTCCAATTTAGAGAGAAGGATGTGGTGTGGGACAATGTCAAACGCTTTGCACAAGTCCAGGTAGATGACATAAACTGCTTTACCCTTATCCATCAGTTCTGTAGCCCCACCATAGAAGGCCACAAAATTGGTCAGGCAGGATTTCCCCTTAGTGAAGCCATGCTGGCTGTCACCAAGCACCTTGTTGTTTTTCATGTGCCTTAGCATGCCATCCAGGAGAATGTGCTCCAAGGTTTTGCCAGGCACAGAGGTGAGACTGACTGCTCTGTAATTCCCTGGGTCTTCCATTTTCCCCTTCTTGAAAATGGGGTTATATTTCCCTTTTTCCAGTCGTCGGGAACTTCACCTGACTGCCATGATTTTTCAAATACAATGGCCAGTGGCTTAGCAACTTCATTCGCCAGCCCCTTCAGGACCCGCGGATGGATTCCATCAGGTCCCACGGACTTGTGCGCGTTCAGATTTTTAAGATGGTCTCGAACCAGATCCTCTCCTACAGTGGGCCCAAGGTCTTCCTCACAGCCCCTGCGTCTACCTTCTAAGACCTGGGTGGTGCAGTCAAAGCCTTTGCCAGTGAAGACTGAGGCAAAGAAGTCATTCAGAACCTCAGCCTTCTCCAAATCCAGGGTAGCCAGTTCTCCTGAAAGCTTCCTCAGGGGACCTATGTTGTCCCTAGTCTGTCTTTTATTTGCAACGTACTCATAGAATCCCTTCCTGTTATCCTTAACATCCCTGGCTAGGTTTAATTCTAACTGGGCCTTAGCCTTCCTAACCTGGTCCCTAGCTTCCCGGACAACATCCATGTACTCTTCCCAGGCCGCTTCCATTTTTTATAAGCCTCTTTTTTCCTTTGAATTTTCCTCAGCAGCTCCTTATCCATCCATGGAGGTCTCCTGGCCCTCCTGCTGCACTTCCTTCTAGTTGGGATGCAGCACTCCTGAGCTTGTAGCAGGTGATCCTTGAATATCAACCAACAGTCTTGGGCCCCCCTGCCCTCCAGGGCTATATCCCATGGAACCTTACTAAGCAGGCTCCTGAAGAGGGCAAAGTCTGCTCTTTTGAAGTCCAGGGCAGTGAGCTTGCTGCACGCTCTTCTCACTCTCCTGGGGATCTCAAATTCGACCATCTCGTGATCGCTGCATCCAAGGCTGCCCTGGAGCACCACATTCTCAACGAGCCCTTCCCTGTTGGTGAGCACAAGGTCAAGCACGGCACCTCTCCTTGTCGGCTCCTCTATTACTTGCAGAAGGAAGTTGTCTTCCACACAATCGAGGAACCTCCTGGATTACTTGTGCCGTGCAGTGCCATCGTTCCAACAGATGTCAGGGTGGTTGAAATCCCCCATGAGAACAAGGGCCTGTGAGCGTGAGGCTTTTCCTATCTGTCTGTAGAGTGCTTCATCCACAGGTTCTCCTTGATCAGGTGGCCTGTGACAGATCCCCACAGTAACGTCTCCCATGGCTGTTTTCCCTTTAACCCTGGCCCACAAACTCCCTGTCAACTGCTCACCTGTCCCCAGACAGAGTTCCAAACTCTCCAGCCTATCCCTAACATAAAGGGCAACTCCCCCTCCCCGCCTGCCGGGCCTGTCTTTTCTAAAGAGCCTGTAACCTTCCATTCCAACACTCCAGTCATAGGAGCCATCCCACCATGTTTCTGTGATGCCTATTATATCATACCCCCGTAGATATGCACACATCTCTAATTCCTCTTGTTTGTTCTCCATGCTACGGGCGTTTGTATAGAGGCATCTGAGCCGAGCTCCAATTGAAGCCGACTCGTTGGCTGGAGCAGCCGGAATTGTTCCGAGCATTTATTATAGGTGTTGGCAACTGACTGGGTGTGTTGGGATGGAATGCTGCCCCCCTGCCCCAACACATCTAGTTTAAAGCCTCCTTGACCAATCTGGCAAGCCTCCTACCAAAACTGTTCTTCCCCTTCTTTACCAGAGCAGCTCCACCAGCCCCCAGTAGACCTGGCCTACAAACTTCAGTCCCGTGTTCAAGACACCCAAACCCCTGACTATGACACCACCCTTTTAACCATTTATTAACCTGGCCAATCCTCCTAGCTTTTTCTTGGTCCTCCCCTATGTCCTGGAGAATTGATGAAAAGACTATCTGAGCACCGGAGCCCCTAACCACCTCTCCCAGGGCTCTGTAGTCTTTCTTTATGGTCCCCAGTCTACTACTACCTATATCCCTAGCACCCACATGGATCACCAGGAGCGGGTAATAGTCCGTGGAACTTACTAGAGCAGGCAGCCTCTCTGCAACATCCCTGATCCGTGCCCCTGGTAGGCGACACGCCCCCCTTGAGACTGGGTCAGGCTGACAGATGGGTGCCTCTGTGCCTTTTAAAGTAGAGTCCCTTACTACTACGACCTGCTGCTTTTTCCTGGCAGCACCAGTAGTGATCTTCTTTACCAGTGCATCACCCGGTTGTTCCTGGTGGGAGTCTGTTTCCTCGATAGCCCCCTGCAGGGACAGCAAAGGGGTTCTGGGTGGGGACAACAGATTTAGGAGGAAGCCCCTTGCCTTTAATTGTTCCCTTCCTCCTTTTTTTTTTTTTTTTTTTTTTTGTTGGTTCTTTTGTTACTGGTTCCCAGCTTCCTGGGTTAATGCCCTCCTTTTCTCCATGAGCTACGATGGACGCTTGGGGCCCCTGCACAGTTCGGGCCTGGAGCAGGCAGCGCTGCTTCCTCTCCGCTTCCCTGACTCCTTGCAGCCCATTGACAGCGTCCCGCAGCTCAGCCCCTGCTGCAGGAGGGCCTCCACCAGGGAGCACCGGGCGCAGCCCTGCCCGTTGCGCACCCTCCCCTCACGAGCCCAGCGCAGGCACTCTCTGCCCCCGAGCTCCGCGCTGCAGCCTCCCCTCTCATCGGCTCTGCCTGGTGCCGACGCTGCCACCGCCGGGGCAGCCAGCGCAGAGCTCCCAGAGCGGGCCCTGCCCATACGCCGGGTGCTCACCATCCCGCTCGCCTGCCCGCGCGAACTGCCTCGTCCCGCCCTGTTCGCCGCGCTCCCCGGGGCAGGTTTTTACCCACCCAGGGCTGGTGCCGCTGCTCCTGGCTCCGCCCCCTGTGAGTCCCTGCTCGCGTCCGCGGAGCTGCCGGCTCGTGGGCAGGTCCTGTCGAGGGCTTGAGGCTCCCTCGGTGGCTCTGGCCGCTCTGAGTTGAGGCTCCTGGACGCTGATCTCTCCCCCGCTCCGGTGTTAAAGGCGTGCTCTCTCGAGCTGCTCACCTCAGCAATTGACCGGCAACGGTTGGTGGTGCCCGGTAATGTTTCAAGACAGGGGCTAGTTTGGCAGCAATGTGCCTTTTTTCAGTGACGTCCTGAAGCCAGATGGGAGTACTAGTTCCCATTTCCATATCTTTTGTCTTTAATAAAGTTTTCCGAAGGTCATAGGCAGTTGAGCTCTTGCTGCCAAAACTTCACCTTGATACAGCCTTCACACAGCTTTAACTCAGAGCAAAACCCAAGCAAATCAACCAGGTTAACTGCCTGGATGCAAATCCTGCCTCAGGAGTAGTTTTCCCAGGTCCAAATAGGTTTATATGTCCCCATAGAGCCAGGCCTGAGCAGAGCTCTGCTCCACTCCCACAAACTCACAGGCAGGCTGGCTGGCTGGTAAAAGGCACTGCATTTCACTGCTGGGCTTTGACGAGAGTAAGATCTAAGTCTGTAAAATAAAGATTGTTCACTTGCAGCATTCCTTTACTTGGAATGACTGAATGAAATGATTTATGCACTCATCAGCATTCTCCGTATCTTCACTTGTGGCAAACACTGCCAGCTGCATTTAAACATATTTACTTACTTGTGCATTTAAGAGTCCTCAGGCAGTAGAATAAGGTAAATAGTTTTCTCCTGCCTTCTAAGGTACTTCTGTAATTTTGCCTAATTGACTTAATTAAAATTGTTACCATAAAATGATTATCACAGTATTCTGGAAAACAAAAGCAGAGAACAGCAGGATTGTCTCGAGAAGTGTATGTCAGGGCCCTGAGTGCATTAGTAAGACTCTCCCCAGGGTTCCTCCTACCCGGTACAGGGCCTACGACCGCATGTCAGCTCCCCAGGACCATCAGTCCCTGCCCCAGTGATGCCACATTAGGGCTGGTCTCCAGCTCCCAGTGTCCTGTGCTGCCCAGCTATGGGGTCCACAGAGTCTTACTTGTCCATCTCCTTTAGATGGGACAGCTAGAACACGCTGTTCTGGATGCCTCCAGACTTTATGCTTACCTAGACTCATCATCTTGCCCATTTTTTTTCCTCATGCTAACACCTTGTTGCTGGGTTTGTTTTGTTGTTTTTCTTTTTTTTTTTTTTTTTTTTTTATTAATTACATTCTAGGGCAAACCTATTTTCATAAAGAATTTTCAGCAATGATGTCTAAGGCCTAGGGACATTTGGATTATTCAGATCATGTTTATGCGTGGAATAATTTTAACTGCTTTGTTAAATATATGCGTATGTATACATATATATGCATATATCTGTGTGATTGGGGGTAGTCAGTATAGATTTACAAAGAGGAAATCAGGCTCGACTGGTCTGACAGCCTTCTACAGGGGTGTGACTTCAATGGATGAGGACAGAGCTGTGGGTGTTGTTTATTTTTGCTTTAGCAGGAGTTTTGACACCCTCTCCCATAACATCCTCATTGACAGACTGATGAAGCCTTGGCTAGATAAATGAACAGTGAAGGGCACCGAAAACTGGCTGAGCTCAGAGCTGCAATCAGCAGCATGAAGTCCAGCTGGAGGCCAGTAACTAGCCCTGTATCTCAGGGCCTGACACTGGGGCCAGCACTGTTTAACATCTTCATTAATGACCTGTACAACAGGACAGAGCATAACCTCAGCAAATTTGCAGGTACAAAACTGGGAGGACTGGTTGATAGAGGAGATGGCTGGGCTGCACCACAGGTCAGGTCACCACAGTGTCACCACCAAGTCAGGGAGATTGAGAGCCTTCCTCTCTATTGAGCTCTGGTGAAGCACATTTGGAGTGCTGGGTTCAGTGCTGGGCTCCTTGCTACAAGAGAGACCTTAGCATGCTAGAGGAAGTTCAGTGAATCCACAGAAATACGTAAGGGATTGGTGCAAGTAGGGGTCTGAGAGAGCTGGGACTATTCAGCTTGGGGAAGAGAAATCTTAGAGGTGTTTTATCAGTATGCATAAATACCTGATGGGAGGCAGTGAAGAAAGTGGAGTCAGATTTCTCATTGGTGTCCACTAACAGGTCAAGAGGCAGGGAGCACAAACTGAAGTATGAGAAATTCCATTTAAACATAACTTCTTTCTTGTGAGGGTGGTCGGACACATGAACAGGTTGCTATAGAGATGGTGGAGTCTCCATCCTTGGAGATATTAAAAACCTGGATGGATAATCTCCTCTGCAACCTGCTCTAGGTGGCTATACTATGAACAGGAGGGGTGGAATTGACAAACTCCAAAGGTCCCTTCCAACCTCAGCAACGGTGTGATTTTATTCATGTGTCCATGTATGAAAGTGTTTGTATGTACACAATCACATTTTATTACACCCATTTTACTTTACAGCATTCAAATTATTCTTTATTAATGGGAATTATCGTGCTTGTATAAACACTTTTGTTTGCACAAGCTGCCATTAGTTTCCTTTGGTTCCACCTAGTCCTAGGCAGAACCTGGTAGGGAAGAATCTCCTGGAGGAAGACAAGTGTTCATCATAAAGGGGTGTAGAAATAGCTGTACAATTCTTGTGAACACTATAGCAAATAACTGCCATTAAGGCTTGTGGGAATGGTAGCTCGTTTACCCTTGCCTAGGATAATACTGCATGGAGAAGGGGAACACTGGGCAAAATTGAATTAACATCTGCTGACCCTCAGACAGACTAGTGACTGATAGGCTCAAATCTTCCTTGCAAGGTAGCGTTTCCAGCATGCTGAGTTATAATGCCACAGTAGGATTAGTAAGTCGTGAATTCATTGCAAGATCTGATGTTGTGGTTGGGTGTGACTTGTCCCTGCTCATGGACTTCACTGAATCTTGGTGGACAGCTGTAGAATAGCTGTAGTGCTCCCATTGGCATGTCCATCCTGGCACACTTGCTTCTCCAAGAGGGAAAAAAAAGCCTCCCCCCATCTCACCTCTTCAGCGGCTACAGCTGGATGTACAGACAAGTTGTGCAGTAAAAGAAGAGTGCCTGCAGGTCATACCATTGCACTGGAGCAGTCAGAGAGAGGACACTGCTGCCTGAGCCCTGAGGGTTCACTGATCCTCACAGTCCTGAAGACTCTGCCCCTGTTGCACATGCACTTATGCTGGGCAGGAGCTGGTGTGCACAGCTGTGCAAACAATGGGCTCCCCAGCACTGCACAGCCCCAGCAGAAATAGTATGATGGTATGGAAAAAGAAGGAGGTTGCAAAGCATGGAAATTCCAAAATTTAAAGTGTGCAGCTCTATTTCACTCCTGTTTGTACTAGTACCCTGATAGTTCATCTGATTCATACTTTTTTTTGCTGCAGGGACATGGCCTCATTCAGTAGATAAAGTTTATTTAACTTACTATATTGGGTTTTTCTGAAGCTTCTTGAAAATTAAGATCTCACTGTGCCACACTGCCTCAAATATTGTGTATGTCAATAGGTACCTTCTTCATTGTCACTCCAGAAAGTCTAAAGGGACCAAAACACTCAGGTTTTTCAGAAGTTTTAAACCCTGCCTGATCTGGACCTGTTTCCGTAGGATTGACAGAAGATGCAATTCTGTCAGTGTCTCACATGCGACCCCAGCCTTCACAGTTTAGAGGTGAAGCTCCAGAGCTTTACCTCAGCCATAACTCTGAGTGCCAGGTATGCTTCTTCACCAAAGCACACAGATAAATCTGGTGGGACCACACAGCTGTGACACTTACCAGCTGCTCAGTGTAATCATCCCTCTCCATCTTCAGGTTCTTCCCTGGTTTGTGTTGTGGCTTATCCCACGAAACATTAAAATTTGCTCACTGGGCACTGACTCCCAAACCATGTTCATACTCCATAAACTGGGCCAGACAGCTTTCCATTGCAGTGTCACTGAAGTTTACAGTGCTACTAGGGAATCTGACATTCTGTGTCTTTAATAACAGAGAAGAAAGAGAGCAAGGAGAAGGGATAATGGCTTGTGTGTGATGAAAACCTGGGTGAAGGGTGCTTGAAATTTATTGTTATCAGATCCCATTGGCCTTCTTATGTCAGGATATAAACTGTTATTTGCTAAAATAAAGTATTGGTTTTTCTGATATAGAAGATCCAGGCTTTGACTCAGCAATACACTACTGTGTTCATTTCTTTATCTTTGGGTTTATTGCTATGATGTAAACCCTTGTCTGCAGCCCTGGCTGCCACCTCCTCACCCCACACCAGCAGCAACCACCTGTGCCCAAGACCCCAAAGCCCAGCTCTGATACAGCCTTCACGCCTGTGTAGCCACGGCTCAGGCTGTTGCAGACATTGCTCAGTCATCAGGAGGAGCCATGAGACATCTGTAGAGCAGAGCCAAAGGACACAAAGGTGACACCACAGGCACAGGTAGGGTGGTTGAGACAGCATCGCTACCAGCTCAAGGGTTCGTAAGAAAAACCCCACTGTTGGAAGGTATAAAACCATCAACTAGAAAAAAAGGAAGGTGAAATAGGGAAACTGCACCACTGAGGAGGTGCCCTGTGGCTGCAGGGACCAACTCTCTTCTCCTGTGGTGGTGCCTCAGCCAGCAAAGGCACTGGGGTGCTGCATAGGAGTGTTGAGCTCCCTGTGCTCAGCTGGGCAGCTCATTAAGCCCCAGTAATCCTGTGTGTGGATGTGCCTTGATCTTTTATCTGTTTGTATCCTCCTTGCAGAATCTCTTTCACACATCTGAAGATGTCTAACAGAGGGATGGAAAGAGGATGGCAGGTGTTTGTGTTCATATTTCCCCTTTCTATTTCAAATTAATGTGCTTACTAAGTTTTTGAAAACAGGAAGCTTATTTTGTTTATCCTAATATCTAATTTCCTATGAGCAGAACCAAATGTTTAACACAAGTTCAAGTGCATCTGACGCCTGTGACAATGCACACCCACCCCTGTGTTTCTGTGCAGGAGTTCAAAAGCAGGACAGCAAAGCCCAGGTTGTCACTCAGTTAAATGTTTTCATCAATATGATTGTCCTGCCATGAGGTCGGTCGTTCTGTAGAGAGTATTTCCAATGGGAGGTCACAGGACTGTGGCAGTCAGACTGTCAGTATCTCTGTCTCAGGGGAGGAACTTGAGCACAGAGGAAAGGAGGAATGAGATGTCTGGACAGTTTTCAGTATTTCATGTTTGGCTTGATGCCTTGAAGTGGACAGTAAAGAAGAACTCAGAACACCTTAATTTATAGGCCAAACAAAAGGTTACTTTAATTAAAATTTAGGGGCAAATTTCAACAAACAATGTTTGGAAGGCAGCCCAGAAGAAAGAAAACATTGTGCTATGACAAAATAAACTTCAGAAAGTCAAAATCCATTGGTAAAATGAATCTATAATAAAGTGAGGAGCAAATCAGGGAGCAGTGGAGGAGACAGTAAGAAGCTATGCTGAATCAAAAGATTTAATCCCAAGAGAAGTTTGTGAAGTTGCACGAAGTTAGAGCAACAAATCAGATCTTCAGCTGCTCTGGGCCAGCTTTGGGAGACAGAGGCAAGCTCAGTCTTTGGAAGCCCCTCATCCATGGCAAAGAATTGATCCAGCTGCTAGCTCATTTTTGCTCACAAACATACTGCTTGCTGTGATTCACCTCTCTGGGAAAGGGATATGACACTTCACAGCAGGAGAAGAACCCAGAACAAGGCTGAACCTAGAATTCCTCCCTCTTGTAAAACTTATGGGATAGAGGGATGGCTGAGGGTTCAGGCGGTGCCTGTGATACAGGGCTGCTCAAGATATTTTTGTGTGTCCCTGCTTTGTGCTCCCAGCATAACTATAAATAGAAGAAAAAGAAATGCCAAGATTTAGGAACAGAACAATAGAAAATAATCAGTGTTTGAATACAACCATGTTTTGTTAGTTTTGTGAAGGTTTCTGGGTAACTGAAACTCCTTTGTGCAATTTCTATCTTTTCTTCTCCATCACCATCCTTCCTTTTCTGTGATCTGCTAAGTACTGTCTTGCCCTGCCAGCACCATGTGACCGTGGAGTTAAAAAAGAGATAATTTTCCTATCACTGACCATAGCATTTTGGTTTTTAAATCCTTGACACACTGCTTCCCAGTACTACAGCAAAGACTACTTACCTTCTTGTCTGGCTTCTATAATGGACCACTTTCACCCTCAAATTGGAAGGCTAGTTCTGCTTCCCATCTCAGTTACCACCAGCCCTTCCCTTACTGCAAGCATTCTTTCCTCACCTGGACACCTTTCGATTGTGTGTTTTCATACATTTATCCTGCTGTCTCTTGAATATGGAGGCAGTCACGGTGTAATGGTGTGCCTCCAGCATCCCTCTTTTATACCCTCACAAACTTTTCTTTCCCATTAAGCCCACAATAACTTCACACTGGCTACTGATATGTCCCAACTACCTGGCCACAGCCAAGATCATTTCTTCTTCTTGTTTACCAATACTTTTTTTGCATCCTCCACTGACTCTCACTACTGGTTCTGAGTACCTTGGAGAAATCTTTACATCCTGTGTTTGTACAGCAGCACTTGGCTCTGTGAGCTCATGATTTGTTGCTAGGCTCTTAGGAACTGTATAAAGATTAAGAGGAATAATCATGAGAAGGAGGACTGGGTTATCTAGTAACCAGTATGGCATATTACTGCCACTTCATAGTGGTATGAATACAATGCATTTTGCACCACTAATAACTTTCTCAGGAAAGATAAAACTTGAATACTTGGGGAAATGCATGAACAGCTTCTCAGTGAGGGAGTTTTCTTTCAGCTTAGGTTGATATGTGAGCTGATATGAGGTGACAGTTCACTGAGCAGCTGAGTAAAGTGTTGCCCTTGGGCAGATGGTATTGGATTCCAGTGCTCCCAGTTTCTCACCTGCAATGAAACAGGAACTAAGAAACAGGGAAATAGTTTTTGCATTTGCTGCAGTATATACCCCAAACCAAATCAGAACAGTGTCTGTTCTGGAGCGAAGCAGTCAATTTATGGCTTTTCTGATGGTTTGATCAAGACATGGTGTCTTCTCCCACCCAAAAAATCTTTTAGTCTTGCACTGTGATGAATTTTGCCATAACTCTGATGCATGGCTCACACAGAGCTGAAGGCCAGAGAGTAAATTCTGCTCACAACCATCTGTATATTTTAACTTGATTCTTACCCGTGAGCTGCTCGTAGATTTCAGAGGCTGTTAAGGTCAGATGGAGCCATTATGATTATCTACTCTAACCTCCCGCATGACACACTGAATGCCACCTAATAATTCCTGCATCAAGGCCTTCATGTCTTGTTGAGCTAAGCAAATTTTTTAGAAAAAAGGTCACTTCAGCCTGTGCATTAAGGAGTGAGAAATGATGGAGGATCACTGCACCCCTTAGGAAGATGTTCAAATTGTTAATGACATCTTTGCTAAACACAGGTACCAGTCCTAACTGGGAGGACAGCTACTTACTGCAGTGCTTACTCAGAGGTGGTCAGCCAGTTACCAGTGGTTTGGTCGATCCTTACTGAAGCCATTAAATGTTCCTGGTTTACTGCAGAGTGGAAAGAATTACTTGTGCATAAAGGTGTAATGAAACCGGAGGAGGCAGAATGGGTAAATGAAGCCTAAGCAGTGGATGATGCCCCTTGTGACAATATTTAAACTTAAGACCTCAAAACATCAAAAGACAGTTAAATGACTGACACAATTCTCACAGATCAGTTATCCTGTACAGCCTGTATTTCAGTTCATCCTAGACATCTGAGCACGGGATTTTTTACTTAAACAGTAGTGGCTAATGCCAATTGTGATGCCCTGGGGTATCTAAGACAGGTGTCTTGGATGCCACCTTCAGGACTGGCAGCTGGACGTTAGATGGGTACTCCCCAGTGCTTCAGAAAATGCTCAATGCCTATGTTAGGCAACCATTATACCTCTTCTTTCTAGGGGCTGACTGAGACATTCTCTGTGCTCTGCTATTGATTAGTTGTCAATGATGGTGCATGAGGAGCTATTGAAATTTATTTAAGGTATTGAACTGCATACCTAGCATGACTTCAGTCCAGGATTAGGAGTACTCAATATTTAGGACTAACAGAACTGAAGAATGTATAGGTGTAACAGTAACAGACTTTAGGGATTCAGATATATTCAGTGGCAATAAATAAGGCATTTGCAGATCTTACAGGAAGGATCTATCTCACCAGACTTCAGGTGTCTCCGTCTGAAAGATGAGAATGGTAGTGGAGAGATGGATAATCTCCACCTCGTAGTCAATAGAGAGATACAGGAGTCATGCTTAGATTTCTCCATAAAGATCTTCTTCAAAAACCACAGAAACAGCTGTGTGACTGCCTGAGGTGGAGACTTCTACACTGCAACTATCTCTGTATGACCAGATTAACTCCATCCTTTGTGCACACCAACCAAGCAGGCTTTTCTTTGAGCGTACATACTCAGGAGATGTCCTTGATACAGGCCAGGTATGTCCATTACTGACACCCCTCCATGCTGTCCATATGTACTGTAGGTTACCACAGCATGTTGCAGGGTACATTTTTTAACCATAACACCACAACCAGAGTTATACGAAATGTAACTGTTCGTATTTTTTTTTTTTATTCTGCGCAAAACATCATTTGTTAATCACAGAATCACAGAATAGTTACGGTTAGAAAGGACCTCAAGATCATCTAGTTCCAACCCCCCTGCCATGGGCAGGGACACCTCACACTAAACCATCCCACACAATGCTCTGTCCAACCTGGCCTTGAACACCACCAGGGATGGAGCATTCACAACTTCCCTGGGCAACCCATTCCAGTGCCTCACCACCCTCACAGTAAAGAATTTCTTCCTTATATCCAATCTAAACTTCCCCTGTTTAAGTTTTAACCCGTTACCCCTTGTCCTGTCACTACAGTCCCTAATGAAGAGTCCCTCCCCAGCACCCCTATAGGCCCCCTTCAGATACTGGAAGGCTCCTATGAGGTCTCCATGCAGCCTTCTCTTCTCCAGGCTGAACAGCCCCATCTTCCTCAGCCTGTCTTCATACGGGAGGTGCTCCAGTCCCCTGATCATCCTCGTGGCCCTCCTCTGGACTTGTTCCAGCAGTTCCATGTCCTTTTCATGTTGAGGACACCAAAACTGTACACAGTACTCCAAGTGAGGTCATTTATCATTCAAAGTTTCCTCAGCAGCTCCTTATCCATCCAAGGAGGTCTCCTGGCCCAATCATCCAGGAGTCCAGGAATTAATGGCATTTTCTCATTTCTTGTAATTCATATACCCTCTAAGATTTCTCCCTTGCATGATGGCAAATAGTGAAACTGCATGTCTATCATACTTAATCAAGTAGAAATATTAGAGCAAATTTGTTTTAAAGATGAACTGCTTGCGTAGATTTTACTCACCTTTACAGATATATAGTACTAAAACTGCTGAAGTTAATTCTTAGGAATAAAGCAGAAAATAATATCAAAAAATCAATATGAATCCTCAGTCACAGAACTTTCATGAATTTAAGAGACACGAGGTGGTCATTGCGCACAAATTGATTTTTCTGGCTCCCAGGGCACTAAATATAAGTATCTAGCTGGTGGAGGTATGTGCTGATACATTCTCTCACATAAACACACACCCCTATGCATGGTGTTTTACATAAGTAAATGTATAATTGGTTTATGGAGTAATTTATGCTCCATATTAGTATCTGCCTCATGGAAGATAAAATTCACAAACTCTCTAGTTGCTATGCTTTTGGGAACTGGGAAAAACAGAAAGCAAAAGTCAGAATTTGTGCAGATGATCAAAACTGCACTGATTTTACAGGGGCATATAGTGATAGAACCAGGGGGAATGGCTTTAAGTAGAAGAGGGTAGATTTAGGTTAGATATAAAGTTCTTCTCTGTGAGGGTGGTGAGTTCCTGGCACTGGTTGCCCAGAGAAGCTGTGGCTGCCCCACCCTTGGCAGCGTTCAAGGCCAGGTTGGATGGGGCTTGGAGCAACCTGGTCTAGTGGGAAGTGTCTCTGCCTGTGGCAGAGAAGCTGGAACTGAAGGGTCTTTAAAGTTGCTACCAACACAAGCTATTCTATAATTCTATAATTCTATGATTTCCATTTTGTCTGTGTGACTTGTCTCTATTTATAACAGGTCTAAGCTGTACCTGTTTATCCAGAAGTGTTTGCAAATAATCAGATTGTGTGAAATTCTCACATACTGATGTCAATTAAAAATCCCACCTTCAACCTACAAGTAATTTCAGTGGAGCCAGGATTTATGTCTGAATTGCTTCCCAGCTGCATGATGAGAGTCTTCAGACTGGCTCTGCAGAACCATTTTGGGGTTGGGAAGCAGCATGATGGGGACTGTGGTCTTCTTCTCTAGAGAACAGACCTCTGCTCTCATCAGGGTTAGTTTGCTCCTGCACTAGAGAAGCAAGACTGCTTCTGACCATATCTTAAAACCTGCACTTAGTATTTTATTGTGCCATGTGTATGTGGATATTTACCCATGTACCAGGTTGGGAGTCCTGTCTCTTAGAAGGTGTTTGTCCCATTCATGCTACTGTACTTCATAACACAGAAACAAAACAATACCAGAAAATCTTTCTGATAATGAAGTTGCATGACTCTGGTTTCCTACATAAACTGAACTGGCAGATGCCATCACGATCTTGAGCACGGTAAGCAGCGCTTATCCTTGTAAACTTGGTGCTCTAAAATTGTGGCTCTGTTGATCACAGTTCTGCACATAAGAATTAAAGTAGACGGGGACTTTGGATGACAAATTAACTGCTCTGAGGCTCAGTACATCTTTTCACCAGAGTAAGAGAATGGCAGGTTTAGAAAGATTTACTCCAGTCTTCATATTTTAGTTGAAACAAGCTGGTGCAAATGGCCTTTTGGAAACGTCTTTCTGTTTTCACTTGTAGTTGAAGTCTCATGATATTTAGGTTAAGAATTCATCCCTCAAACTATGTCATTCTGCAGTGATTTGTGCATCTTATTAATGGTCCTTATTTTTTGCCACTCTGTGAGACATTGTAGCTTTTCATATAGCCACAAATTGCATAAACCATAAATTATATAAATTCATTCATATTTCCCAAAGGCATGGTTCAAGGTTATGGTGACCAGTGGGAGTCGTACTGTACAGGCAAGGCTGTCTGCTCTAGCGTATGGCTGCCAGACTGCTGCACAAAGCAGCATTCACTAGAAGGGGGCTATATACTCTAGAGGTTCCCAATGAATCAATTTCTGAGCATCCTATTTGTTTAGTTCAATTGAATTAGTCAAACTGTGGGAAACAGTCAAGGAGAAGAACAACTATAATGCACTGGTATTACCTTTTGTGCTTAGTTCTTCTGTTCTCAAGTGATTTCACTTCACCTACTATTCTCCACCCACCCTTTGTTATACAGTTTTAGTTTGATCTTTCTCTTTCACAAAGGCACTTTATTTTGAAGCATGAGCAGAAAATTCCTGAGCTCTTGCATCTCCAAAATTACCATGACCTCAGAGATGGAGTAACATTAAATGGTGAGCACTAAAGCTATACTCAATGAGTAGAAATAAAATATTTAGGATGTGAGGAAGTTTCCATTTTAGCTCTTCATCTTTTCGTTGTGACATTTCTATCCAGCTTCCATACACACACCTCATTTCAATTACTGACTTAAAAGGAGTCAGACTTCGCATAGCTACTCATAGCAGTAAAGAGAAAGGTTTCAGAGTTCTATGCAGAGTATCTAACAGAGCTCACAAGCTCAACCTTTGCAAATATATCCTTAGTACTTGAAGACATTTTCTTTCTGGATCTTGATCAGCTGAAAAAGGAATCTGTTTTTCATATATCTCTGATGAGCGCTCTAATGCATTTTGACTAGTGAGAATCTCAACATAAAATTTCATAGTAGGCTTCTATATGTGCATGAATGTGTATAACACAAGGGAGGGTTAAGAAGACAATATAAAACAAAACAAGAATGGTGCAAGTTATTCATTATCAAGTCATTAATAGCAGGATTAAAATATTTAGTTATTATACCTCAGAAAGCAGAAAACTTTCCATTACCTTGTAAATAACGTTTTAAACCTTCTCCTACACATTACTTACCACACTCAGCCCAAGCTGACATATGTCCATCTCTGCAAGGTCAGGGACAGCTGGCAAAATCCTGACATACAAGTGTGTAAATAGATAAGAACTACTTCTAGTGCAGATCAAAAAAATCATATCCTGATAATGCTTTTTACTTTCCGCTGCAGTGGGGAGTAACCTTGCTGATGAAACCTACAATGGAAAGATCTAACACCAAGTAAAATGAATCCCACCTGTCCACTCCCAAAGGGTGGCCCTTTAGTAAATATAGATGACAGAGGATAGGTAACTATCAAAAGCTCCTAAGAAGAAAGTATATATTTTATCATTCCAAAGTACTGAAGTCTTGATGATGTTTTCTATGTGTAGGGCCAGATTTTCAGAGATATTCAAGCATCTAAATATGCAGATAGTTACCTACTGGAGATCAACTAAATGGACAATTTGGCAAGGTATTGAAAAGCAAGAGCGAAGTGGGTTCCTAACTCATCTCCAGGCTTGTAAATCTCACTAGCTACCTCAATTCATTTGCAAATATGTCTTTTAATGCCCTTTTGATCATGGACTTCTAAGCTGCTTAGATACTTTTGGAAATCAGACTCAGCAAGCCTCCATTTCCTGAGTGTAAGCCAGAGCAGCATATGATTACATCTGCTACATCAATTTCCAAAGTCTGCCTGTGCAATATCACATCACTATGCATCCCCATAAAGCCATAGCTCTGTGTTCTCTGCTCACCTATAAAATATGCAATCAGAATATTTATCTAGATGCAAATAAGTCTTTCATGCTAATGCATTTGCATTGCAGTTCCTTTCACAGTCTGAATCTCTTTAATTCCCTTTACCAGATGCAATTCCTGCAAAGAACTGGCAAAACAGTTACAATTAAAAAGACACTCTCTAAGCTATTAGGATGAAAGACCAATCTTCCCTGACTGTCATCTGTAATTCCCAGCCTTCAGGCGGGCAGCCTGAAGCCATGTAATTGTACATCCATACCACACATACACACGCACACATTCACACTTTTTCTGTATCAAGACTGATTACTTATGATGATGAAAATATCATTTTCAGAATGATATAGAGCTCAGCATTTGTTTTGCAGTGAACTAATGAACATGCCCTGTGATGCCTTAAAATACCTATTTGCCAGAGGATGACTGTGTGTTTGAAAATAATTACAAGAATGAACTACAGATGGTCTCGCTGTCAAGGTACGGTAGGTCTTTGTTTGACTTTACTAGCATGAACTGTGGCAGGGAGAAATCAGATAATCACAAAGCTGAAAAAGCACATATTCAGTGACATGTCTTTTCTGGCTATTTAAGTAGGATACTTTGAACATGAAAGAGAAAAATAAACCTGTGCAAACAGAAAAACAAGTAGCAGAACACATAAACACATAAATGCTGTGTTGGGTGTCATGTCTTTCAATTATGCATCTATACAGTAGGGTGCATCATTGAACATTTATATATAGCGTTAATGATCATATTCATGGGTATATCCATTAATACATATATGTATATATTCATGGAATTCACAGCAACCTGGGAAAAAAGGATAAAACTACAACATACAAAATGAAGAGTAAGAGCCAGGACAGTCTTTGTAAATCCAAACAGTGCTGTCTGCTGCCGCCAGAATCATGTCTTCCTGTTAACTGCTGTCTTTGCTGACTCCTCACAAATCTCAGCTGAAGGAGTTCCATGGCTAGGTGTACCCAGTCCCAAAGTGGTTTCTATTATCATGAAGAAAAGCTCAGTTTAGTCTGGCATGCATTCCTCTTTTTTTATTTTTTATTCGCCCTATATTTCCATCATATATTTGGAAATCTGTTTGTGAAATCTGCATAGTTTTGCAGATTCTGGCACATATGGGAAGCCACAATCCATGGGCTTTTAGCTATTAGAAGGTTCAGCAATCCACTCATATATCACATGGCTGAAGATCACTAAAACAACCCATGCAACATTCAGCAACATTAGTGTCATCTCTTCTCAGCTACTAATCTGCAAAGATGGTGGTCCCTGATGTACCAGCCTAAAGCTGCTGAGCTCCTTTGATTTGTTTAGCTGATGTTTTTCTACGACACTATAACAGGTTTACAGCACAGGCCCTGATGAACCCTTCTGTTCCGTAGGAGGAAGCTACAGCTTTTTCAGCTGCCCATCCCAGAAATCTGTGTGGGACCACAGGAGAGAGAGAATGGTCCAGAAAGGGGATTTGAGAAATAAAATGTGTAAAAAAAAATTAAAAAATGTTGGGCTGTATGTAGATTTGAAAGGATCATAGAACCATGGGATGGATGGACCTTCAAAGATCATGTAGTTCAGCCTCCCGCCATGGACAGGGACATCTTTCACTAGGTCAGATTGATCAGAGCCCCATACAGCCTGATCTTAAACACTTCTGATGGATGGGGCATACACAGCTTCTTTGGACAACCTTTCCAGTGTCTCACCTTCCTTACCATAAAAAAGAGTCTTCCTTATTTCCAATCTAAATCTACCTTCTTTCAACTTAAGACAGTTGCCCCTTCTCCTGTCACTATAGGCCTTGGTAGAAATTTTTTGTCTCTCTTTCTTATAAGCACTCTTTATATGTTGAAAGGCTTCAATAAGGCCTTCCCGGAGTCTTCTCTTCTTCAGTCTGAGAAACCACAATTCTCTCAGCCTTTCTTCATAGGAAAGCTATTCTATCCCTCTGATAATTTTTGTGGCCCTCCTCTGGACTCACTCCAACAGGATGAAATGTTTCTTACACTGAGGACTCCAGAGCTGGACTCATCACTCCATGGGGGGCCTCACCAGAGCAGGGCAGAGGGTCAGAATCACCTCCCTTGATCTGCTGGTCACACTTCTTTTGATGTAGCCCAGCATTCGGTTGGTTTCTGGGCTGTGAGCACACATTGCCAGCTCATGTCCAATTTCTCATCCACCAGTATCCCCAAGTCTTTCTCTGCAAGTTGCTCTCAAACCACTCATTCCACAATATACTGACATCAGGGACTGCCCCAACCCATGTGCAGACCTTTGCACTTGGCGTTGTTGAACTGCATGAGGTCCACATGGGCCCACTCCTCAAGCCTGTCGAGCTCCTTCTGGATGGCATCCCTTCTCTCTAGCGTATCAACTGCGCTACTCAGCATGGTGTCATCTTCAGAATTCCGGAGGGTCCACTCAATCCCACCGTCTGTGTCATTGGTGAAGATATTAAAACAGTACTGGTGCCAGTGTGGGCCCTTGAGAGACACCACTCATTACTGGTTTCCACTTGGACATTGACCCACTGACTATAACCACTGGCCATCCAGCCAGTTTCTTATCCATCAAACTGTCCATCCATCAGACCCATATCTTGCCAATTTAGAGTAAGAATGTTGTGGCAGCCTGTATCAAAAGCCTTACAAAAGTCCAGGCAGATGACATCCATATCTTCCCTTGTTTACTGGTGCAGTCATGCCACTGTAGATATCCACTACATTAGTTGTGATCCTGAGACAAATGCAATATAAATAACATTCGAGAAAAAGTGAAAAATCAAACATTTTCCTTGGTACCAACAAACCTTGGAAACCTGGAAAGCTGAGAACCACTGAATAGAGGTGAACACTTCATGAACAGTCAATAGGCTGAAAATATATAATCTGAACAATTTATAAGGACATTATTAAAATCCTTATAAAGGTGATGAAGAAGAGGTCAAAAAGAAAAGAAATGTCTAATGGGATCACTAATGGCATAGAGATAAGAGGCTGGATAACTGGGACTTTAAATAAAATTAAAATGTGGGAGCCTCAAGATCACTTAAAGGAAATCCTTCACTGACCCAGTAACTCAGCTGTGGAACTCCTTGCCGAAGGAAGTTGTTGAGACCAAGAACTAATTCAGATGTTTTTGTGAGCATCAGAATTACCGTAATTAATCATGCATATTCTGGAGCATTAAATCACATGCGTCAGAGCTGATTAGCAACTCTTGTACACCTCAAATGAGAAGAGAAAAGGGAGGAGAAACAGATTGTCTGGTACCTGGCTACTGCAATATCTTAATGGCTTACTGTAAATCTTCTTGTCTCTTGGAGACAGGGTACAACCCATGACCTCAGGTTTAACCCTACAAGGCAGTCTCTGTTCTGCACAGCAGTTTCTGAGCCACAACCTTCCAAGTAACTGATTATTACAGTGTCATTTGCATTGAATGTTGAGGACATGAGGAGATTAGGAAGGTCTAGCAGCACTGGAGCTGAGAAGGGATAAGCAAAGATAGATTTCTAGCTTTGTAAGGCTTTGCTAGTAGCCAAGTTAACTTACTAGGACATGATATTTATCAAAGAAATACAGTGAGTTTTCTTAATTTTCATTTTCTGATTGTTCATATAATTACACATTCAGATTCATTTATAAATTGCAACTGGAACAGCCAGCAGTTGAAGCATAATTAGGGAGTTTACATGAGTTAGATCTCTTAGGTATATCCAGGACACAGACAAGATATTCAAGCAGAAGAAAAGTGAAAAATACAGAAAAAAACTCGGAATTAATTAAAAGACAGCCCACTCAGTCGCATTCAGAGCATGAAGTTTACTAAAATATACAACAGACCTAAAGGGCAGTTATCTATTTTTGGTTCTTGATATGGCTGCAATCAAATGACTATGGAATGTGTCTTCTCTGTGTTATTTCTATTATCTTTTTTTAATAATAAGGTGGTGAATGATTGTAGGCGGGTTGTCATATTCTAGAAGAAAATTTCCTCTTGAATCCCACCTCCAACATACAATTTTCTTCTCAGGCTGGTTCTGCACTGAGATATTTGAGTTTCACATGAAGTCTTCTTTAGTCTATTTATTATGTTTTCCATAAGGTTTTCTCCATGCTGATTTCTAGGACCTGTTTTGAGATATGCATCGCCTTCCCAAAGAATAAGCATGAGCAAAGGTTATGTCAGTTTATAAAGCTAGATATTGCCAAAGACTAGACAGGATATCCTTTCCTCGCCAAAGCTGCTGATACAGATTTGAGACATAACAGCTGGGAGTAAGAGACATATAAAATGTAATTTGAGGTGGCTGAAAATAAAGAACATATTTGTGCAGAATAATTATCTGCTCATTTATTTTACTGACTCCAGAAAATAAGAAATAAGATACGCCAAATCTATTAGCAAAAAGAGGGAGGTGCTCTGCTTTTATTTAGTATTTTTATTTAGCAAAGCAATTTATTCTTAAATTACAAGACATATTTTTATTAGCAATGTTTGTCTTGCACAGCTAGGGACCTAGTTGTTAACAAGCTTGAATATGAATTGTGTGATTATCTTCTCCATAGCAATGAGAAAAAAAGTTTTCTTTCAGTTCCTTGGAGACAGAAGGAGGGTGAAAAAGAATAGCTCCCTCTCTGGTCAGCCAGTATGAGGCTGTGGTGGAGAACAGATTTTCAGAGGGTCGTCTGCATAAGTGACTGTATCACAATGATGGATGTTTTATAAATGCTTTTGTAGGTAGATAGATATGACAACCAGAATAGTTTTAGGTTTAAAGTGAAATGAGGCACTCCATCACCGTGTCAACTCTGCAAAAGTCACTTGACCTTGTTGCTGAGTCAAAGCAGCTGTAAGAACTGATAAAAAGCTGATTTTCTCTGAAACCAAGAGCTTAATCCAAAGTTACGGCTTTCCAGGGAAAACTTTCAGTTGATTTGAATGGACCTAGTCTCAGGTTTTAAGCATTTCACATTGACTGAACAAGTCCTGTTTCCTATGCTTCCTCTTGCTCTTCTCCCGTCCTCTTCCTTACTCCCTGCTGGGCAAGCACTGACCATTATCTCCTAAAGATGGCTGAAAGGATTGAGTGCTTGCTAATCTGGGCTCTTCCCTCCACACTCCTACTCCTCACTTTCTTTTTGTGTAACATGACTTTGTTTGTCAGGATTTCAATATTTCAGTGTTTTGTAAATATATTGTGGAAAAATGCAATTTATCCTATAAGGATGAAGCTGACAGCATAGTAATTAAGACTAGAATAAATGCTAAGGGTAAGAGCAGTCTGCAGTGAATGACTGACTATTTTTGATAAGGAAATTGCTCTGCTGGTAACAGAATCCACAATGTTTAAGAGCTGAATGAAAATGCCCGAAACAAATACAAACAAATAATGTCTTAAAAAGTGTAAGTATATACTACCTGTGCTATTCATCTGCCAGTAACTCCCAACAAGTGGGTGACCATCAGGAGAAGCACACAGATAAATTGGTCAGTAAATTCAGAACAGCATATTTATTATGTGTCTGGATAGTGAATTCCATTGTCATTGGTACTGCAGAAAGACAAAGCATGGACTCCCCGAGAATTAGAGATCTGACTCAAAACTATTTGTGTGAAGAATGATGCCTGACATTACTGTTTGTTAAGGATCCTGGAAAGCTTTAGAGGCATGAATATGTGTGAATGCCCCAGAAATCCTCGACAAGTAGCAGTTACTCCCATTTTACAAATGAGTAGAAAGCCAACAAAATGTTATCCTTGTGACAGAGCAGCAATTTTTTATATAGGATATGGACAAGGCAGGTGACAGAACCAGCATCTGGAACTGTTGTTCCAGCCAGCTGGTACTGAATTTATCTTGGCTAAGTTCATACTACACAAATTCATCCACACATCTCTATTAGCCAGGTAGACCTGTGAGAAAACAGGTAATGATATTCAGTTCAAACAGTAGCCTGCTCAACACAGTTGCCAGCCTGTGTTCTAGAACTGTATCTAGGAATCTTGTTATTCAAGCACAACTTGTGCATCATGGCTGCATTGCATAGCTAATAGCAGAGGTCAGTTTGTCTGTAAGATGCTGCCATGCAACTTTAACAACATGTTTCCCAGAAAGGTTGTAGCTGCCCCATCCTTGAAACTTTAAAGGTCAGGTTGGCAGGGGCCCTAAGCAACTTGATCTGGTTGAAGATCATTGCACAAGGTTTGGACTAGATGACCTTTAAAGATCCCTTCCAACCCAAACCATTCAGTGACTATGATTTTAGGTAGATCCCTGGCTTTTGAAGCATGCAGAGTCCCGAATCCAATGTCACTAAGTCCCCCTGCAACCCAGAAGCACACATCCATCTGAATGCAAAGCCTTCTTCTCCTTGTAACGGAGACAATGTCAGCTCCCACCTGGGAACTGTTCCTCCTGCCCCAGCTCTTCAAAGTGTGTGGTATGTCTTCTGGCTGTGGGCCAGGCAATGCAGCTTGTAGGATCAAGAAAGGTGGCCAGTCTGCTGCTGGCAGAGCCGTTAACCTGCTGTCATCACTGAAGATTCTGTCTTTCATGTGATTAACAGGGGGACTGTGAAGTAGATTCCTACAGTCACCAGTAATTCTGGCTATATTATGCTATCTTTGTCAATCTCCTCTGAAATCTATCTGTTCTATTTATCTCTCTCTCTTAAGGGATGAGAAGAAAGAAACCTCGATCTACTGAGCAGAGACAGGAAAAACAAGAATCCCCTTTCTCCAACAAATCACACAATGCTAGTAGCAGTGTTGTGTGGCTTTTAATTTCAATGAAGAAGAGCCAGTGATTATTTATAGTTTGTCACAGCTGGGAAAGGTTTCCTGAGGTACAAACTAATTATGTTTTTAAATAAACTGATTGTCCATGTAATAAATGATTACATTTTCTAATCATTGGGAGATTTATGTTACTTTACTCAATCAACTGTGTGTAGAATTGAAACTTTAGTAAATCAACTGCAAGGAAAATGTCTAGATTAAATTGAGAGCACTACAACTATGAGACATTATGAAATTAACCCAATAGGAGGAAATAGGTTGGGTTCACAAAGCCCCCTAATACATACAGTTTCATACATTAAAAGAGTGGGTGTAATTGACAGCCAAACCAGAACTTATATTCAAGGACAGGTCTTAGCCTTTGCTGCACAGATTGGGTACGAAAGGATAAAGGCAAAGACAGTCCTGTTGTCTGCAGGGTATCTATCTCAGTCACAATCATTTGTTTAAGTACAATAATTAGAATGAATTAGAGAATGTAGAATAGGTGACTGAATATGACATTTCATTTATGGCAGGCAATAAGTGACATGATCTTATCATGAAATTAGTCATCATCATAGACTTCTCTGTCGATCTATAAAATGAAATGCTATTGAGAGCAGCATATTTTTCATTGTTATGCCAACATGTCTTTTTCATAATGTACATAATTAAAATAAGCCTGGGAACTGGAACATGCGGTCATAGTAATAGCGTTAATAACATTTAATTTATGTGTTATGTGCACAGAAACCTTTTGGTGCTTGAAAATAAACAAGCTGAAACACAATTTATCCTCAGAAAGGCAGCATGCAGTGCTGAAAGCATCTGTAGAGTTAGGAAAAAATCAAGGTAAGGTGAGGACTGCTGAGCAGCGCTGGAGCAAAGCAGTACAGTGAGTGGCAGAACTGAGGGCAGAGACCTCCTGCAATAGGGAGAGATCCTCAACTAGTTGATGAACCCCTTTGCAGTCCTTATGTCGGCAGCACAGAGCAGGGGGGCTGGTAACATTTTCAGGAGGGCATACCAGGTTTTATTTCTTTCTTCCATATTCAGAATTAACCATACTGGAAGAAAGTCAGTGGGAACTTCAGAGATTTTGTCAAAATCACCTTGCGTGAGTCTATAGCCATAGAAGATGCCAGTTTAGCTTTTCTTTAACCTATATTATTTTGGTTAAATAATGTGTTCACTGAGGCACTTTCAGTCATTTATCAGGTGCTGGTTGACTGGAAATTAGGAAATGTGATGCCTGTCTACAAGAAGGGCCAGAAAGGAGATCTGGGAAACTACAGGCCAGTCAGCCTGACCTCAGTGTCAGGAAAGGTTATGGAGCAGATCATCTTTAGTGCTGTAACTGGCATGTACAGGACAACCAGGCGATCAGGGCCAGTCAGCATGGGTTTATGAAAGGCAGGTCCTGCTTGACAAACTTGATCTCATTCTATGACAAGGTGACTCACTTGGTGGATGAGCAAAAGGCTGTGGATGTTGTCTACTTAGATTTTAGTCAAGCCTTTGATACCACTTCCCACAGCACTCTCCTGGAGAAACTGGCTGCTCACATTTTGGATGGGCATATGCTTCACAGAGTTAAAAACTGGCTGGGTAGCCAGGCCCAAAGAGTGGTGGTGAACGTAGCTAAATCAAGTTGGCAGCTGGTCACAAGTGGTGTTCCACAGGGCTCAGTACTGGGGCCAGGTCTGTTTAATGTCTGGATGAGGGGATCAAGTGCACCCTCAGTAAGTTTGCAGATGACACCAAGCTGGGTGGGACTGACTGTTGATCTACTGGAGGGTAGGAAGGGTTTGCAGAGGTTGCATTGATGGACTGAGAACAAGTGTATGAGGTTCAACAAGGCCCAGTGCCAGGTTCTGTACTTGGGCCACAACAACCCCATGGAACGCTACAGACTTGAGGAAGTGTGGCCAGCAGGAGTAGGGCAGTGTTTTCTCCCTGTACTTGGTGCTGGTGAGGCCACACCTCGAGTACTGTGTTCAGTGTTGGGGGCCCTTCACTCCAAGAAAGATATGGAAGTTCTGGAGCATGTCCAGAAAAGGGCAATGAAGCTGGTGAAGGGTCTGGAGCACAACTCTTATGAGGAACAGCTGAGGGAACCGAGGTTGTTTTGCCTGGAGAAAAGAGGGTTCAGGGGAGACCTTATCAATCTCTACAACTACCTGAGAGGAGGTTGTAGCGAGAGGGGTGTCAGTCTCTTCTCCCAAGTAACAAGCAACGGGACAAGAGGAAAACAGCCTCAAGTTGTGCTAGGGGAGGTTTAGATTAGATACTAGGGAAATTTTTTTCACCCAATGGGTTGTCAAGCATTGTAGCAGGCTGCCCAGGGCAGTTGTTCAGTCACCATCGCTGAAGGTATTTAAAAGATGTGTAGATTAGGGACACGGTTTAGAGGTGAAATTGGCAGCATTAGATGTACCGTTGGACTTGATGATCTTAAGGGCCTTTTACAAGCTAAACAACTCTATGATTCTACGAATCTGGAAGCAAAAATTAATTTAAAATTCATTTAACCAGAAGACTTCTCTGATTAAACCCCTCCACAGTGACACCTAACTTTTCAAATCAGTTAAGCTAACTGTTGACTCATATTGGTTCATGTGTTGTTTGCACATGTGTTGTCATACACAACATCTATTTACTGTTCTCTTATTTAAATAAAAATGCAGACTTGTATCCACGGGGAATGAGGGAGGGAGGGACTGTATGTGTGTATTTGAATGACTACAAATGTGTTCAGTTTCCTTCCCTAGGTGTATACTGCCAGTGGTCCTTGGCAGATGTAAACTAGTAGAGCTCCAATTACTCCATCAGAGCTGAACTCAGATTATTTACATCCATGGGGGATTTAGCTAGCTGAGTCTGTGGGCGGAACAGCTCAGTGCTTGGTTTTATGTTTTGAAGACGGTTGTTGGCAAGAAAGCTTTGCAGGCAGGGAAAGAAAATTTTCCCAGCCCAGGACATCTCTGTGATAATATCTGTTATTTACTCAGTGCAGTCTGGTCTATCTGAAAAGCAGTGGAGTTGAGCTGCTCTTTGGAGCTATTTGTATGATTTATTTCAGGTGGATAAGAAGCAGAACTGTTCCTTTTGGAACTGAAAGAAAGAAACTGCCCAAACCATCTGCAGAGCAGGGCAGCAAGCTCCTTTTGATGGATCCTCAAGGAACATTTCCCTGCCTCTGTGCTGCAAAGATTGAATTTACTCATCAAGCCTATTCTTGCCAGTTTTGTAGGCTAAGGTGATTTGAGGAAGGTTTGACACAAGACGGTAATTGTTAAGGGCTGAAGTGAGCATAGCAAATCTTTTCTTCTCGTCCCTCAAGAACACTGTTAAACAGATCTGGGAACAAGGTGTTACAAATACCTACTCCAGGTCGACTTAGTGAACAATGCAGTATCAACAAATGTCAAATGCCCAGAGGAGAATATATGGTCACAAGCTTCCATTGTATATGATGTCCATTAGCTGATCTCTGACCTGACATTTCCTTGTATACTAAACCAATCCTAAGTATTTCTGCTAGCCCAGCTTCAATTCACTGAGTGTTCACCAGCTTCCAGTCAAAGCTGTGAACAGTCACTGAGTGTGTGTGTTAGACCTCTAAGTCCTGTCCAAAGAACGTGACAGGGATGACTGTGTAGGGAAAGGTGAACGAATAACCAGGAGATGTGCAGAAGATATGAATAAAATCAATTGGTAAGCCTTAAAGGCCCTTTCTATCACACCAGAATTTAGGGTAAAATTGACTCGCTTCCCTGGCACAGCGGAAATCTGCCGTAGCAGAATACAACAAAAACACACAATGGTCTGTTACAGTGAGACATATCTAGATAGATGCTACAGAGGTAGCTACTCTACTCAGCTACTACTGTGGTAATTCAGAAAAGCAATAGACTTTATTGTCCGCCAGCAAAACGTAGACAAGTAAAACTAGATTTTTGTCTGATAAATGTCTTCCGAACAAAATGCTTTGAGGAAGTACAGTGGGAAGTTTTTGAGTGGAATCATCCAACAGTCATTGGGGGTGAAAATTCATTCTGCTGAAATTCAGTTATCTAAATGTTAGGTCAAAACGAGTCTTGCTGAACTCTTCTGCAGTTGGTAGAGATACCTGGGCCTACGTATTAAGGAATTTACTAATTCAAACCAAATTGGAAACACTGCATAATGAACGTAGTCTGTTTTGGTTTGTGGATAAATGCTGTAGAAAGTTCATGCCTCAGTGGAGCAGCTTAGATGGTGTCTTCCTCAGTAAGTATCTGCAGAATTGTTAGCCCAGATAGATAGCCCCCACTGACAGCTGTGATGGGTATCTGGTGACCAGGCACTCTTACTCAGCAGGGATTCTGGTCTTGCATTGAAAGCATTTCTTTAAACAATAACAGGAGCAGCCCCTGTTGAGAAAAAAAGAACAAATACCTGTTCCCCAGCCAAAGAGGGCATTCATATAAAAAATAGCATCTCAAAAACTTCAGAGCAGGCAAGAAGCAGCCAACACAAACATCCCTGAATATCACAATGTTCTTAGACTAAAGTTAAGAAAATCTTCCTGACTCAGTTTGTGCTGTGTTTTACCAGATCCAAATGCTGTTTGGTTCTTCACAGCTGTGGTTTCCTCAGTTACTTACAATTACTTCTGAGGAATCAACTGTATGCTGCAGCAGCTTCTCCCTGCAGTCTTCAGGTACTTTTATCCAATCTTCTGTTGGTTCAGGCGTCTCAGTACTTCACAGGAAGTTCTTCCGCTTCAGTGCTATTATTTGTCTCTACAAAGAAAAAGCTGGAATTTTCTTGAAAGAAAGGAGGATGCTAAGGAATTCACTGAGATGAACATTTTGAGGAGTTGACAGAAAGTCATAAGAAAAACTAAATAAACCATGCAGTGACTTGTTCCCTGGTTGCTAATGCTGAAGAAGCAGAATTTCCTTCCTTTTAGAACCACAGGCTTCTTTTTTATCCTTTTTATTAGTGCAAGTATAGTATCTCTCAATATTAGACAAGCCTTCGGAAGCCTAGGCCTGAGTCATCTGAGTGAGCCTGAGTAGAGGTCCACAGTGAACAGGAGCTGCAGGAGTACAGAGCTGGAGAAGGGCTCCCAGAGCCTGCTCAGATCTGTTCGCCAGCAGTACCCACTTCCCACATCTGCTGAAGACCAAATCATTTATTTTCTAGGCCAAGATAACAGGGCAGGGTTATCAGGCAGATATTTGATTAGCAACAAGAAGCCAAAAAGGTACAAACAGTCTGTGCCCTGCTATACTCAGTTTGGAGTTAAGCAGAGACAAGAGCTGTGTCAGAAAGCCAACACTTTGTGTTACTCTGTGGTACTATCACAACTGATACCACAAGTAATAGGAATAGCTATGTGCTGCCTGCCAGAAAATGCTTATTTTCTAGAGTCCACTACAGGAAGTGATTTGCTAATTCATCATTTATTCATTTTCTACATGTGTTCTTTTCCTACAGTTGACAGTGTTAGCTGAGGAGACTCATGTGCATATCCTCACTAACTCTTCAGGATCTCCACTTCTCTGCAGCCAATACCCATAAGACAGAATCACCGCAGAAGCACCCAGCTGCCTCTCATAAGCCACACTCTCCCAAGCCCGAGAGCATTGCAGGCAGTCATCATTAAAAGGCACAGATAACTTCAAAATCCTATGCATATGTTGTTGTTACTGTGCAATCCATCTTTGTTGTTCATATTGGCCTATGAAAAACAGTCTGGGCTTGACTTTAAGAATGTGTACCTGGGCAACCATGTGTAAGAAATGCACATGCTAGGAAAAACAAGTTCTGTAAAATGTTGAGCTGAAGATAAAGGAGGTCTAGCATTTGCTTTTGTCAGCCCTGCATTTGGTTGTGTGTGCTGTCAGCAGACATGCTGATGTGTTTCAGAAATCATTAACACACAGTGATCAAAGCTTCCTTGCTCATTAAAATCCCTATGTTCCCTCCTATTTCTTGTGCAAGCTGTATGTAACTGTGCTGGGTTTGGCTGGGGCAATTTTCTTCGTAACTGCTAGCATGGGGCTATATTTTGGAGTTCTGCTGAAAACAGTGTTGATAGCACAGGGACGTTTTAGTTACTGCTGAACAGTGCTTACACAGGGTCAAGGTCTTTACTGCTCCTCACCCCACCCTACCAGAGGTAGGCTGGGGTTGTGCAAGACATTGGGAGGGGACACAAGTGATCCCAACTGACCCAAGAAGTGTTCCATACTATATGGTGTCATGCTCAGCAATAAAAATAGCGGAAAGGTTGGCTGGGGTACTGCTGCTCGGAGACTGGCTGGACATTGATTGGTCGGTGGTGAGCAATTGTTTTCATTTGCATCATTTGTCTTTCTTGGGTTTTATTTCTCTCTGTTACTTTTTGCTATTATTACTACTATTTAATTTAATTTCAATTATTAAACTGCTCTTACCTCAACCCACAAGTTTCCTCACTTCTAGTCTTCCAGTTCTCTTCCCTCCATCTCACTTGGGAGGGAGTGAGCGAGTGGCTGTGTGGTGCTAAGTTGCCAGCTGGGGTTAAACCACGACATCAAGTTATCTGATTCATACATTTTCTTTTACCCTTTCATATAACTAATACTTTTTGAAATGTAGAAGAATATTAGAAGCAGCTGAGAGCTTCTTTGTGATGGTCCTGAGATAAAATCATCCTGCAAATTAAAATACGTATCTTCCTTCAAATCTCCTATAATTGAGCACTGACATTAATTACAGTTTTTCTTATCTAGCTTAGTGTCTCTCCATTGCTGTCTTTTAAAACCATTTCTCATTTTCCTTATTTTGCCCATCGCCTGACACCAATAAAGGGTATAAGGACAATTGCTAGATTTTCAAGGCAAATTTGGCAGCCTCTTTATTTATTTTGTTTCAGATGACAGTCATATCTGACAGTTTTTTCAAGGAACAGTGTTTGTTAGCTGGATAAATGTAGGTTGGCAGTTTTAGCAGAGCATTTCCATCTTGGCTCAAACCCCTGACAATCTGCTTTGATTCAGTATTGAACATCATTTATCTTTACAAAAACACAGAGAATGAAAAACACCTGAAATCCGAAGCATTTCTCTGTACACCATGTTTTTGCATGCAACCTGCTGAGGCAGTGAAAGTTAGCCTGCAGTTTGCTGCTCACTGTGGTGATCGACTGGCACATCTCAGGTAACCAGTATCTTTGTGACCTACAGTTTTCCTTGCTCTGTTTAAAAAAAAACCAACCAGATAGTGAAATCACTCTTTCCAAAGACAGCTGCAATTGCTCAGTCTTCCATGTCCATGGGTAATTAATGAACAACAGACTGGTGATGGATCAAACACTTCCATCACAAAAAGCATGCCAGAATGATGGCATGGATGGGCATCACTGTATATTTTAACTGTACAGGTCCAGGTCTTTGCTGGCTGTTAGAATGGGTAGAGGTTGAGACTGGGCTATGAGAGAGAGGATGTTTTGTGGGTAATGGCCTGGATGGTTTGTAGTCCTGTGCTATGCAGCTGTAGAGACTGTTCTCTTTCGGCTTCCCTTGGGCCATTGATGAGGACACCCCAGAAACAAGATGGGACTGGGAGGATTAACAGCAGAGGTGTAAGGAAGGTACATGACTCAGGGTCTTCTCTATGCCTGCCCTCTTCCTGCCTGAGTGCCAGCAGTGTGATGTTCCATGGTCTCCTTCTACACTTCGCATTCCGTTTCTTCCCCCGTGGTGTGCGCACCCTGCTCCCTTGCCCCTGCACCAGCTAGCCTGGACTGGGGTAGAGTCAGGACACGTGTTTGTTTACGTATAGGCTCAGACAACCCTCAGCCAGCCCTCTGCCACCACCGCACTTGCTGGTGGGGGAGGAATGAGGGGCTTCCCACTGTTCCCTCTTCTTCCATGCCTTAGGTGTTCACCCCAAACTGGTACCAAACAACTGGAACAGGACCCAGCAAAGCAGGAGTGAGACAGCACTTGTGGTAATGCATACCCCTTGCCTGCTCTACAGTCACAGGAACTGCTGTCTCCTGACCATATCGGCAGCTCTTGCATGGCTAAAAGGGGAGGCACTGACTGTACCAGGGAATCCTATTCCCTGGCCAAGGTGGGAAGCAAGAGTAGTGATAATCAGTCATCCCTTGACAGCCTTAGAACACTCGTTCCATTGATCATAGCCTGAGTGGAATAGTACCACTGTTACTGGAGTTTTGATAAATTCTCTTGACTCAGCTTGTGGTCAAGGTGGAGATTTACTGATGACTATAGATGCTTATAGGGTGATCTTGTGACCCTATAAACAAACAGTGGGTCTAAGTGAGATCTTTAGAGCTTTCCTGTACCACAGTGTGCTGCAACAACATCTCTTTCTGAGTGGGATGCTTCTCAGAGTTCACAGACTCTGAAGTTTGTGGTAACAGGAGGATCAACACCAAAAGCTGACAGTGGGATCTGGGCTGAAATCCCAGTGTGTGTGTGTGTATAAATTGCTATAGGAAGTATAGAATCATAGAATCATAGAATAGTTAGGGTTGGAAAGGACCTTAAGATCATCTAGTTCCAAACCCCCTGCCATGGGCAGGGACACCTCACACTAAACCATGTCACCCAAGGCTCTGTCCAGCCTGGCCTTGAACAACACCAAGGAGGGAGCACTTACAGCTTTCTTGGGGAAATCATTCCAGTGCCTCACCACCCTAACAGGAAAGAACTTCTTCCTTATATCCAAACTAAACTTCCCCTGTTAAAATTTGAACCCATTACCCCTTGTCTTATCACTGCAGTCGCTAATGAAGAGTCCATCCCCAGCATCCTTATATGCCCCCTTCAGATACTGGAAAGCTGCCATGAGGTCTCCAAGCAGCCTTCTCTTCTCCAGGCTGAACAGCCCCAACTTTCTCAGCCTGTCTTCATACGGGAGGTGCTCCAGTCCCCTGATCATCCTCGTGGCCTCCTCTGGACTTGTTCCAGCAGTTCCATGTCCTTTTTATGTTGAGAACACCAGAACTGCACACAATACTCCAGGTGAGGTCTCACTAGGGCAGAGTAGAGGGGCAGGATCACCTCCTTCGACCTGCTGGTCACGCTCCTTTTGATGCAGCCCAGGATACGGTTGGCTTTCTGGGCTGTGAGCGCACACTGAAGCCGGCTCATGTTCATTTTCTCATCGACCAACACCCCCAAGTGCTTCTCCACAGGGCTGCTCTGAATCTCTTCTCTGCCCAACCTGTAGCTGTGCCTGGGATTGCTCCGACCCAGGTGCAGGACCTTGTACTTGTCATGATTAAACTTCATAAGGTTGGCATCAGCCCAGCTCACAAGCGTGTCAAGTTCCCTCTGGATGGCATCCCTTCCCTCCAGCATATCAACCGAACCACACACCTTGGTGTCATTGGCAAACTTGCTGAGGGCACACTCAATCCCACTGTCCATGTCACCAACAAAGATGTTGAACAAGACTGGTCCCAACACCGATCCCCTGAGGGACACCACTCATTACTGGTCTCCAGCCAGACATTGAGCCATTGACCACAAGTCTTTGCATGTGGGCATCCAGCCACTTCTTCATCCACTGAGTGGTCCACCTATCAAATTGATGTCTCTCCAATTTAGAGACAAGGATGTTGTGTGGGACAGTGTTGAATACTTTGCACAAGTCCAGGTAGATGACATCAACTGCTCTACCCCGTCCATCAATTCTGTAGCCCCATCATAGAAGGCCACAAAATTGGTCAGGCAGGATTTCCCCTTAGTGAAGCCATGCTGGCTGTCACCAAGCACCTTGTTGTTTTCCATGTGCCTTAGCATGCCTTCCATGAGAATGTGCTCCAAGATTTTGCCAGGCACAGAGGTGAGACTGACGGGTCTGTAATTCCCCGGGTCTTCCATTTTCCCCTTCTTGAAAATGGGGGTTATATTTCCCTTTTTCCAGTAGTTGGGAACTTCACCTGACTGCCATGATTTTTCAAATATGATGGCCAGTGGCTTAGCAACTTCATTCGCCAGCTCCTTCAGGACCCGCGGATGGATGTCATCAGGTCCCATGGACTTGTGCACGTTCAGGTTCTTAAGATGGTCTTGAACCAGATTGTCTTCTACAGTGGGCCCAAGGTCTTCATTCTCAGAGTCCCTGCATCTGCCTTGCAAGGCTTGGTTGGTGTGGTCAGAGCATTTGCCTTTGAAGACTGAGACAAAGAAGTCATTCAGAACCTCAGCCTTCTCCAAATTCAGGGTAGCCTGTTCTCCCAGTAGCTTCCAGAGAGGGCCCACGTTGTCCCTAGTCTGTCTTTTATTTGCAACGTACTCATAGAATCCCTTCCTGTTATCTTTCACATCCCTAGCCAAGTTTAATTCTAACTGGGCCTTAGCTTTCCTAACCTGGTCCCTAGCTTCCCGGACAACATCCCTGTATTCTTCCCAGGCTGCCTGTCCTTGCTTCCACCCTTTATAAGCCTCTTTTTCCCCCTCAAAGTTTCCTCAGCAGCTCCTTATCCATCAAGGGAGGTCTGGCCCTCCTGCCGCACTTCCTTCTAGTTGGGATGCAACGCTCCTGAGCCTGTAGCAGGTGATCCTTGAATATCAACCAACAGCCTTGGGCCCCCCTGCCCTCCATGGCTATATCCCATGGAACCTTACTACGCAGGTTCCTAAAGAGGCCAGTGTCTGCTCACTTGAAGTCCAGGGCAGTGAGCTTGCTGCATGCTCTTCTTACTATCCTGAGGAGGTCCCAAACTCGACCATCTTATGATTGCTACAGCCAAGGTTGCCCTGCAGCGTCACATTCTCAACGAGCCCTTCCCTGTTGGTGAGCACGAGGTCAAGCATGGCACCTCTCCTTGTGAGCTCCTCTATTACTTGCAGAAGGAATTTGTTTTCCACACAATCGAGGAACCTCCTGGATTGCTTGTGCCGGGATGTGCCATCCTTCTAACGGATGTCTGGATGGTTGAAGTCCTCCATAAGGACAAAGAGTAAATCATATTGATTCACTTCACAAACATGAAGATCCATCTTAAAACTGCAGGCTGCTGCTAGGTAAAAGCCATGTCAAAATCTCATCTGTGGTGATTTGATACACTTGAAACCCTTTAGATATCAACCGCTGACCAAGTCTGAGACTAAGATTAGACCTACCCACACCTAAGATTCATCGGGATTTAGAAAGCAAGGGGTCTACTCTGAAAATTGTGACTCAAGGGGATGATTTCTTTATTCCCTATATTTCTTCCATCAGACATAAGCCATTGTCCAAGTCTGAGACTAAGATTGGACTCAGCTGCACCTAGGCTCTGCCAGGAGCTTAGAATGCAGGGAGTCTTCTGAATCTGGTAACTCAATGTTGAGGAGTTACCTTACCCTTTGTGCCTCAGCCTCTGTATCAATGATTTTTAGCTTGATTTTATCTCAGATTTCCTTCATATGTTTAATCCATGTAATAAGTGGTAGAGTGAACCTTGCCATGGGATTCAGTTAAGTCACACTTTCATAAATTCATGTTAAAGCTACTCTTATTAGAACCTTTGATGGTCATTCTTCGAGTGACCGTAAGACACTGATTTTCACAAGAAATTGGCATAGTAGGCAGGATCTTAAATCAGGATTTTGCAACAGCACCCCATCTCTGGGGCTCTAGTTCTTACCTCCTCCTGTGCTGCTTGCAGGCTAACAGGGCCAGGAGATGGACCTCAGCCCCAGCTCACAACCGGCCATGCTACTGCACTGTCTCACTCTCCCTGGGTGGTTTGACCCTGATCAAAGCCTAGGGTAAGTGTGGGCCAGGAAGTGCTCTGAGTAAACTGGATGTGGCATCACAGGCGGTGGTAGGAAAGGTCAATTGCATGGACGGGAGCTGTGATGTGCCAGCTGGCCTCTGGGCCAGAGCCTGGTCCCTGTCTCATCTGATTTATTAGTAGAGGGAGAGCTGCCTAAAGTCAGGCACATTTAATAAAGTCAAGGAGAAGGTCAGACCTGGTAAGAGTGAGAACGGGCTGGATAAAAGCTTGCTAAGGGTTGTGTCTGTTCTTCCGCTGGCCTCTGTATGTATGTCTCAGTGATTTTAGTGAGTACCAATGAGGTAAAAAGGACATCCAGTGGACCCACTTCGCAATTGTCTTTTATAATTTCTTATAGAGCTATCCTGATGCAACCCACATGAGTCTGAGAGAGGGACTCCCCACGTTTCTCTGCACCTGAGATCTGTGCTGGATGTTTCTCCCCTGAGGCTGCCCATACACTCTTCCCACTGCACAAGGGCAGCTCTGTACTCCAAAAGGAGCATCTCTAGTGAATTCACTGCCCTGTGACAGGGTATGAGGCATCCTTATGTAGATTGGATTAGACTGAAATGTCAAATGCCCTAAAGTGTCCTTGTTTTCCTCACTGGGTAAACAGGCAGCCAAGGCTTTCTGACACTTGTGTTATAAAATCAGGAAGACGTTCAACAAAGTGGCTGTGAGGCGCTCAATGATTACAGCATGCTCAAAAGTGAACCTGGTCTCACAAGAAAAACACAGCCCGTATACAAAGAAGTCATAAAGAATGACTGAACATATGCATGAGACAAGAAAATGTATGTGTCAGTTGCTCCTTCTAAATACCATGCTCTAAAGACAAACTCCAGGAGCCCAAGTTCCTTAGGAACAGCCATTTCAAGTGACCGAATGATACGATCCTGTATCACAGTATCCCCTCACAAATGGCTGGTGAACTGAACTCCAAGGGTTCAAGATCCTTTCAGCAGTGTCCAGCTGTCCTGGGTTCAGCAGTAGCAGTTATTTTTCTCCTTCTTAGTAGCTGGTGCAGTGCTGTGTTTTTGACTTTCAGCCTGGGAACAGCGCTGATAACACCGATGGTTTTACTTGGTGCTCAGTCATGTTTACTCTGACCAAGGACTTTGTGAGCCTCATGCTCTGCCAGGGAGGAGGGAAAGCCGGGAGTAAGCAGAGACAGGACACCTGACCCAAACTAGCCAAAGAGGTATTCCGTACCACAGCATGTCATATAAACTGGGGGCAGTTACCCGGAAGAGTGAGATCACTGCTTGGGTCGGGCTGAGTATTGGTCAGCGGGTGGTGAGCGGCTGTATTCTCTTCCCTTGTTATTTCCCTTATCATTATTATCATTGGTGGTAGCAGCAGTGATTTGTGTTATACCTTAGTTACTGGACTGTTCTTATCTCAACCTGTGGGAGTTACATTCCTTCGATTCTCCTCCCCATCCCTCTGGGAGCAGGGGGAGGAAAGTGGGGGGAGTGAGCGAACAGCTGAGTAGTACTGAATTACCAGCTGCGCTCAAACCAGGACACCAGCTCATGTGGGAGAGATTGGATTTCCCCACAAGCTACTTTCTATGGCACCAGTGGGACAGTTAATCATTGCACATCTAACCCAGGATGGGTAAAACATCGCTGGCAGAACTGGTGCCTCAGCAGGAAGGATGCTAAATGCAAAAGGATCTCATTCTATAATCACATTTGCAGGCATAAATCAAGAATATCTTCGTTGGTGCAAATCAGGTTACTCCACAACAGATTCTTCAGGGACATTGCCAACATTGTCTATGATTCCAATTTTTTAAAGTAGGATAAGAAGTGTGTGCTGGATGCTGGATAAACAGTGTATGCTTCTAAGCCTGTGCGTGAATTGCTACACACATCACAGATCAGCAGGAGGAAAAACCCAAATGGGTCCTATTTCTCTCAGCAAGTTGTCAAGTCACATTTTTATTTTTAAATACTTCTCAGGGTCTCCAAGGTGGGGGAAAAAAAACAACCCTAGAAGTGTTTCTTAAGCTTTATTAGTTTCATGTCTGTCGGTGACATCCACCTGCAAACTGACAGAAGATGCCTTCTGGACTTAAGACGTTGTACAACAATGGAGGGAAGTAGGGCAGAATTTCTAATTACTGCTTGTCATCGCCTCTAACTACACATTTATGTGTCAAGGCTTTTTGACAAGTTACAGGCAAGTGCCTGGTTTGTCCTATCAACTGCAGAATAACAAATCTTCTCAATCATCCCACTGAAGGGATGCTCTCGGTCCTGAGACCAGGCAGTGCTTTGGCCTGAGACCAGGTTTGCACTCTAAGTATTGAACAGAATTGTGCCTTTTTGAATTGGTTCCTTGTATAATAAGGTGCATGGGGACTGAAGCCACATGGGTTCATTTTCATAACTCCTCCTTACCCAGCTATGGGAAATCCCTTGGAAAAAGGAGATATGAAAAGCAATTGTTTTCACCTGCAAAGGACATGACAATAAGTAGGTGGCTTTGACCATGTAGAATTCCTTTTAAAAGGATCATATCACAGTCTTTAAAAGCTTATCAATGCTTTTATGTTGTCTGATCCTCAGAAGCCTTCATCATGGATTCTCATGCTCTGATGACACAGACAACCCTGTAACACTTCAAAATATTACTTGGCACAGCTGAACTAATTTTCAATCAGGTTTTTAAAGCTATGTATTAGAAAGATATCATTGCCTTGTTTCCATAACATACATCAAGGGCAGAATCATGGACTGAATCAGCTGCCAGTCTCCTGCTACTAGATTATGACTCTTTTTGATGCAAAATCAAGAAAGTGCAACACATGAAGAGATTAAGAATTAAGTGGGATCAGACTTCATATGGTTGCGTTTTCTGAGGCCATCTGGTTAACAGCATGTATTAAGAGGGTTAGACAGCTGCTCTAAGTATTACAGTAAAGTTGATGACTGTGAATTAAAACCACCAGAAGTTTAGCATTTGATGATATCAGCTTTGGGAGACACTACACATGCCCTGGCAAACAACTTAATGTCATCACCTGAAATATCTCCATGCGTTGACTTGTAGAATTGGATCTTTTATATTATATGTTACAGTTTTGTCCAGGCCATCTGGAATACAAGCTGCCAAAAGCCGTAAGAATTTTGCTGCTAGCTTGCTCCAGTACAGGGAGTTGTGATTTCTTTAAAGGACAAGAGAAATGCAAATAACAAGGTGTCAAAATATTGGAGGAGAATTTCACTAAAAGTTCACCCTGGAAACAGGTGGCCATTTTTTCCTAAAACTTAACAGATTGAAGTACATGCATCAGAGCAAGAAGACTGTCTTGCCATTCCTCTTCATTGTAAGAAAATTATCTTTCTTTAAGCTACATTATGATCCTTCTTCACCATAAGGTTCTGGAGCGCAACACACTTCTATTTTGCCTGCTGAACACGTAAGTGCAACTCAGTCAAGAGAGTAAGCTCATGCTGTCCTGAAGCATAGTGGGTTAAGTTGCGTGCTTCAATTTAGGCATGTTCAGAATTGCTTCACTGAATTTCAGCCACAACCTCCATCTCCCCAGAGCTGTTTTTTTCACTTTCTTCTTCCAAATTACAGACCTCACAAAGGCAAGAGACCAGATGGTAAGCACCTGACACAGACTAAAAAGTCATTATTAACAGTTATGTAGCATAGCTTCGTAACTGCTTACCTAGAGCTAGCAACAGCAATCAGTTGGCTGTTAGTCCAGCTGCCTGCCTACCTGACTGGAGCTGTGGGTCTGCATTTGGCTGACCTTGAGCTTGACAGTCTGTGCCCATCAGTGTTGACACAGCTGAAGAGGTGTTAGAAGGCAAAGTAGAAAATGTGCCCTGTTTTGTTTATTTGTGATGTGTGGAAAGCTAAAGCGATTTTTTTCTTTTTCCTTTTTACACTTTTTTATTTGTGTTTGTTTGTCTGTTTGTTTGTTTTCTGCTCAGGTGACAAATTCAAATATATTTGTTTTATGCTTCATGAATGACAATAGATGTCTGGAAAGAAACCAGAACTTATCACAAACAATACTCCTTGAAATTAAACCTGGCTCAGACAGAAATATCTTCCTATTATTTCTATTCAAGACAATCTTTTGTTGTACCATTGTTGTCATCCATTTAACTGGAATCATTAACTTTATTGAGGGAAGAAGTCTTTGTTAACAATTCTGTGTTTCCTCTGTTTTGCTCAAGGTTGAAATGCCAGGTGGCGATGGGTTGGCATCATTCAATAGATCATTTTTGGGTTTGTATGCATCCAGAGTTGTTGAACCTTCATTACCTTCTCTGACAGGAAATGTAAAATGACATGTATATTACCAAGACTGAAATAATCAGATGTCCACATTACACTCCTGAAGGCCTTTTCTTTACCATGAAAGAAGACCAGAGCCAGTTCTGGAAGCAGTTACACTGCAGAGATGAGTGTAGGCTCTAGGCTTAATTCCTGGAAAAGCTGATTGAACGCTTTCTGTTACAGAACTGGCGAATACCTGCAAGTAAGATGAAATACACCATACATATTGCTAGTAACTGAGCCATTCTTCTAGAGAAAGAAACAGGAACCGACCAAATCTGATGAGATGTGGTAAGAAGCAAACGATGTTCAGGCCCTTTCCCCACCTGAATTGCATATGGGAGCTGTTGTCTACTCTTGGGCAGCTCACTGTGCGATTGGGACCACAGTCTGACTGAACATGAAAGAGACAAACTGTGAAATCAAGGCAGGCAAGTACAGTGCTGGCTCACCCCTGAGAACACAAAAGTTTTCTAACAAGGACAGCCTCAGCTCAACATTTTTCGTGTTACTAAGGTAAAAACAAGCAACAGGATAAAAAAAAGAGGCTCATCTAGAGCTTTTCTGAATGACATAAGGGAGCACAAATGACACATTTTTGCCCATTTGCAGGTGACATAAAAGAAGTAAACCCTCTACAATGGCAAAAAAGTTATCTTCTCTGTTTCTGAGCAGTAAGTCACATACTGAGGAGAACAGGGATATACATTGACTTTCTTATAGGTAAAAGCTGTGGTGCTTCTCACAAAAGACAAGACAATGTGTGGGGGGGTTCCTTTGACCTCCACATGCACTTTGTGCTTTGACAACTGGTAACAAATTCTGTCTGAATGTAGCGAAAGCAGGTAAGAATTTTGAGCACAGACACAAGAAGACTGGCAGGAGCTCAGTGATCGGTGCAGAAAGCAGAAAAAACTTTCCATATCAGAGAAACAGAATTTCTTAACACAGCACTCTCTAATCTTCCGTATGGAAATTTCTTTATTCATGACCTGCTCAAGAAACTACACTATTTGAATGTTGTAATTCACCTTTGTAGACAGCAGCTCCATGACTAAAAAGATGCGGTGACAACACACATTTCTATGGAAACTGAGATTTTTCTCTCTGACATTTGCCTCAACTCACTGAAGCTGGACACTAGATCTGTTCATGGATGCAAATAGACAATGTAAACTGTATATTCAGCAATCTGAGACACTTGCAGAGGCATTTGAGAGGAGTCAGTCATACTCCTGGCTGTTCCTGTCCAAAATCTTGGTGACCTGTCATGTAATTAAGCAGTCTTTATAAGAAGAATGGTGTCTCCACATTCACATCTGCAGGACCCACTGAGCTGTGTGTTTTTTCCACAGATGCCCCACAGCTGTTGTTCTCTCTCTGGAGAATGGCCTTTCCTTTAATGACTTCATTTATGACTGTTATATTTATTTATGGCTATTCAGCCTTCATCTTCCTGACCAGTACCCACCGCAGGAACCCTGTGCTTCATCATCAGGCCCTAGCAGGATCCTGCTTAGTCTCTCTTCTTCAGTGTGTCTTCATCAGTCTAAAATACTGAGTTGTCTTTCCCTGTTCCTTGTATCTCTGGAAAGAAGTTAATTCCTGTAGTCACACAACAGAAACTATGACATTAAACAGGAAAAGCACAGGGAATCATTTATTTCACAAAATAGCGCAGCAATTTTGTTTTCTACCTGGGGTGTTTGCAGAAGCAGAAAACTGGTCTCTACCATTACCAAAGCCAAGCATGTCATGTTTATTTGATAACACTGGTGATTTTCCAGGAAGTATAAAAATATCTGCGTTCCTTACATATGGCAATTATTGAATAAATAAAAAAACAAAGGAAAATAACCTAATGCATAACATTCTGTCGCACTTCAGGGACACTTCTCCAAACAAGTACAGCTGTACAAATATAGCACCTTATCCCATGCTGTGTATAATCTGAGAGAAATTTGCTACTTCAATCATAATTGCCTGTGGCAACAAGTACCAGAGGAAGCTGGACTGGACATTACGGATGGCTCTTTGCGGCATTTAGTGCTTCTTTGGCAGGGCTTGCTTCTGCTCTAATGGGTGCACTAGGGACATATTTCCAGAGCAGAGACAAAATCAATTTGTTTTCACAGAATTTTCAGCCATTTCCTAGTGTTGGAGCTCTGTTTACTCTCGATCTTTCTCATATTGAAAGAATTTACAATGCATTTCAACAATGCCAGCAGACCCTTATGTTAGTTATTAACTCAGTGGTCTAATATTATCTGGAATCTGGTTGTATCTGTGAATACATAAGTGGCATTTTAAGATAGAAAATGTGATTGCTACTTTTGAAAACTAAATTGCAGCTGTTGTAGTTTAACCCCAGCCAGCAACTACTTACCACACAGCTGCTTGTTCACACACACACCCCCAGCGTCAGAGAATTGGGATAAAAAAGGTAAAATCCATAGGCTGAAATAAGAACAGTTTAATAATTGAAATAAAATTTATTATAACATAAAAGAAAAAACCAAAACAAGACAAATGATGCACAATACAGTTGCTCACCACTTCTGGGTGACTCCCCCCAGTTCATATACATGACGTGCAGTTATGGAATACCCCTTTGGCTAGTTTGGGTCAGGTGTCCTGTCTCCTTCCTCCAGCTTCTTGTGCCTCTTCTCACTGGCGGAGCATGAGAAACTGAAAAGTTCTTGATCAGAGTAAGTGCTACCAGGCAACAACTAAAACTACTAGCGTGTTATCAACATTGTTCTCAGACTAAAGCCAAAATACAGCACTGCACCAGATACTAGGAAGAAAATTAACTCTATCCCAGCTGTAACCTTGAAAAAGATGGTTATGAAATATCAGCCAAAAAGCTATAGGTGCATCCTTATAGCAATGACTATCAGATAGATTTTTGACATATGGCCTGATCTGTCATTCTTTGTCCTGATCTTGCTCCCTGATTTAGAAAAATGTGCAAACCTGCCTCCAAGAGATTTAAGTGAGGAGGGAGGAAATCTCTGACAAAACAGAAGTTACTAAGAAAAGAGGGACAGTTTCATTTAGCAAAAAGGATCTGGTCCAAAGCTAAATGTTTTAGATCTTCTGAAATATTCAGAAGACTTCAGCTCTGATTACCTTCAGCAGGCTTTGAGCAGAACTATGCTGGTCCTTGGAGGGCCGCATATTTTAATTTGCATTCCTATTAACCTTACTGATGCCTATTGACTGTACACCACACTTTACATGCTGTATATGTCCAGCTGACCTGATGTCAACATCTGTTCTTCCGACAGTACAAATGCGCCTGATTTCAAAATGCTGGACTAGGAGTATCACATTGACTCATATTATTTTTGTCTTGTTTGTTAGAAGTAAGTTGTCTTGGAGATCAGGCACTTCAGAAAGAAAATAGATTCTCTCCTTTCAGGAGCTAGTAGCAGCTGAAATTTGCGACAGAGAAGCAGCTGATTGCACGTTGTCTTTTGTGTTTGCTGCTGTTCTATGCGACTTTCTGCATCAGAAATCTTCATGAGGCAGACGAGTTAAGCCTGGACATCATATTAGTGATTTAGGATTATAGCGGCCACGTATGTTGCAAAGGGAAAAAGCTACAGTTCTACATTTGCCAAGTCTCTTCTGTTTCCTCTGCTAAGGAAACAAATAATAAGCAATGCCCTAAGGAAGAAACGGAAGAAGAAAACCAATGTAAGCATTGTCTCACTCTGATTTTGATTCTGATTTAATATTAAAGATTCATATTGTCAGGCAGTCTGAGAAAGTCTGTAAATATAAAAGTACATTTAAAAAGCTTCAAGCTTCCCAGCTTGAAGACTGTTCAGCAAAAGGGAAGATGGCACCAAGTTAGTGATTAATGGAAATATTAAATGCATAAAAGAATAATGTATTCGTATTCAGAACAGCATTACATTACCAATCAGTTGATTTGTTATAATGTGTCCCAATTATCCTGTTCTGCTAATGAAAATACATTTTGATCAGTTGAATCAATAAGAGAATTTCATTATTACAGCCTCTTGTTTGGCTTTGGAGAGCCTGGAAACAATGAGGTCTCGATTAACCTTTGTGTAAATGTTGACAAATGTTACTCATATTGCTTAATGCACTATTGGAAGACACTGAGATTTTACAGGGATGATGATGGGCCACTGTATGATAAGATAGGATAGCAGCAGGCATTCCAAATTTTCTATATTCATCTAATAGTAAAAATCCTGCATTCTAAACAGTGAGCCCAGCTATGGTCAAAGAAACTCACTGAAAAAGGGAAGATGTGGCAGATCATTATAAGACTTCATACCTCCTGTCCTTTTGCTGTTTTGGAGAGCATGATAGAACTGGTCAACACTTTTTGCTTGCAAACACTTATTGGTGGAAAACTGAAAAGACACTGGGAGATGAATCAGTGCAGTAAGAAACTGTTGACAATCAGCTGGCTGTCTGCAACCACAGCTGGTGGTAAAAAATATTAACTTAATACAGCTACTTGAAATAGGAGCTGAAAAAGTAGGGCTTTTTTGGGTGGGGCACAATGTCTGACAGTAACCAAGCAAGTCCGGTCTAAAGCTTGTGCTTTAAAGCAAGGAGGCAGGAAAACCACAAAATGGAAAGCAGAGAGCTAGAGGTGATGGCAGTGTTACAGATCAAACTCGAAAAAGCCTGGCTGTTATACTGTTCTCTCATGACCACAGCCATGAAAGCTTACAGGAGCTGATCAATAGCTTCTGGGTCAGAGATGTTATCTGTAGGTGTAAAAAACCACATTTTTTCCTAAATATTATACTTCAACATTTTTTAGAAGCTCGCACTATATTTTTTTTTTATTTATTGTTTCTCTTCCCATCCTTGAAGTTCACATAAAAAAACCCTAATTCATGTTTTACAGCAAGTTTTATGCACAGTCTCAGGTACGTTAGTATAAGCTGAAAATAATGTGTGTATGATTAGCCCAGGGAACGCAGAGACCGTTATCCAGACAAAAGAAGCATGTTAGATTTGTGATTTTTTTTTTTTTTTTTTTTTTTTTTTTTTTAGTGAGTCATTTTCAGGAATCTATCCAGTCAGGAAGAAAAATCAAATAAAATGCAGTAGATTTTACTTGCTACTGCTGGATTAGTCTTTCAATTCCATAGAGCCAAGCTAAATCTGCACATGAGAGCTGGTGTTTACATCTTGCTGTTCATTTTTAACGAAACATACACAATCACATTAATTTTCTGTTCACTTTTTATTATCCCCACTGCAGGAACAAATGGAAAAAACATTTTAAAACACATAACTGGAGAGTATTCCCTGGGTTACTCACTGGATGAAAATGGCACAGTAAAGGCAGAAGAGCAGTCACCACAGCTCACTTCACCCTGAGAACGCACCACAGGTTATTGCACAGAGGCAGAAACTATTGTGATTTCTAACAGCTCTCCACTGAAGTGATACTTTAATCTCTCCTTGCTGCACATGTGAGTTTGGTCACCCTTCTTTGCTACAAATCTGAGTGCAGTCACCCTTCACCAGTTTTACGTTCTTCAGTACACACCGAAGGTGGCTTCAAGCAGAATTTGTCATCCTGAGTCTCCTCTTGGCTGTTAGAGCCAGAAAGCCTGCCAAGCATTCAAAAGTAATAGGCTGGAAGCGTAGGACCCTACTTCTGTCCTTAACTGGAAGATATATTGAGAGCCTGGTCCCTTTTTGTGCTATTATGAGATGGCTGGTGGCTCCCTTGGAGGTGATTGTCTCCAGCTCCCCAGCCTGGGACTATGGGCTTTCCCCTAGCCCCTAAGGGAGCAGGTGGGAGAGGGGACAGGGTGGTTGAGCGCCTGTGAGCAAGTCACTGACCCTCTTGGTCCATGTCCCCACCTCCAAGGACTTCAGTTTCCTAGATGGGAAAAATACCAATTTAATCTGTTTGGACAGGGCTGCTGTAACAATTGGTTCAGTGGTGGGATAGAGCATAGCATGGAGCCAGGATCTGCATTTTGGTGGACTGAGTGGACAGAACAGGAGGGTTTCTGTCTGACTACCCGGAGGAGCATGGCTGGTCCTATCACTCTGCTCACCTGGGCATGCCAAAGGCCACCTCAGCCCTCACCAGTCAGGCTCATGGGATGACCCCAGCCAGGACCAGTGCATTCATGCCTTGTCCACATGGGCTCAAACAGCAAAAGGAGAAGGACACCACTGTCATGCCAACCGTTATGCTTTAGCAAGGGTCAGGTTTGCTCCTTGAGCCTAGAAGGTGCTCTGGACACATAAAACATTCCATAACACTATGGATTCAAATCTTGGCAATGTGCTTATGGTTATATACAAAGAAAGTGTCAGAAACGACACAAACTATGTCCCTCTGGCAGTGAGGCTCTCCAGATGGCCCCATGTGTGCAGCTGTAACAGTGCCTGTCCCCAGGATGAGCTGTGAAAGCTAATGGCCAAGGAAGGCACCTCCTGGGACCAGGTTGCACGTCCTTCCAAAGCTGTTCCTCACAGTCTGTGCAAGGGCACAGACTTTGAATTGCACCCGCCCCTCCCTCCCCTCCCCCTTTGCGAGGCACTTAGTACAAAAGAAATGTGGGTGAAACACCAGCAGAACTGTTGTCAGTGAGAGGTTACACGATGCTGAGCAGAGCCCTGAGCTGAGGATCGTAACTTTAAACATTAACAAGATCAGAGCAAGAAGTGCTCAGCAGAGTGTTTCTGAGGAAACCAGTGTCTCCTGCTGTGATAAGGTCTCTGAAATATTTCAGAATGAATGAAGGAAGCATGTATCTATATGTGCATTCGTCAGAGATGCTGCAGGCATTACATCATGTAAGCTGCCCATATATTTTATTATAGTGTTTACAAGCAGGAATACATGTGAAGACTCTTTCACAGTTAGGCACAAATAACTGCAAAAGACAACTATCTTTTAGAAGTAAGAGAGATTCCCTAGAAGAGGATGATGTTGACTATACTCTTAGGGAGGATTTTCACACCTATGATTTACTTCTAAAGAGATGAGCAGATCTGCCATCCTAAGCACTGTGAAATCCAGCCTCACTCCCCTTCTGCAATGGGAGCCACTCCAAGTGAAAATTCCCCCCTTGATCTCCCAGGAATTATGCTTGAAAAGTACCAGTGAACCTAGTAGTGAAAGGCTACCAGAAACCCCGCTGCTCCTGAGGCATATGGAGCTCCCCAGCTCCCCGCTCCTGCACTGGGCTTTCACTGTAAGCCTGGTTATGAAATGCTGGAGAGCCTGTGAGAAATACATTACAGGCTGACCACCGTTGGCCCAAAACATTTGGAAACAACTTCCCTGCAAGCAGGCAGGGATGTAAGTGGAATGTAAAGGAGGTACAGGAGTTCCTTTCCCCAATAGTATCACTACATGGAGCATTCATGGGATACAATAGTCCTGCAGGATTTTGTGACACCCCCTCTCATCCCTATCTCATGGCTGCATCTCACCTAGAAAACATGTTAGTGACCAAAAGGAAATAGGATTCAGGCTGATTGGAAAAGGCCAGGTGGAGGGACAGCTCTGGCAATGGCTGATGGACATCATGCCTTGAAATAATAATGAGACAGCATTGTCTCTTCATTATTTAGAACTTGGGTTTTTTTTTTCTCTTTTTTTTTTTTTGTGCATTTCTAAATGCGCAGATAAAATCTGCAACTCAGTGTCATGGGAGTGGGGGAAGCTAACTACAAAGTGTGTGGTTATTCCTAGCAGGATATTTTTCATCGCTGCTGCAGGTGGGAAATTGGGGCTGCTGTGAATCATCAATTTCCCTGTTCATAGTGTCAGGTATGAGTGTCACTCTATATTCAGAGATATCCTTAGCAAGAATGATATAAAAAAAACGAAGCAAAAAAACAAGTAAAGCAAGAAGAAAGTCCTAAACCACTGAAATGCTGAAGAGGAGCTGCCAAAAGAAAAATAAAATAAAATAAAATAAAATAAAATAAAATAAAATAAAATAAAATAAAATAAAATAAAATAAAATAAAATAAAATAAAATAAAATAAAATAAAATAAAATAAAATAAAAATAAAATAAAATTAACACTAAGCTTTCCGGAAGGCATCGCTACAGAATTAATTTAGTGGTAGCAGTGTGGAAACTGGGAATTCAAGCTGAGGTTTTTTGGAAGACCTCAGTCCATTAGAGGTAGAAATCTTATTAAAATGTAATTGGATTTTGGAAACTAATATGCATAGGCTCCTTTTAAATCCCAAACATCATGCACGAATTAGATGCATTTCAAGAGACAGGGCAAGATTTGTAGCAGGTATAAGTCATACAAGATCTATTAGAAATTAATAGCTTTAAACTAAGGCAGTTGTCCCCTGGGATATATATATATCTATATATTTAAGTGCCACCAGATTTGCCTGCGTGATTTTAGCACAATTTCAGTCTGTGCAATAATTTTAAAGGTGTATCTTCTACTTTTTTCTTAAAATTCTTAATTAAAATGATGCAGAAATGAAGAGGCAAAATTTATGTGCCTGCGTGGTAAATAAATCAGGGAAGAGCATCTGGGTTTGTTCTGCGTTTGTACCTAGCACATAAGCAGCTTAAGATTAAGAATCTGGGAATCGCCACAATACATAAAATGTAGATGAAGACTTTTGAAGCCTATTTGTACATTCAACTTTGCCTACAGTCCTGTCTCCAAAACTTTTCCCAAGCCATTTGTTCAGAAATTCAGCAAGGCACAAAAAGCCAGCAGACTTCAGTAGGTGCTGCAGGTAGTAATTATCCACCACAGCAACAAAAATCAGTAGTGAGACATCATTCCTGCCTGATTATACCAACAGCCTAAGGGCTTCAGCCTTCTAAAAATAGTTATCAGCAGCTGAAGGAGAAGAGAGTAGCATCAGTGTGAAAACAGGGAAACAAGAAACCCATGACAGACATCTTACCCATTCCACAAGTAGACTGTGTTTATGTCTCAGTTCTGCCCTGGTGAGACAGCTGGCATATGAAAATACACCTGAATAGACAGCCCAAACAACAGAAGAGCAAGTAGCCTCAAGGAGACTGCAGTGATGAGGTTTGCTTGCTTTCTTGGACACAGCAAAGTGATTATGAGTAAATATATTGATTTGCTTTGAATGCAAATGTATATAATGAATGTATAACCCTGCAATGCCTACCACAACTAGGGATGCTAGACCAAATCCCAGCACCCTAGACGCCCTTTATATTGGAGGCTGTTTATTGTCTTTTCAGCTACATATCTTTACCTGCTGATCCATAGATTGTCACAGGGCTGGAACATCTTGATGACCTTGAGGTCCTTTCCAACCCTAACTATTCTATGATTCTATGATTCTATCTCTCCTATGAAGAAAGGCTGAGAGTTGGGATTATTCAGCCTGGAGAAAAGAAGGCTCAGATGAGAACTTGGAGCAGCCTTCCAATAACTAAAGGAGTACAGGAAATCTGGAGAGGGACTTTTCATAAGAGCAAGTAGTGGTAAGATAATAGAAAACAAGTTTAAACTGCAAGACAGTACATTTAGATATTAGGAAGAAATTCTTCATTGTACGGGTGGTAAGACACTGCAACAGGTTACCCAAAGAAGTTGTCCCAGATTTCAAGTGTATAGCCTTGTTTGAAAGTCAACAGAAAGTTGACTCCTGGGAGACCTTTCAGCAGCCTTCTGATACCTAAAGTGGCCTTTGGAACAGGCTGCTCAAAGAAGTTGTGGCTGCCCCATCCATGGCAGCATTCAAGGCCAGGTTGGAGGGGCTTGGAACAACCTGTTCTAGTGGAAGGTGTCCCTGCCTGTGGCAAGGGGGTTGGACTAGAAGGTCCCTTCCAACCTAAACCATTCTACAACTTTATGATAACAAGGGAAGGGCCCAGGAGATTTGCCCCCAGACACCACACAAGTCAGAAGAATCAGCCAATGGTTCAGGAATCAGAACATTTTATTCCAGGTCAGTTTCACGCAGGGAGGGTGAGTGGCGCGGAGTTCCCCTGGTCCATGGCTGTGGGTAGCATCCCGCTCCCTGCGGGAAGATGACGTTGTGCAGCATGATGCTGGTTGTGCTTCTTTGTGTTAGGTCTTTACTGAAAACTACAGAAATCTCTGGCTGAGCGGCAGACAGGAGTGAGCATGCCATGGTCTTGTCCTGTCCTTGCCTGGGCCTGCATCTGCAGAAGACAGGAGAGCAAACCACATAGCAACCACCCTGCTCACCATGGGCAACTGCTGCCCAGGGCTCTGCCAGACTCCATCACTTAACTTTGTCTCAGCATTCTTATGGCTGGTAGCGAATCTCTCTGCCTGAGTGGTGAGGACTGGAGCGTGCCAAGGTCTGATCTGGTCCCATTGCATGGCTGAGGCTGCAAAAGAGAAGATAACTGCAGAGCAGCCATCACTGCTCACCACACGCAACCTCTGCGCAGGGCCCTGCCACACTCCGAGGCTTAACTTTGTGTCCTTGCAGCAGGAGGCGAGTGTCTGGCTGTGTGGCCGGGGTCAGGAGTGCGCCCTGTTCCCGTCCTGTCCCTGTGTGAGCTTCTGGCTCTGGAAGTGAAAGGAGGAGCGGCCACCATCTGCCACGCATGTGGCAGCCGCTGCCTCCCTGCCCGGGCCCAGCAGCCCGGCCCTCCCCTCCCTGCCTTCCTCCTGCCCTCTCACCTCAGCCCTGGCTCACCTGTCTGCTCGTCTCCAGGCTGGCCTGGCCCTTGTCACCGCGCAGCCCTTTATATACCCGTGCTGGTATCTATGCTACCAACCATTGTGGAATGGAATAGCCAACACCAACATTCCATCTTCTGGGACATGGCCACCACCAACATTCTGTCTGTTGACACATCATCTGGGAGATCCAGGGCTGCTGGAAATCTCACGCCTTGGCTGCTAGTGAGAAAGGGCTATTTCTTTTCATCCCTGTTAAATGCAGTGGGATGGACAAACGCCACAACTCAGGCCCATGAGGAAAACAGCCAACACAAAGAGCCCGCTGTCGCTCCTGTGTATGCTTGGACACAGCCTCTTGACCTAGGACTATGTCACCTCACAGGTCCTCACTGTCCTGTTCAGCCCCAGTTCCCCTGGGCCTCCTGCTTGCAGACAGGTCTGGGGCAGAGCAAGATGGAGCTCAGCATGGGGGTGCAGACATAGAAATGTGATGTCTAAACACCAGGAGCAATTCAGGCGTTTGACATACTGGCCTAGTGCCACCTGGGCTGTCTTACATCCCAGCATCCTATGGACACACATGAAACTGGCAGATAGGAGATGGGACCTTGGAAAAATACATGCCTCTTTAGATCAGGCAGGAGCGATACACGAAGGCATCTATCTTTGCACTAAGTGCTTATTTTAATTACAGTTGTAACACCTAGAATTCCACTGTCTCTTTGAGTTTCTCAAGGATTTTGATTAGGTGATCTCGATCATTTTTGTGGTTTCAGTTGTATAGCCTTGACTGAAAGTCAACAGAAAGTGATCTCCTGTGACTCAAAGAATTTAGAACAGGACACAGAAGTGGAGGTTTCTCAAAGCACTTGGTATCTAACTTCTTAAACCCTTACAAATCTGACCCTAACACAGAAAAAAACAAAAGATGGAAATAAGATTTAGAATGGAAGGAAATACCCGTTTTTACTTATTACTTAATGATGACCATGTAAGAAGGAATACAAGGTACACTCTCTGATTTTGAGACAAACAGTAGGATCTTGTCCCATGGAACTGGGATTTGCTTCATGTTGAGAATGAAAAAAAAAATATTACTCTTTCACAGGTTGGTTTTATTTATTTTTTTTTCATGTGGAATATCAATGTGCATGAGGCTTTTATATCAAAACAAAGCTTCCATACTCAGTGATATTAAATACCTGAAGTTAAGGACCTTTGAGTCTTGTGGAACTCTACCACAACTGCTAAATAAAATAATAATTTAAAACACCCCGGGAATTTGAACACTTTACTTATTCGCTGCATACTTACATATGTTAGACTAACTGTGCCACTGAACTAGAGCGGCAGAAATAAACCATAACGACTGTTTGACAGGCCAGTTAAACCACTATTCTGTTCCTTTCCTTGTAGCCAAATTTTCCTGTTGACTTTAGTCCTATATTTTTGAATATGGCATGGCTGGGGTAAGAACATAATCATAATATAGTAGACACTATTAGTCAGTACTTTAAACTTAGAATCATAGAGTCATAGAATCATAGAATCATAGAACAGTTAGGGTTGGAAAGGACCTTAAGATCATCTAGTTCCAACACCCCTGCCCATGGGCAGGGACACCTCTCACTAAACCATCCCACACAAGGCTTCACCCAACCTGGCCTTGAACACTGCCAAGGATGGAGCATTCACAACCTCCCTGAGCAACCCATTCCAGTGCCTCACCACCGTAACAGTAAAGAACTTCTTCCTTATATTCAATCTAAGCTTTCCCTGTTTAAGTTTTAACTTCTAGAACTTCTGAATATTTCCTAGCAGAGAAGAGATGACATAAAGGTATTTTATTATTTTAGAAAACATTCTCTAATGTACTGATTTGTGAACTGATATAACTGGTCAAACTAAGCTGAATTTTAAAGGAGATTTCTTTCCCTTGCTGATACTACTGCTGAATTATGCAGCTTGTAACAAACATGTAAGTGATTTCTATTGGAATGAGAAACTTAAGAAATCCATATATTTTTGTGCTTTAGGGAGGTCTCTGGACAATAACCAAAACTATGACTTATATCTGGATGAACTCCAAGAGGTAAGTGGATTGAGAGCAGGAATTGAGGGTCTTGGGGGATGGAAAACTGAATATTAGCCAGCAGTGTGTGTCTGCAGCCCAGAAAGCCAACTTCATGCTGGCCTGTATCAAAAGGAGCATAGCCAGCAGATCAAGGGATGCAATTTTCCCCTCTGTTCTGCTCTCATAAGACACCATTTGCAGTCCTGTGTCCAGCTCTGTGGCCCCCAACATGAGAAGAACATGGACCTGCTCAAGCAAGTCCAGAGGAAGGCTATAAAGATGATTAGAAAGCTCAGCATCTCTCTTATGAAGACAAGCTGAGAGAGTTAGGGTTGTTCAGCTTGGAGAAAAGAAGGCTTAGAGGAGAGCTTAGACCAACCTTCCAGTACCTAAAGGGGGAGCTACAGATACGGAAAGGGACATTCGCAAGGGCATGTAGGGATGGGACAAGGGGGAATGGCTTTAAACTGACAGAGGGAAAATTTAGATTAGATATGAGCAAAAAAATTCTTCACTATGGGGGCTGTGAGACAGTGGAACAGGTTTCCCAGAGAAGCTGTGGATGCCCCATCCCTGGAAGTGTTCAAGGCCGGATTGGATGGGGCTTTGAGCAAGGCATCCCTGCCCATGGTATGGGTGTTAGAAGTAGATGATCTTTAAGGTCCCTCCCAACTCAAACCGTTCTATGATTCTATAATTTACACAGCTGCTCCTTCAACACACCTCTGCTATGATCTGATTACACCCAGCACCAAATGGCAGGGATGCTCTTTGGGGATTCAGATAGAAAAAGTCATTCAAGTCAGAAGATCATTATATACTGACTAACAATGCAATGCCATATGCCCTAGAGTATGTAGATCCACCACTGAAGTTGCAGGGAGTCTCTCAACTAAGTTTGAGAAGGCATTAGTAAAAATAGTTTCTTTAAAACATACTTCTTAAACCCACTTTTTCATAAGAATCACTAGTATAGCTTGGTTTTCTGCCTAATCCATATGATCATTCTTTAAAAAGAAAAGTCTGTGGATTTGCAAAACCTCAAATGCCTCTGCAGTCCAAAGGTAGCATAGTTAACGGACTGTATTGGATAATCCAATTTCATTATCAGGTTTTTCTTCCAGAGTGAAAACTAGAAGAATGCATACTTCTGCATGGCCATCACTTCAGTGCCAGTGTCAAATTTATATAAACAAAAGTGCTAGATTCTATTGCATCCCCTTACATGTTAATATGCTAAACTATGGCATTAATTCAGCCTTTGGAAGATGACTGATCTGAGGGATTATGCAATAGTGGCAGTAGAGGATTTCCACAGAAGGTGAGTGTTGTCATCTCTTACTACCTTAGTTGCTTTGTCTTCAGTTCTTGCAAGCACTTACAGCTTCAGAAGAACTAGTTTTTCTCACTTTTCCCACTTCTTTACATCAAAAAAGCCTACAAATGGACGACTTGTACAATCGTGCAGAGTGGCTCTGGTACCTCCAGGAAAGGGGTCAGGTACACTGCAGAGAGGAAGCATGGAGAGTACCTCTTGGAGGTGTACAAATGCATGTGGTCCCTGACATACGACCTTCTTCACTCAGGTCCTGGGGGCCAGGGCAATGGTCTGCAGTAACACTTTCAACTCAGCCCTGACATAACATCAGGTACATACATCAATAGGTAACTATTGTACCTCTTCTTTCCTGCTACTGTTCTCCCTCCCTGACTGCACCATGTGTTCTGGTTATAATCGAGATGAAACAGAATGATTACAGGAACATAAGTGCATTAAGACATGCAGTCAGCTGGAATTGTTCTTTCATGCTCTTTTATGAGTAGCTGCTGAGCAGTCAGGGGAAAGTGAATTTAAGCCCTTGATACAGTCAATTGCCTTCTGCATGAGTTGTGTGAAACTTACACTCTCAATGCAGTTATCTGACTGAGGCTTTTTACACCTCCTGTCCCTTTTTCAAATGATGGACTGGCAAACAAAAGCAGTGCTATATATTAGGGTGGCCGGAGAATGGGTACATGTGTGATGTATTGCAGTGCTGTAGAGTAGCTAATGTTCCACTGCACCTTGTACTACCCAGCAGCTCTGCAATGAGTAGCGTAGATCACAGGAGAGTGCAAGATGGCTTTCTTCTTCCAGTGATATAATTAGATCCATTGCTCATCTGTCATACCAAAATGCTGTAGCAACAGACACTCGGCCATCTGTGACACAGCTCTGCCTGCTCCTCCATCAGGGACACTGACACATCTGCATGTTGCCATGTGCCCTGGTAGCAGGAGCTCAGACCTCTGGCTTAGAGCTATGTGACCTTGTCTCCTACTCACTCATCATCAGAGATGTTATCTCCAATTCTGACAGTGATAAAGGGCAGAGACAGCAAGTGTAAAGCTCTACAGAAGCACCTCCTTCTCTGGATATCTAATTCTTCTTTCTACGTGCTTTGTGTCTTGCCATCTCTTTCAGTGCGTTTTTCTTACTCTGGATGCTCCCTGGGGCATGGATCTGTCATTAGTATTTAGCTTCAGTTGTGCCATCTAGAGCTATAATAAATCCTGAAGAAGGTTACTATTATCAGCATATTTCAGTACAAGCATCACAGAGAAATGGAGCCTGTCCCTATAAGGAAGAAATATCCTGAGCCTCAGAAACAAGAACTCAGCTCTTCTCCTATTGCAAAAGCTTCATTTATCTCTGGTGGCAATCCTATGAACTCCCAGGTCCAAAGCATATCATTATCAGAGGTTATGTTTTACTTTGCTGCTTCATAGCAATCCTCCACAAGGACACAAGGCACAGTGTCAAGTATCAGGAATGTTTGATCTGAACTTATGATGACTAGAAGTCAAAAGTGAAAGTGAGGTGTTTTTCAACATTTGTAAATATTCCTGCCCATGTGGAATGAAAAGTGGAACCACAGCAAATGTTCAAAGGCAGATAATCTTAAGAAATAAAAATCAGATCCCCATGCATCAGTTAAAATGCTTCATTTCTGACACTATTTATTTATGGGTTTTATTTATAATTTATGGCTGTATCAAAATCCTTTGTGACATTAGCAGAGGCACAGCAAGGCTCCGGGTTATGGTCATGACCTGCTTCCTGAAGCTGCCTGGTTAAAAATGTACCCAACGGTAGTGGAGGGGCTGAGGATTTGATTTAGAATCATTGAATTACATAATAGTTCAGGTTGGAAAGGACCTTAAGATCATCTACTTCTAAACCCCCTGCCATGGGCAGGGATTTCCCTTCCCTGCTCACAGAGCTAGAGAATAGTACTTCTCTGCTTGGTATCAGCTGAAGCCAGCTGAAATGAGTGCCAGGAGGTGTTTCCCACGACATTCCATCATGAAGGGGCCTTAAGATTTTGTAGGTGCTTTCAGCTTTTCCAGCAGCTGATGTAGGCAGAGCAACTGCAGCTATAAGTCACAGCAATCACTGCTTGCAAAGGGGGAGCTGGGGCATGTGGCACTTCCATCCTCATATTCTCCAGCACTATCCTTTTCCTCAGGTGACCTGGACTAACATCAGTTCTCCTTCAGAAACAGCAGCCTCTGCTACTCTTGATAATATTTCAGTCATCTATATCCACACAAAATGTGCAGCAAGTGTTTTTCAGCTGAACTCTCTTGCAGTGCTCTAAAATCTTCTGAGCAAGGTGTTTCCATCAACAGCATGCTGGGAGATCCAGTGGTTATGAGGCCTTTTTGCAGGCTGATTGAAGATGGACGTACTGCTGAACTCCTGTGGGCTGCATTCAGCCACATCAGCTGGAAAAGCTGAGCCACATCTGAGCTAGATGAGACTCTCCTGTCTGGTATGTGTCAAAGAAATCATGTTTTCAGCTGATGCCTTGCCACTGGAGACAAAATGAATGGTACCTAACATCTCCAGAAAAGACAGTTCTTAAGGAAGAAACTCCACATTTTCACTCTGTGCGATGTGTCCAAAGACCTCATTTTCTCATACTAAGACCTCATTTTCACATGCTGGACTTGTGAGTGAAGAGGTTATTAATGTGCTCAGCCCTGTGCTCCATCTCTTCTCTTGGTGAGGTGAAGCACTTCTCTCTCTTCGGGAGAATTAATAGCAAAAGGGCAAGGATCACAAGAAGCCAGAACAGTTTAGGGACATGATGACATTGAGACCTGGCTTTGAGGGAAGAGGTGTCAATATGATTGTTTTATTGGAGAAAGGCTGTGGACCTGACACTGATTCCATGCCTTCCACACGCAGGCACAGAGAGGGGTGTCACCTGCTGATAACCACAAGCATTCCTCCGCACTGCTCATCCCTCTCACCACCCAAATCCAGCAGCAATGGGCAAAGGAGAAACCCATGTCCTTTGCCCATTCCTAAAGAGAAAAAAAATTGACAAGGAGTTTCCTTTTTTTATACTTTCCAGTGATGTGAATAACGCCTCTCTGTACTGATAATTCTGATCTTTCAGTACAGGAAAATAGAGACTCTCCAGTCAAATATGGGAAATAAAGTCAACATTTTATCTGCAGCCCTCTGCAGTTTTAGCTGAGGGAAGATAACATGCTACAATTTTGAATCATTGATTGAAAACTTCTTCACCACCAACTATCATTGCTGTGCTCAATTTTTCCACATTCACATTTGTGCTGACACAGCCTCAGCGAAATGTTAATCTTGTCTAATCACTAGCACAGAGCAGTTAGGAGGTCTGTGGAGGTTTTTTGAGTGTATATATTCAGTACACCAACTTAGCTGCAGCAGTGGAAAGGCCCAGCAAATATATTTCTTTATCTGTGTAATGTAGAATGCTCTTGTACAGGCCATAACTATCCACCACCCAGCACACAGGCAAAAAGCTTTGTAAGGCTGCTGCTAGGTCGAAGATAAATCAATTGCGTGAGGAACGTAGGACTACAGTGGAAAAAAGGTGATATGGTGTGTAACTGAACTGTTACTAGAAAAATTGTTCTAGAGCTCATAGTACAGCTTACTAGACAAAGTCCTGTAGGCAGACAATGAAATGAATGTGCCAGAATCAATTAGGACTTTATGAAAATTTAATCAAAGTTTATGGTAAATAATTCCACCCTAGATAAAGCTACGTTTCATTAATTTTTTATTGTTACTCATTTAAACTGAAGTGATTACTGCACAGAGCAGAAACTTTGTTGTCATAAATTAATCTAAGCACATTCCAGGGATCAGTTTGGGGTAATCTCTTTGCTTCATGGTAGGATTCCTGGTCCTGCTCCAAGAAGCAGTTCAGCATTTTAAAGAACCCTTTCCAGTCTGATGTGTATATTGCCCACAAAGCAGGGACTGGACCTCAGGTCTCTTCCTGTATAGCCAAGTGCCAAATGCCGAGACAGAATACCAGATTTTAGGTTAGTAAATCCCTTATTCCTCTCTGAAGTGCAGGATAAATTTAGCTGAAGAACTGGAGGGTCACCTTGGTGCCTGGCTAGCCCATGCTGTGGAAGCTTATGCAGTCTCCATGCCAAGGATGGCGAAGGCTGCAGAGTCTTCCACACAAACCCTTTCCTATGCATCACTGACTGTTCTTTCTTTCTCAGGCATCTGTGTGAAAACCTAAATGTATCCAGGTATGCTTTCTGAATAAGTACAGCAAAACTTACAAGGGACTCTGGCTTTCAGATGATGGAGTCCATACAATTTTCCTAGGCTTTTTTGAAACCAAGAATACCAAAGAAGCAGTGGATGCACTATCCATGGAAGTGTTTAAAGCCAGGTTGGATGGGGATTTCAGCAACCTGACCTAGTGGAAGGAGTCCCTGACCATGTCAGGGGAGTTGGAACTAGATAATCTTTACGGTGCCTTTCAACCCAAACTATTCTATGATTTTATGAAGACCTGTTACTGTTATATGAACAAGATTATCATTGCATTGCTCATATCTGTCCCTTGCTATGCTGTCTGTAGACTGACATGCCTAAATTTATTTTTATCTGAAAAAATTCAAAGACCTGACATGTACGCCCATGGCATGTGTGGTATTTGTGTCTGTGCATCATATTGGTTTTAAACCCAGATGGGGGTTTGAGGGTCTGGAAAGTAATACTAGAAAGCCTTCAGGCAAATCAGAATGCACGAACTTCTCAGTATTTTGTGATAGAAGGAGTTCATTAAACCTTTGGCGTTGTAAGGAGGGAAGCAATGGGTAAAGGTTGAAAGGTGGCTTTTACTTTTTTGTACAAAATTGGCTATTCTAAGACCAGGGTATATGCAAGTTTGGCATATCTATATTAAAAGAATCACGAACAGTTGCTGAGAGCACAAAAATACTCTAAAAATTTGTGGAGATTGGAAACAATATAATTCCTTGCGAGATAAAAAGAACACCATCACTTCAGCACAGCAGAGAGAAGTTCAAAGTGACCTCAAGAGGAAAATCAACCAGGAATGGAAGTACTCTTTAATTCACTTCTAGAATCATAGAATTATAGAATAGTTAAGGCTGGGAAGGACCTTAAGATCATCTAGTTCCAACCCCCCTGCCATGGGCAGGGACACCTCACACTAAACCATCTCAACCAAGGCTCTGTACAACCTGGCCTTGAACACCACCAGCGATGGAGCATTCACAACTTGCTGGGCAACCCATTCCAGTGCCTCACCATCCTCACAGTAAAGAATTTCTTCCTTATATCCAGTCTAAACTTCCCTTGTTAAAATTTGAACCCATTACCCCTTGTCCTATCACTACAGTCCCTAATGAAGAGTCCCTGCCAAGCATCCTTATATGCCCCCTTCAGATACTGGAAAACTGCCATGAGGTCTCCACACAGTTTTCTCTTCTCCAGGCTGAACAGCCCCAACTTTCTCAACCTGGCTTCATACGGGAGGTGCTCCAGTCCCCTGATCATCCTCATGGCCCTCCTCTGGACTTGTTCCAACAGTTCCATGTCCTTTTTATGCTGAGGACACCAGAACTGCACACAATACTCCAGGTGTGGTCTCACAAGAGCAGAGTAGAGGGGCAGGATCACCTCCTTTGACCTGCTGGTCACGCTCCTTTTGATGCGGCCCAGGATACGGTTGGCTTTCTGGGCTGCGAGTGCACACTGATGCCGGCTCATATTTATTTTCTCATCGACCAACACCCCCAAGTCCTTCTCTGCAGGGCCGCTCTGAATCTCTTCTTTGCCCAGTCTGTAGCTGTGCCTGGGATTGCTCCGACCCAGGTGTAGGACCTTGCACTTGTCATGGTTAAACTTCATAGTGTTGGCATCAGCCCACAAGCATGTCAAGGTCCCTCTGGATGGCATTCTTTCCCTCCAGCGCATCAACCGAACCACACAGCTTGGTATCGTCAGCAAACTTGCTGAGGGTACACTCAACCCCACTGTCCATGTCACCAACAAAGAAGTTGAACAAGACTGGTCCCAAAACCGATCCCTGAGGGACACCACTCGTTACTGGTCTCCGGCTGGACACTGAGCCATTGACCACAAGTCTTTGCATGTGGCCATCCAGCCACTTCTTCATCCACTGAGTGGTCCACCTATCAAATTGATGTCTCTCCAATTTAGAGACAACAATGTCGTGTGGGACAGTGTCGAACGCTTTGCACAAGTCCAGGGAGATAACATCAACTGCACTACCCCTGTCCATCCGTTCTGTAGCTCCATCATAGAAGGCCACCAAATTGGTCAGGCAGGATTTCCCCTTAGTGCAGCCATGCTGGCTGTCACCAAGCACCTTGTTGTTTTTCATGTGCCTTAGCATGCTATCCAGGAGAATGTGCTCCAAGATTTTGCCAGGCACAGAGGTGAGACTGACTGGTCTGTAGTTCCCTGGGTCTTCCGTTTTCCCCTTCTTGAAAATGGGGGTTATATTTCCCTTTTTCCAGTCGTCGGGAACTTCACCTGACTGCCATGATTTTTCAAACATGATGGCCAGTGGCTTAGCAACTTCATTCGCCAGCTCCTTGAGGACCTGCGGATGGATTTCATCAGGTCCCATGGACTTGTGCACATTCAGGTTCCTAAGATGGTCTCGAACCAGATTCTCTCCTACAGTGGGCCCAAGGTCTTCATTCTCACAGTCCCTGCATCTGCCTTGCAAGGCTTGGTTGGTGTGGTCAGAGCATTTGCCATTGAAGACTGAGGCTAAGAAGTCATTCAGCCTTCTCCAAATCCAGGGTAGCCAGTTCTCCTGAAAGCTTCTGAAGAGGGTCCACATTGTCCCTAGTCTGTCTTTTATTTGCAATGTACTTATAGAATCCCTTCCTGTTATCTTTCACATCCCTAGCCAAGTTTAATTCTAACTGGGCCTTAGCTTTCCTAACCTGGTCCCTAGCTTCCCAGACAACATCCCTGCATTCTTCCCAGGCTGCCTGTCCTTGCTTCCACCCTTTATAAGCCTCTTTTTCCCCCTCAGAGTTTACTCAGCCGCTCCTTATCCGTCCAAGGAAATCTCCTGGCCCTCCTGCCACACTTCCTTCTAGTTGGGATGCAACACTCCTGAGCCTGTAGCAGGTGACCCTTGAATATCAACCAACAGCCTTGGGCCCCCCTGCCCTCCAGGGCTATATCCCATGGAACCTTAATAAGCAGGTTCCTAAAGAAGCCAAAGTCTGCTCTTTTGAAGTCCAGGACAGTGAGCTTGCTACATGCTCTTCTCACTCTCCTGGGGATCTCAAATTCGACCATCTCATGATCACTGCATCCAAGGCTGCCCTGGAGTACCACATTCTCAACAAGCCCTTCCCTGTTGGTGAGCACAAGGTCAAGCATGGCACCTGTCCTTGTCGGCTCCTCTATTACTTGCAGAAGGAAATTGTCTTCCACACAATCAAGGAACCTCCTGGATTGCTTGTGCTGGGCTGTACCGTCCCTCCATCAGATGTCAGGGTGGTTGAAGCCCCCCATGAGAACAAGGGCCTGCTAGCGTGAGGCTTTTCCTATCTGTCTGTAGAGTGCTTCATCCACAGAGACCTCTGATCACATGGTCTGTAACAGATCCCCACAGTAATGTCTCCCACGGCTGTTCTCCCTTTAACCCTGACCCACAAACTCCCTGTCAACTGCTCACCTGTCCCCAAACAGAGTTCAGTACTCTCCAGCCTATCGCTAATATAAAGGGCAACTCCCCCTCCCCACCTGCCAGGCCTGTCTTTTCTAAAGAGCCTGTAACCTTCCATTCCAACACTCCAGTCATAGGAGCCATCCCATCATGTTTCTGCGATGCCTGTTATATCATACCCCCGTAGACGTGCACACATCTCTAATTCCTCTTGTTTGTTCCCCATGCTACGGGCGTTTGTATAGGGGCATCTGAGCCGAGCTCCAAATGAAGCTGGCTCATTGGCTGGAGAGGCTGGAATATCTCTACATTGCTCCAAGCATTTATTATAGGTGCTGGCAACTGACTGGGTATGTTGGGATGGAATGATGCCGCCCTCCCCCAACACATCTAGTTTAAAGCATCCTTGACCAGTTTGGCAAGCCTCCTACCAAAACTGCTCTTCCCCTTCATTGTCAAACCAGCTCCACCAGCCCCCAGTAGACCTGGCCTCCTAAATTGAGTCCCATGTTCTAGGTACCCAAGCCCCCCGACTATGGCACCACTGTTCTAACCATTTATTAACCTGGCCAATCCTCCTATCCTTTTTAAGGTCCTCTCTTTTATCCTGGAGAATTGACGAAAAGACTGTCTGAGCTCCAGAGCCCCTAACCACCTCTCCCAGGGCTCTGGAGTCCTTCTTTACATTCTCTGGGCTACTGCTGTCTATATCGCTAGCACCCACATGGATGACTAGAAGTGGGTAATAGTCCGTGGAACTTACTAGAGCAGGCAGCCTCTCTGCAACATCCCTGATCCGTGCCCCTGGTAGGCAACACGCCTCCCTTGAGACTGGGTCAGGCTGACAGATGGGTGCCTCTGTGCCTTTCAAAGTAGAGTCCCTTACTACTATGACCCGCTGCTTTTTCCTGGCAGCACCAGTAGCGATCTTCTTTACCAGTGCATCACCCGGTTGTTCCTGGTGCGAGTCTGTTTCCTCGTTAGCCCCCTGCAGGGACAGCAAAGGGGTTCTGGGTGGGGACAACAGATTTAGGAGGAAGCCCCTTGCTTTTAATTGTTCTCTTCCTCCTTTTTTTTGATGGTTCTTTTGTTACTAGCTCCCAGCTTCCCGGGGTAACGGCCTCCTTTCCTCCATGAGCTACAGGGGACGCTTGTGGCCCCTGCACAGTTCGGGCCTGGAGCAGGCAGCGCTGCTTCCTCTCCGCTTCCCTGACTCCTTGCAGCCCATTGACAGCGTCCCGCAGCTCAGCCCCTGCTGCAGGAGGGCCTCCACCAGGGAGCACCGGGCGCAGCCCTGCCCATTGCGCACCCTCCCCTCACGAGCCCAGCGCAGGCACTCTCTGCCCCCGAGCTCCGCGCTGCAGCCTCCCCTCTCATCGGCTCTGCCTGGTGCCGACGCTGCCACCGCCGGGGCAGCCAGCGCAGAGCTCCCAGAGCGGGCCCCGGCCATAAGCTGAGCGCTCCCCCGCACGCACCAACCACCGCAACCCGCCCCGCCCGCGCTCCCCGGGGCAGGTTTTTACCCACCCAGGGCTGGTGCCGCCCCTCCTGGCTCCGCCCCCTGTGAGTCCCCGCCCGCCCCAGCGGAGCTGCCGGCTCCTGGGCACGGCCTGTGCAGGGCGTGAGGCTCGCTCGGTGGCTCCCGCCGCTCTGAGTTGAGGCTCCTGGACGCTGAGCTTCCCTCCGCTCCGCTCCGGTGTTGAAGGCGTCATCTCTGGAGCTGCTCACCTCAGCAACTCACTTATTACAAGTCCGTAATTACAGTTACGGACAACGATGGTTCAAAGCAAGGCTAGACAAATTTAAGTGATAAATAAGGTGCAAATATGTTTTAGGGTGGTTATAAACTATTGAAGCAAACTACAGAAGAAAATGGTTGGTTCTGCATCTCTTGACATCTCCAAATGCCTTTATAAAGTTTGTCTAAATCAAACAGACTCAGCACAGAGATAACTGGCTAAAATTTTGTGGTCAGTGTCTTGCCTGGTTTTAATGCTGAAGCTCTAGATTTTATCTCTTATTAGGTATAGAGGATGCAATTTTACTTTTTAAGGGTGAAGTTTATCAGTATTCTTGCAAAGCATTCATTGGGTCTGTAAACATAATCAATCAGTTTAGTGTTGGTATGGCAGGTAGTGGTTTGATTAGAAAGGTAAAATACCAGAACATCCATGTGATTAATGAAGCAGTGGAGATACAAGTGATTCCACATCAGTGGGGCAGGTGTTTGGTCTAAGAGAGCAAGGGGAGTTTTCTCTCGGAGCAAGTAAAATCAATGACATTGCTGGAGCTCCTCCCAGTACAAAGAGCTGCAGGAACATACTCCCCCTAGTAAAGGTCAGATTGATTCAGTGGCTGTAATAATTTCCTGCAAATAAAACACCTACTTACAAAAAGTAAATAAACAGTAGATAAACAGTATTATTGCAACAACTATTCTTCCCATCTATATGAGGCCTGGGAAAACTTCGTTTTCTGAAAAAATAACCATGTGGTATGCAAACGTATCTATGTGCTGTGCTTGTATTATCACAAGCTTACTAGTTTTAGTCCTGAAGTGACTGATGAGCCTGTTTGTAGAAGGATACTGAAGACATGGGCAGGTGATCTGCCAGTAGAGAACAAGGGAAATCTAATTAAGTAAAATAAAAGTATTGTGCCTGCAAAGGATCTCTGTCAGCACATTGGCTTTGCAGAGCCCTCTGGCAGCTCTCAGGCTGACTTGGTTTGACTGTCCAGCACTGGGGCCAAATGGGTACGTGGTCCTTGGCCCAGAGCTCTTCAGCTCTGCAAACTCAAATTCCTGTGGCTCTCGAAATTGGCAGATCCAATGCAGTTTGTCACTTAGCCACTATCTGCTCAGCTACTTTGCCACACAGGACAGGCTCTCAAGCCATGGCTGCACCGACAGGAAGACCATCAGGTGAAGCCAGCCTTCCTAATAGGAGTTTCATGGAGTAATTTGCCTTCATCTCCCAGGTACCAGAGTGGCATGGTGCACAGCATTACAGTTGCCAAGGTTCATGTGGAGCTGAGCTGCACTGGAGCCCTTACATCAGTCCCAAGGCTGAGAGAGCTTAATCAAACCCTTGTTGGAGGAGGAGGACAAAGGCTTCATCAGAAGCATTTGGGCTCTCTACTCAAGCAGCTTTCACTAACAGTGCTGTTTGTTCTCCTGAGAGATGGAGGCCTTCTCATAGACTGATATGAACATCCAGTAAAGTGTAAATTTTATGAACAACTGATAAACAAATTTTGTAACAGAAAGCATCTGGCAGCTTTATCAACAGCTGCTCCTGTACCCCCAGCAGTGCATGCACACAGCCTGCCACGTTAGGGACACTACAATGTGGTATGTGAATTTTCCAGAAGCATTCAACTGTGTAGATGTGAAGCATTCAGAAGAGGTAGTTACATTAGTTATGGGTATGAACATGCTTCTCAGAATGTGTAGAACAGATGTGTTGCGTACAGCACATACACAGCATTCACTGAGCTAGATTTTGGCAGAAATTATGGATCCAGTGGGACATCAATATGAATCGTAGGTCTCCTTCAGTCTCTGGAATATGTGGATGGTTTTTTAAAAAAATTCCAGAAACGGAATTTCAAAAGTCTCAAGTCAGTGTCAGAGATCACTGAAGCTTCCCCAGGCTCTGTCAGTATTAGCAATGTGAGGACTCAGAGGGGATTTCTTCTGCAACATTTCCAGATAAACCTGGAAATTCCCACATGGTATGAATTGTCCCAAGCAAGTGAAAGTTAGTGTGGGTATGAGCTCCATAAGAAGTAGCCATTGCTAGGCTTTAGAAAGGAAACAGGTCTGCTTACTGTACAAAATCAAGTAACGTCAAGTTTAGACCTCTTTTTCCTATATCCTTATTGTGCAGATTATGCATCATTGTGACGGTGGTCTAGATCTCCAACTGAGCAGTCTTCATTGACTTTATTAGGAAGACTTGATGATGAAGGTTAATTGTGCAAGCAGCAGGGGCATCTAGCAGATAGAGGTGGACAAGGAGGTACCAAGCTACTCTCAGCAGAAAGGAACAGAAAACAAATAGGAATCAGCTTGGGTGCTGGACCCCATGAAATATGTGTGTAAATGGAGCCACGCATAATGGTAAGGATCTGGGCTGGAAAATAAGTCAGTTACTGAAGTTAGCAAATGAAAAAAGCATGTCTGCAAGTCAGGGTAAGAAAAGAGAGAAATAAACCTCTTTCAACAAAACTTATTTTGGTTTGATTACGGACAGATAGGCAGTAAAAGTATCTCAATGCCAATTAGATTGTAAGTCAGTTAGAAAAGACTTGTGGAGAGTATTAAAGACTGTTAATTTTTTAAAGTTTCAGTAGGAAAACTAGACAGGAGGTGGACAGAAATTAATGTAAATTGCAAGGAAAAACCCAGGAAATCAAATGTTAACAGCCTCCACAATAAAACAAAATGAGTTAATCATAATTATCATAATTACCATGTGTATCAGGGGAATTAATAATCATTAGTTAATTGTCAGCAGTACCATCTAACATTCTCCTTGTGTATTTGCATGTTTTCCACCTCCTATTTGGTCTCATTAATTTAAAGAGATGCTGTCAAATTGAAATCTGGACTTTTTTAAAAGATAATTAAAAGCTATTGCTCTTCCCCTTCTTCCAATTGCAACTTTGCAGTTATGTACTGTGATTTTAAAAATGTTTTTTCTTCCTTATGTGCAAAAGTTGCATAAACTACTGTGGAGCAGTGTCAGTCATTAAAAAATATGCCACCAATGATTCGAAGTAAACAAACTGGAAAATCAATTTCTTTCTGGTCTCTTCCAGGACTCAGACTCTAGAGACCCCAAATGAATGCAGTACCTGATCAGAGCTGTTCTTTTAGACAAATGTCATGCAGAGCTACAGACAAGAATTAAAGCTTCAGCTATGTCTCTCTCACGTTTCTTAAGAAATATGAACTTTACAGGAAAAGTTGTCTGAGTTTCTTATCAGTAGAGAATAGACCCTGGATAAATGCAGAGATTGCTCTAGCAGATACCTTGGGTTGAATTTAAAGTGAAAATTGAACCTTCTTTAAGATTATATTATGATCCTAGGGAATGATGCTACCAGTGATAATTGAACCATTGTTATTTTTCATTTTAGAGATGGGCCCGTTATGTACAAATCATACGTGATTTGACTGATGCTCCACAATACTTAGTCTGTTACTAGTGTTTTTCATCCTTTACATCTGGTCACAGTTTTAATTATTTACATTGTTGTAATGTCCTTCTTATATATGTACTTCAGTACCTTATGGAGATGGAATCACAGAATCACAGAATCCCAAGGGTTGGAAGGGACCTCAAAAGATCATCTAGTCCAACCCCCCTGCAAGAGCAGGGTAACCTACAGTACATCACACAGGAACTTGTCCAGGAGGGCCTTGAATATCTCCAGTGTAGGAGACTCCACAACCCCCCTGGGCAACCTGTTCCAGTGCTCTGTCACTCTTACAGTAAAGAAAATTTTTTTAAAGTTTTGTTCAATTTTCTAAGACCATTTTGCAGTGGAGGAATAGTTGTGGGTAAGCTCACACTCCTCCAAGTTGTCTAAGTTTAAAAGAAGAAAGCAGAACCAAGTAAAACCTATATACTGCCTTAAATGCTCATAAATGCCATCAAAAGTATTGTAAGACTTGAGGTTAGAGGTTTTATCCTTTTATTAAATGAACGGCTAGGCTTGGAAAACTTATACTGTTCTGTCTAATAAAAGATATTTTACCCACATAGCAGTTTTTATTACAAGCTGTGGGAGTTGCCAATGCCATCAGGCCTGAAATGAGCACTGACATGGTGATACCAAGGTGCTCAACTTGTCTGTCCATGTCTGTCTGTCCCCTTGGTGGTCAGGGAAAGCCCCAAACTGCTTCCATTCTGTTGCCTCTGCTGTGGATACAGCCTAACCCTCATGGCATGGTCAGGACAGCAGGTTTGGGCAGCTGTCCTGCTCCATACACCAACAGCAAACATGGGACTGCCCATCACATCTCCCAGATAGCACCCATCATGGCATTTGCACATCTCGTCATTCCTTTCCTGGTCCTTGGCTCTCCAGCTACTAGGAAGAAAATCGCCTTTTCCCAACCCAAATCCAGGAGAAGTGTGGAAGGTCTGCAGCCCGGGGAAACTCTGGGGCTAGCAGCAACCATTTAGAAGAAACTATAGCAACATTTTTGACTACTGTTTCTACCCCATCCAACAGTGGTGGTCCAAGGGAGACAGGACTCAGGGGAGCTTGTTCCCACAAGTTTTCTAAAGCTGTGAAGCCCAGGGTTTTGCAGACTGCACTGAGGGTATTGAGTAGTTTAATGAGCCCACATCTTGAACCTTTTAGTTTTGTCCACTGACTTCTTTGGTCTAAGTTTGCATTGGTTTGATTCATCACCTCCCTGAAATGACTGCGTTTGCTTTCATCTCCACCTGAACACTATTCACATGAATACAGAACTGCTGAATTTAATCTCCGCACGTATCAGCTTTCAAAAACAGGGACACTTGGCAAACATTTTTAATTAAAACCCCCAAAACTTAACAGTTCCCTCAGCTTTCCCAAGGACATCTTCCTTCTGGAGGACTCACTGACCCTGTTTCCTGCATCCTATAACCAGGCTATGTCTAAGAAGGATTAGACGTGCATGAAAAGCAGATCCTGTAACCTTGCCGTGCCGTCAAACCAGGATCATGACATGCTGGCTATTGGAAATGTGGCATGGGAAGGGACTGTTGGATTCATCAGGCTCCATCCCTTGATACCCCCCACTGCATTATATAATCCTCTTCTTAAAAATACCGAATTTCATCTTAAAAGTAACTTTGCCTTTTGCTCACATCTTTCTTGTTGAAAAGCTGTTGCTAGGACATCATTCTTATGGGATTTTCTGCTGAAATCTATTCACAGCTATTCACATTTGTTCTTCTACTAGCGCCCTCCTGCAGCTTTTCTCTTGGTATCTACCCCCTGATGTTATATATAAATAGAAACTGTTTCTCTTCTCAGGAAGTTTTTACTTTCCTCGGTTAAACAAGCCAAATTCTTCATGTCATTTCTTGTATGATCACCTCTGCATTCTCCACTTTGCCTAAGTATATAACTTGGGCTTGGGCCAGGCTGAATTTACCCTTCTCTGACATGAAAACCAATATGCACGTAGGAAACAAAGTGCATACGGCTTTTCCAATACTGTAATTATTTGTCATTTGTAATTATACTGTATTGACCCTCTATATTATATTTTAGCACTACAAAGGTGATGTTCTTGTACAGGAATAGTATGTGTTACACCGACACATTTGTGTATATGGTGAGGAGTTTAAAAGTGCCACATGCCTGGTTTTGCCTTTATTTCCTTACTGTCAAGGCCTACTGTAGAGTGACTGCACCAGGTTCGCATGCCCATGTTTTCTCCTTAGACGTATTTAAAAGATGTGTAGGTATGGTGCTTAAGGACACAGTTTAGTGGTAGACTTGGCAGTGTTACTTTAACAGTTGAACTAGATGATTTTAAAGGTCTGTTAGAGAGCAGAATTTGGCCTCTTCAGGAACCTGCTTAGTAAGGTTCCATGGGATATAGCCATAGAGGGCAGGGGGGCCCAAGACTGTTGGTTGATATTTAAAGATCACCTGCTACAAGCTCAGGAGTGCTGCATCCCAACTAGAAGGAAGTGCAGCAGGGGGGCCAGGAGACCTCCATGGATCGATTAAGAGAGCTGCTGAGGAAACTTCGAGGGGAAAAAAGAGGCTTACAAAGGGTGGAAGCAAGGACAGGCAGCCTGTGAAGAATACAGGGATGTTTTCCAGGAAGCGAGGGACCAGGTTAGGAAGGCTAAGGCCCAGTTAGAATTAAACTTGGCTAGGGATGTGAAAGATAACAGGAAGGGATTCTATAGGTACATTGCAAATAAAAGACAGACTAGAGACTGTCTTTTCTTCATTAGGGACTGTAGTGATAGGACAAGGGATAATGGGTTAAAACTTCAACAGGGGAAGTTTAGATTGGATATAAGGAAGAAGTTCTTTGCTGTTAGGGTGGTGAGGCACTGGAATGGATTGCCCAGGGAAGCTGTGAAAGCTCCATCCCTGGCAGTGTTCAAGGCTGGCTTGGACAGAGCCTTGGGTGACATGGTTTAGTGTGAGGTGTCCCTGCCCATGGCAGGGGGGTTGGAACTAGATGATCTTAAGGTCCTTTCCAACCCTAACTGTTCTATGATTCTATGTTTCTTTTCCAACCTAGAAGATTCCACGATTCTATTAAAAAAACAAAGGGGTTCAAGAGTCTAGGGATCTTCCCTACTGGGCTCTGGGAGAAGGGGTGTTGCAGATAAGCAGTATGACTTCTTCTGAGGAAGAAGCTGGCTCAGGACAAAGCCTGGAGACTCATGTAAATGTTGTGCCTAACCTTGGAGGAGCTGGCCAGATGTATTCCACCTGCAGGAATGGGAAACAGAGCAGTTTGAGCAGACAAGCTTGAATTTGCTTGTAACTCATTTTTTTTCGGGATGTATTTTCCTGGCCAATTTAAACTGTGGAGAAAGTTTTATTTCTGCTGTAGGCAAGGGGGCTCAATACTGACATTGCAGGCAGTTGTAAAGATAAATTTTGGTTTTATACTTGCTGTATGCTCAGATGATATGGAAAGAGAATAGAAATATTTTACATGCAACTGAGATAAGTCTTTCCCATCACTGCTGTCTACACCAAACCACTGCTGCCTATACTCTCCTGCTTCTGTCCTGGTAGCCTTACAAATTATAATCTGCTGTGTTCATGAGGAGTCCATTAAAATCGATGGACCATTAAAGCCTGCCCAGTAAATCTGGCAGCAGTCAAGAGACTAAGTTGAAGGTCCAGCCAGACATATTAGAAACATTTTCTTGCTGACCACAGCCACTCCAACTGAGACTTGTGTCTGAAAATGAAATATTGTAATCTCTCTGGCTGTCAACTAGCCTGCTGTTATTTGTGCTAAGGCTTCCCCTGCTGTGAAGATAGCTATATTTACAGTGGTTATTTATGCAGCAGCATATTATGTTTAGCTATTAATCATAGGGTGACACACTCTTTTTCATTTGGTTAACTGGAAGACAACACCTCATGTATAAAGCACAACCTTCCACTCATCTTTTCTTTTCCAGTTTGAATTATCTGGTCTTCATAATATAATTTTTTAGAGCCTTAAACAATTTTCTCACACCAAGGTCTTTTCTGATGGAAAAGGCAAATGCAAAGTAAATTTCCCACTGTTTACTACGTATACTCCATCTAACCCTGTGTACACTTACATTTGTACCTCTGTTCACAGGATTAGTTCTCCTGATGTAAGATAGTTTCCAGGTTACGCGCCTTCAGAAGCATCTGTAAGATCTCAGCCTCAGCTGTGGCTTATATTTCTTACTGTGACATTTACACATTTTGTTAATGACACTTTACTCTTCTTGCAAACTACTCTTCCTGCGTATAAGTAGAATGCCTTACATCCCCACAAGGCAATTTGGGCTGTCTGAAAGTAAAGCACCCAGTTCAAGTGAGTTGACTAGGGTTTCCAGCAGTCAGAGAAGAGAAAGAAGCCTGTTTAAATAGCAATGTCTGGTGTTTCGAGGAAAAGATCCTTCTGGAAATACTATATGGCATAGCCTAGGCTGCTAGCATTTTGAGGATGAAAGCAAGTGGAAAGAATTCCCTCCTGTCTCACAGATTAATATTATTTCAGAAAATAACAGCTTGTTACACAAGACAAAATAATAACACTGTAGAGGGATTGTTTCATTCTTATAGGACAAACTAACTCTTCAGCAGGATTTCTTTTCATTTTCTGTCAGTCTTTTTTTGGTTCCCTCAGCACTGGAGAAGACTGGATGGTGATGAGGTCATAATGCTTTCTCAATTTTAACCCATTACTACTTATTAAAAAAAAATAATAAAATTATCTCAAACCATTTTTTTATGCATTTCACAAAAAAAGTAACAAAGTATGGGATAGACTAGAGATAATTATGACTAAGTAGCAGCATAGTTGAGCCATAGAATAGATTATAGCACTACTAGAAGCAATATTTGATTATTTCTGAAATGCTATTACTTAAATTGATCACACAGGCTTTTGGGTACAACAATTCTTGTTGCTGTTTGGCAAAGATGTAGGTGTAGCCTTATTACTTAGATCTTACCTAATGTAATTAAAATAGACTATAAAATCAACAATGTGAACTCATGTTCAGCTAGATGGGAGCAAACAGATGAAATTGATAGTCATTTTATCCAGTAATTTTTAGACTGGAACTAATTAATACAAAAGTGATTACAAGAAATACACTATAGTATTAACCTCCATCTTAGATGTGTTTAGGAGGCTAATAAGTTATTAGTAGCTTCAGATAAGTTAACTGCTAGTATAATTTTTATGGTGACACAAATATAGCACCTGTTCTCAGTTTAATCATCTTCATTCCAGTCTTTTATCCACAGCCATCAGTGGGTCTCAATTGAGCAACATGCATTTTGCATCTAACAACAGCTATTTAGTACAACATTCATTAACATGCAGCTGCTGCCTGATGTTCAAAGTCTGCACCCTGAGGTATGGTGAAGGCCTTCATCTATTTCAGGCTTCTGCAGGATGCGTCTATGTTACATTATATGGCTGACTGATCTGTAAAAAAGATTATGGAACCCTGTAATGTCAATCACATTTTTCTCATTTAGGTTAGTGAGAGTTTGTGCATGGAGCTACATATATTTCAGTATGTTTTCCAAGAATTCCAGCATAATTTTTTCCAGGAGAAATTGTATGATTTCATTTGATACTTTTCCTTCCTAGAAGCATATAAGTAGCTGCCCTTGACATTTGCATTTTGCTTTTTTAGTGTAAAATTGGAAATTTGTCCCATACGTCTTGCAGTTTGGGCATGGAGACTCATGAACTTCTGTAAAGCTTTTGATGTTCTTTGTGATTAAAAAACTATGATAAATCTACTCATAATAAAGGTGGTAGAAAGCTGAAGCTGCAACAGCTTCTTAAAAGCATCTCTCTAAAGATACAGGCTCGCATCAGACTAATATTTCTTTGTTATAATTTCCCAGATTACTAGATTTTACACATTTTTTTCCATGCAGTCAGCATGGGTGTTTCCAAGGGTTGCTTGTGTCTGGCCAACCTGATTGCCTCCTATGATAAAATGACTGCATTTCTGAGGGGAAAGCAGTAGATGTCATTTTAATTGAATTTAGCAAGGCATTCAAGGTTCTTTCCCATCATATTCTTGTATCCAAGAGGGGATGCTAGGCTAGAGATGGGAAAGTCAGATGGTTTATTATCTCTATAGCTGGTTGGGTTTAGAGGGCAATGGGTAATAACTCATATTTACCTGGAGATGGGGAACACCATAGTGGTCTGTCCTGGAAGCTTCCCAGGGACCTGTTTAATATCTTTGCCAGTGGGTGGGAGGGGGCACCAGGGTGTTTGGTCATCAGGTTTGCAATGGCATAAAATTGAACCACCACTTGATACATTCAAAGGCAAGGCTGCCATCCCAAGGGACTTGAAGGAATGGGCTGACAGGGACATCATGAAAATCAGCAATGATAAATGCAAAGTCCTTCACCTGGATTGAAGGACCCTTTGCAACAACACAGGTTCAAGCCTGCCCAAGGAGCAGCTCTGCGGGAAAGGCTGGAGGTCCTGTTGGGACAGGTGAGTGGGACTTGGGCCAGCAGGAAGTCCCAGCAGTAGCCTGGGTTGCATGAACAGGGACAGAAGTAGAGACGAAGGTAAGTCATTATTCCCCTTTATTCACCATCTGTTATACCCCATACAGATACTGCATCTAGTTTTGTACCCCACCAAATAGAAAAAAAGATTGATAAATGAGTCAGTTAAGGTGAAGCCCCCAAGGTGATGGCGAAGCTGGGCTTGTTCAGCCTGGAGCAGACACAGCTTTGGGGGCACCTAACAGCAGTGCCCAGTGCCTATGGAGCGGTCCTTGAGGAGATGGAGATGGGCTTTTCACAGTTGTTCAGGGAGCTAGGATGAGAAACAAAAAGGAGAAGCTGAACCAGAAAAGCTTAATCCTGACAATAACAAGAAACTTTTTCCCCATGAGGACAGTCAGACAGATGTGCAGGTTTAGTAGTCTTGAGGTTTTAACTGGATGATGCCTTATACAGCCTGGTCTGATCTCAGGGCTTAGCCTGCTGTGAGCGGGGAGTTAGAGCACAGACTTCCTGAGGTCCCTTCCAATCTGAGCTATCCTGTGGTCCTGTGACTTCTTACTGAGAGCATTCTGTCTTCTTCTGAGACAGAACATTGGCCCGTGTAGCCCCTGAACTGGTCTGTCAGACTTTTCAGGCAGATCATCCTGCCATTGCATGACCTTGAGATAACCTTTGACTGTTTGTTTTCTGTGTCTCCACTTTTTTTCATGCTGTGTAAGGCCAAAGCCCAGACAGAAACATTGTCAGATGAAAGGCAGAAGGGCTGTTGAGGAAAACAAACAACCCTAAAGTCATTCAGGGGAGCAGCTGGGGTGGTAAGAGGAGTATCTATCTCCCATAGTCAGGCAAATGTCACCTGTGAGATCTGCTTTAGGCAGGTTTACTAAAGCCAGGTTCCCAAAAACCAGGTTCCTCCTGTCCCCACTCTGGAGCTGGATTTTCCTGGGAAACGTTTCTGAGGACATGTTTTAGGCTCAGGTCACTATGAATCTTTCGCAGTCCTCACTAATAGTTCCCTTATGTACTGTCACTATACTGACATATGCAGGTGACAGAAAATCCCCACTTAATGCAAATATTAGAGAGCTCCCAAGATAGTCATCTCATTTAGCTACTTTGTGGCTTTCCTTTCTCTCCTGTACATACATTAACTATTATTTGAAAAGGATCCCATCACCTCCATCAGTTGAGGTCAGAGTCCCCAGTCCCATATTGAGAGGTCTGTAAGGAGAAATTCTTACTGTTCAGCTGCTGTTTTTTTAGTATGATGGCTTAAATCCTCACGAAAGTCAAAAGGCCCAGAGCACACTCAGGAGCTTAGAAGAATAAAGGGAGATTACAGCTTTGCTTTTTTGTTTTTTAACCCAACTATTGTGACTGTGTGCAGTGCAAGGCAGCTCACAGTGTGCTGCCTAGCCTTACATCTGCTTCCTCTAGCTTTAATTACTACCTCTTATTTCAATTAGGCAGGAGGTTGCTCCTTTTCCTTCACCATTCTGTCTCTTCTATACATAAGTCTGCAGCAAGAGCCTCTCAGCAAACATATGATATGTATGAATTTATCCCAGTTTGCTGCTCAGTGTGTGTGATCACATTGACACCAGGATGATTGTGCCACAGTGATGCTGAACAGGGCTGAGTTTGCCAGTATCCTGAAAGTGCAAAGTGTCTGTGTCATCCCTGAGCAGATCAATCGGTCATTCATGTGCACAAAATCTGTTGAACCGAACTGAAAACCTCAGGGACATGAAGATGCTTGATTGGGTAAATATTGCCAGTTGCAGTCATAAACCTACTTTACTAAGGAAGTGAAGGCAGAAAGCTTTAGAAAACCACTTATGAAATATAAGACATACAGATTCTGAAAATATCCTGGTTCTTTGGGAGCTTTGTTCTGATTCATCACCTGGTGTTTTGTATTTCATGTAAGAAGTGATGGTGATTTTCCACATTTGTTTGGTAAAGAAATCTTTATTCCCATGACTTTTACTTGACTTGTTTGCTGCAATTTTTAATTCTTCTGAGTGTCATATAATTTCCCACCAGCTTTCTTTTCTGCTCATATCTAGATCTCTCCATCTTTCTGAAGAGGATTTGTCCACTAGTCTTCTTATCAGGGACATTTTATCATTTCCTTTGGTCATAGTTGAAATCTTTCAAATTTATTCTAGTTTATCAGTATCCTCCTGTAGTCAAGTGCCTAGGAGTGCAAACAGCTATCCAACTACAATCTGTCCTAAGGACATATAAGAAAGAATAATTAGTTCTCTGGCCTTATAAATGATACCCCATAGTATAATATGCTGAAAGACGGTGTCTTCTGCAGCAAAATCACAGTGCATACTTGTATCTAGCATGTTTTGTTATCTTATATCAACTCCAAAATTAACAAATTGTGATTTTGGAGCTCCCTGAACTCTCTGGGACTTTTCCCTTTAAATATAAGCATCAGCCTCATTAATGCCATCATAATTTATTTATCACTTTCTAATGTTCTGTTAAATTCTGGAGCATAGGAAGTTCCACGTTAACATCAGGAAGAACTTCTTTACTGTAAGAGTGACAGAGCACTGGAACAGGTTGCCCAGGGGGGTTGTGGAGTCTCCTACACTGGAGATATTCAAGGCCCTCCTGGACAAGTTCCTGTGTGATGTACTGTAGGTTACCCTGCTCTTGCAGGGGGGTTGGACTAGATGATCTTTTGAGGTCCCTTCCAACCCTTGGGATTCTGTGATTCTGTGATTCTGTGAAATTCCTCTCTACTCTCAAAGTTGGAATTAAATATGTGTATGAACTATGTTCATTTCTGACTGAGTAGAAGCCCTCCAGGAGCATGAATTTGACATTGAGCTGATGAATGACAGCCCCTTGTAGCAAGCTCAGTTACTAGTTAAATTACGAATTTGGGAAATCATTGGCTGGTTTTCTTTGTCTTTAGTGTGACCTTCAACCACTGACCATAGAAGCATAGAAACGTTTGGACTGCAAGGGACCTTGAAGATCACCTAGTTCCAATCCCTCTGCTGTGGGCAGGGACACCTTCTGCTAGTGCAGGTTGCTCCAAGCCCCATCCAGCCTGGCCTTGAACACTGCCAGGGATGGGGCAGCCACAACTTCTGGGCAATTTATTCCCATGTCTCACCACTGAAATTCAGTAAAGAACTTCTTCTGCCTCTGATGTCAGTGAACTGATGCCAGGAATTTGTGTTATCTTTTAGTTTCAGAAGTGATAGAGATGCAGCAGGTCCCATGTTGTTTGGAGGCATTAAATCTGCTCTGACTGGTAACGTATCAGACATGTAATTGTTCAGCCACAACTTCTTAGGCTGGATGGGAAACATCCATTGACTCTCCAGCTGCACTATTAAGCCACAGATAAAAGGACATAATAATTAATTTAGGGCTAAAATATAACCAAGAAATAAAGTCTTATATTGTTCTGATTTTATTAGGAAGTACTTCTGCACATAGGCTGAAAACAGGCCTTTAGCTACCATGGGCTGAAGTCAGTGGCACTGCCCGCCATGGGTGTCCTGGGTTCAGCAGCAGCAGTCATTTTTCTCCCTCTTAGTAGCTGGTGCAGTGCTGTGTTTTTGACTTTCAGCCTGGGAACAGCACTGATAACACCGGTGTTTTTAGTTACTGCTCAAATGTTTGGTCTGACCTAGGAATTTGTGAGTCTCGCGCTCTGCCAGGGAGGAGGGGAAGCCGGGAGGAAGCAGAGACAGGACACCTGACCCAAACTAGCCGAAGAGGTATTCCATACCACAGCACGTCATGCCTGGGATGTAACTGGGAGTTACCCAGAAGGGCTGACTCACTGCTCAGTGGGGCTCAGTATCAGTGGCTGGTATTGTATTCTCTTCCTTTGTTATTTCCATTATTATTATCATTGGTGGTAGCAGCAGTGATTTGTGTTATACCTTAGTTACTGGGCTGTTCTTATCTCATCCCATGGGAGTTACATTCTTTTGATTCTCCTCCCCGTCCCTCTGGGAGTGGGGTTGGGAGGGGGGAAGAAAGAGGGGGGAGTGAGCGTGAGGGCTGCATGGTTCTTATTTACAGCCTGGGTTTAAACCACGACAATGGGTCAGGAAACAGCAATAGCAGAAGTCTGTAGAAGTCCATCTGACTGCAGCAGGGATTTCATGGCCAAACTTCACAAGGACCAGTTAATCCTCCTTTTGACCTTATGTCTAGAGACCACATACAGCAGGCACCTCCAAGGGAGAGGAGATGTTGGGAAGGACAAGCTATAGGAAGAGCCTTGCCAGCATCCCCCTGTGATCCATCTGCAGCTGTGCAGTGAGAGCTGCCACAATGCTGGAAGCTGTCAGCGTGTGAAGGGCAGTGACAGGTTGCAGTACCCCAGAGGAACAAGTTTCCTTTCTGGAGACCAGGACATGCCACCCCATGGTGAGAGGGAACTGTAGACATGAGAGATCTGCCATCTCTAGGGACGTAATTTCTGAAGTGGTGAAAGAAAGCAATTGTTAGCAATTTTCTGGGAGAGAAACAGCATGCAAGTTATTGATTGATTCTTACTGTCAGGTAATCCGAGCGCAAACTTTCTGTGAGGAAAGGCCAAAGTGTCAAATACGTATTTCACCATTTTTGAGAACGTCTACATGAAAGTGATGACAGGCTGACTAGAGTCCCCTCACTTCATATAATATGTGCTTCCAAAGTTCAATAGTGTTGTCATATGATTCAAATGTTTGCTTCAATCATTATTCATATCTTCTGTTGGCACTGGAGATGGGAAAATAATGAAAATATTATTCATAGAATGTATTAGTCCCCAAAATCCGTGAATCTCATTGAATAAATTATTCAACTATTTTTATCTTCCTCTTCCCCCTTACTCCTCCTCTCTGCCCCCAGGGATCTGCAGATGACTACCCACAAGGAGGAGGAAGCACAGATGCAGGTGTTGGCCCAGGGTGGAGATGCTGCCACTGTCTTGTATGATCCAGGTGGATGGACATGAACGTGCAACACACAGTGTGTGTGGTTCCTCCATTTCATTTTATGTGTGGGACCCCAAAAGTTATTTCTGTACAAAAGCCCAAAATGACAGCAGATGCCCAGGCACAGACAACTGAATCACATCCTGATTAGTATTCAAATAAATGTGCTTTCTTCAGAGGCAGACCGTGTCTGAGGTGACCCTGCTTGTCACTCCCCAGGGATGGATGGGGCAGTGGCAGCTTCTGCTTGGTGTCTGCAGCTGAGCTGTGCTTTTGTTGTGGCAGTACTGGAAGCTTGTCTGCTCTAATAAATTGTATTTATTCAGATAATTTTATATAATCAGGCTTACTTTTAGACTATTTGCAGCTATTTGTATTAAAGCTGAATGCTTCATCCCCTCCAATGAAGGCAGCTTTAGCACAGGGCTGCATCCTGCAGGTGGAAGTATATTGGAGTTACAAGCTTATGTTTGCAGCCAGGAAGACACTTGTAATATCGCATGCGCTGTTCGTACCTGCCAAAAAGGTGTGGGAAAAGGCCTGAGAGCCATGTGTAACTTATTGGGCAGAGCCTGGGATCTGATCAAGAGGGCCCTGACCTGTAACTCCTAGTGCCAGCCTACCACAGGCCAGGTCTATGGGCAGGTCCCAGCACTGCTCCTCCTCTTCGTCTGTCTAGGTGTCAGAGGCTTTAGGTAGATGCTTCTTCACAGTATCTTGCACAAGGTGACATACTGACAGTTGCACTGAGTCCTGCTCCTTCTCACAGCTTAAGAGGAAAGCAAGACAGCAGGAAAAGATTAATTTTCCCTAAGCTTGTATGTCTACAGGGCAGGCAACTACAACTCAGGCTCCCTTTAGAGCTCAGTAGGTTCTTACCTGATGAGAGACACTAGAGAGCATGGGGCCTTGTTTCACCCTTTCTGAAAGGTACAGACAAGACTAATTGCATCCCTGTCACCCCTGTGTCTCTTTATTGGCTAAGATCAGATCAGACACAGATACCCATTACTGCATTGTGGATATTACTGCTGATCCCATTAAAATCATGGATGTATGTCATCAGTGGTCCCAACACCACACTGAGCCCTGTGTGTCTGTGAGAGTATTCCCACACTGCAGGGGTCTGGGGAGTTACAGGAGAGCCTGTAGCATCTCTCTTGAGAGACTAGCTCCATTTAGTCAGGGCTACTGGTGATCTACCCTGCAGGCTTTGCTATTTGCAAATGAACATTTTTATGTATTTGCCACAGTCATTAGCACTGAAATGGAACTGTCTTAGCAGAAAAAGTCCTTATTGCTCAGATAATAGTTTCTGTGTTTCCTCCTCTCTGTCTAAAGTATGTGGTAGATGACAGCTGTGTAAGAGCCTTCTCTATCTCCATGTGATCTTCGTTGGGTACAAGTGTCTGTTCAAGACTGTAGGAGTCAGGCTTACAGAAGCTTAGCCACATTTGTGGACAGGAACACCAACTTGCAGAAGTAGCATGTTGTCTTTATTGCTCCTCCTGATCATTTACAATTTACTTCTCAAAGTCTGTCTATAACAAGTGATGTTCACCTTGTCTCAGCTCTCTGTAGCCTGGTTTGCTCCCCACACCTCTCCAGTGAGCAGGACATCCTTCCTATGCCGTTTCCCTTGGTGTGGTAACAAATGAGCACAACTGCTACTCACCTCAGGGTACTGAGTGATTTATCTGAGGGAAAAATGTTGGTGAGGCCATTGTTACCCTCCAACTTGTAAAAATGTCTGGTTCATTTCCAAAGGCTTAGTTATTCATTATCCAACTGTCACAAACATTCCCATTATGCTCTTCTGCACACGGCTGCTCTTAGGCTTTTGTCTCTTTGTCTTTCTCTCTTCCTTAATTCTTGATTCTTGCAGGATGCTTTGGAAACTCCCATAATTTCTAATGCCAAGCACTGGTTAGGGTCAGTGCGGGCAGGGTGAAGCAGTGTTCGTATTCAAAGATGCATAGGCATGTGTTTAACTTGTAGTGTTATAAATGTCAGCTTGTAATCTGCATGTAATTGCTTTGCAGAAATAAAGCTGAAGGACAAAAGCAAGGTGAAGTGTGAGTTATGAGGCTATGAGGATGGTGCAGCAACCCAGGTCCTCTGTAATGTACAGTGGTTTTGCCCTGACAAGAGATTTGTTCCAGAGGAAAAGTGAAGTAAGTCCTTCATGTATTGCGAACTAAAGCACAGACTTTGCCTTTCAAGCTTGGACACACTAAAATGAAATGGGCAGAAATCACTCAATAGACACAAACTCCTTTGAGATGGAAACATCCCAAACACTGCAAGTTTTCAAAGAACTGTTGGTGGCTTTGATGTGTATCTGTCCATGCCCTTGCTGTCAGAGCAGCTCATGAGGACCCTATGGACAGCAGTACCTTGTTTGCCAGCTGCACAGCGCTCCTAGCTCAAGGACTCAGGGAGCCTGCAGCAACCAGGGGGAAACATGTTTCTTACCTCCTTTTTAAATGACTGCTCACTTCACAGTGAACCCTGCAACTGCTTGCAAAAGGTGCACAGGATAAGCAGTGACAGCTCACCGAGGGGGCTCTTCAGTCATGTCCTGTCAGCACAGGGTACAGTTTACAGGAATGCTTCTCTCAGGCACAGCCTGGGCAGCCTTCATCATGATGTTCACTCATTTCAGCCAAAGAAAGGAGACAACTTGTCTGGGGATGCTTTCAGTGATCAATATCTGCAAAGGGGGCTGCAAGCACAACCCCCAGAAAAGCTCCCACCTTTTTATCTCATTGAAACTCTGCATGCTTCAGTGTGTGCCTGCAAGCTTCCTTCATGCTCTAAAACCTAGCAGCAAGCCAGTTCAAGCACATTACAGGTGCTTCTTCCTTCATAAGAAGGGAATTATCCTTTCTAGGGTTGCCATCTGGGCTAGAGGGCTGCATCTGGATCTAAGGAGGAGACAAAATCCCCTGGCTGATGTGAATGGATCCATCATCTGGATCATGTGTATGAAAGCAAAGCAAGCATCTTCTTACCCACATCTTCACTGGAGTACAGCACAGGGCACAGTGAAAGACGTGTTTCCCCCAGCATGGCTGTCTTTCCTGATGTTGTGCAGGTTCAGCATGTGTTGCAAGCTGTGTGTTTGAGACACAGATTTCAGCACTCGTGCCCCAAGGGCCACACTATGGTCCTCCAAGGAGACTCTCAGAATGGTTCCTGGGAGGGAGCTGCAGTCGTGCAGCTGGTCCCATCTGTCCACAGTAAGCCATGATGGCTCTCTCCCTCATGTAGCTTCACCCCAAGCTGTGCAACATCCCCCCAGCCTGGGACCTGCTTTCACACTGCTTGTGGATGCAAGCAGCTCAGCTTTCCTGCCCCTGCTAAGTCCTTCATGAGAGCTGGGACAGCACTGGGACAGCTTGCATCCTTTCTTTTTCTGTAAGAGCTCTTCTGTCCTCTGCCACAGGGAAAAAAACTGCTGAGCTCAAGTGGCTTAAATCTAATCAGGATCAAAGCAATTTTTATATTTTTAAATGACATATAATTAACTGGCAATCAGTGAACTGTACATGCAGGATCAATATCAGTAATGAAACAGGCAAACCACAGCACCAGATACCTATGAAATGTTAATAAACACAGATTTCAAAATAGCCTTCTCAACTAATCACCCAAAGCTCTAATCCCACAGTGTGCACAGTTATATGCACATCACCTCCTCAGAGGCCACATGGGCCATCAGCACTCACCCCTCTCCTGGGAATGGTGCTCTCTTAGTCTCATACCCCTCCTCAGAGGTATGGGCGATTCCCATGCACACACCAGTGATGAAGGACCCTGTGGGATCACACAGAGGGACTCCAGGTATGTGTCTCCACTGTGACACCCCATGCAGTCAGAAAGGAGAGAAGAGAGGAGAGGAAAGGAGAGGAGAGGAGAAATGAGAAGGAAAATAGAAGAATATCCAGATCATTGGTAAATCTATTGAACAGAACTGGCCCTAGAACTGAACCCTGGGGAACACTGCTGCAGACCAGTCATCAGGCAGTTGTAGCCCCATTCACTACAACCCTTTAGGTTCTGCTGTTCATCCAGTTCTACACCCAGTGCACCATGAACTTACTCATCCCACAGGTGGACAACTTGTCCAGAAGGGTGCTGTGAGGGACGGTATCAAAAGCCTTACTAAAATCCAGAAAAACTACATCCACTACCTTCACTTCATCCACTAGGCAGGGGACCTTATCATAGAATGTTATCAAAGTAGCTACACAGGACTCTCCCTTTGTGAACCCATGTTCATAACACTAGCCAGAGCTGGCTCCTTATGGTGTCCAACAGTGTGGCTGCTTTACCCAACCTTGGCAGAGGTTGGGGTGTTGGTGGTACTTCTGGCATTGTCACACCAACTTTTGACTGAGGCTGTTACTACTCAACAGGTCTGTCTGCTGTTACAAATGTTCACACTTCAGTCGTAAGTGTTCTTCAGCTGACTCCTTCATTGTTTAGGATTCTCTCTTTAACTCCTTGATCACTGTTCAATCCAGCTAGTTGCTGCTGTTTTCTTTAATATGCTCATTTTGGGGCAAGTAAAGGCAGTTTTGGGTATTTTGTTCCCACATGCTGTATGCACTCACATTTCTATCATAACAGCTATTTTTAACTAGGCAATTCTGCCAAGACTGGGCTTTGTGAGAACACCCATAATCTTGCTGGATGGGAGGGAGCTGTGCGGATTTGCCCATGCCACCCATTGCAGTGAAACCCTGCAGCCTGTCCTACTCTGCGCCATAAAAATGTTTTACCTGTTCACTGACTGCTGACATGTGCTCTCTGCTGTGCAAAAGGGACTGTGTGACCTCATTGGATCCCACTTGACACACCTGTCTCCTCCCTTTCCTCCATCTCTTCTCCCTGCAATGTAGACCTACCTTCTCCCCCTGTGTTATTCCTCATCCCCCAACCCGAGCCACCCATCATCCCCTCCTTGCCCATAGCTACATGTGCCATCGCCATCCTTTCTGAGTCTTTAGACCCTAGTCCTGCTTATTCTCTCCCTTTTTTGGGGAAGGATTCAATCATAACAATACAAAGGCTTCTTGGCAAGGGCTGAACTAAGTATGTCCTTCTCCTGAAAGATGCCCAAAAATACTTTCCCCTTCCAGGTTTCATGGAAAACAAGGTAGTGTTCTGTCCTGTTCTGCCCAGAACATCCTCTTTGAAGTTGTGGAAGAAATTAGAAACTGTTAAAAAAGTATTCTGTCATAGTTAGACCAACACCAGTGACTCTGGCACCATCAAGATTTGGCCATCTCGATCAGTTCTGTCTCTTGTCTTCCCCCCATCGTTACCTTGAGTTCCTTCAGACTGGGCTGATTTTCAGAGGGTGGTTTTGTAGTGCATGTATGTGTGTATGTTGTGTATGTTTGTACATGTGTGCAAGTGTTTGCTTTTCTGTAATGACTGCTGCAAATTCAGCATTGAAGAGCCCAGGACTACCATTCAGTTATATACTGCTAGATATTTGGCTGCAAACACATATGTAGCCTGAAGTTCTCAACAACACTTTCTATTATGTTTTCTTAACCTTATTCCCAACCATATACCTTAATGTACTTAATGTACTTTGTTCTTTTCCTTTTCTTTTTTTCAGCAAAACCCCACGAGCAAATGACAAGGATGAAATTGAGTTAGGTAGCAACACTGAACTGAAGATAGTAATAGTCTACAGCTTGGCTTTTATAAGAGATGAGGATTATTTTTTTAAGCAGTACCCAGCAATTGGTCAAAACAGTTTCTTAATTAACAGCGTTGAGAGAAAATGCTGGGTATTGCCATATGGCTTGATTTGTAGAAATGGAAAAAAAACATGCAATGTTTCTTTCTGTAGGTCCCTGCAGGACAAAGCATTTGCTACACAGCCTACTTCTCCTCCCCCAGTTTCAAATCAAGCAGAAGACAATTCAAAAGCCATTTTGGGGCTCATCCTATTTTTGGATTATATCATACAGTTTCACACAATTTGTATTTAAACTGGATGGGTATCTCCTATTTCTAAGTGAGCACAGTCTATTGTATGTGACCTTCTGCAGCAGGCTAACTCTGCAGCAGACTGCAGTAACTCCCATGAGCACTGCTACCAACTAGGTTGGCAGGCTGGAACTGGAGACTGCTGATGCTGCCTCTTACTATCAGTTGCACTGTGTAAGTTTTGTAAAGCATGTTCCTGCTGCATCTGAGCTGTCCAGCTACCTCTCCTTCTCTTTTCATCTCCATCCAGCCATCACCCCAGCCTTGTTCCTGGAAGATGTTAAT